>NC_133506.1:3312391-3612608 GCF_049354715.1 Callithrix jacchus
TCTGGTAAAGCATACACAAAATCATGTTTTAAATGGAGAAAATAAAATCCAGCATAATTACAGTTAACAAATGTTTTTTAAACCAAATTTGTGATAAAGCAATATATTTGTATCTTTATTAAGACACTGAATAACAAGATAGCAGCAGATCTAGTAACTACCATAATTTTGAAGATGTGATGAACATAAATTTTTTTGAGAAATCTCCAACTTGAATATGATGTGAAAATATCTGTGATTTCTTTCAGTGAAAAAGTCAACAGGGACAGCTAATATGACAGTGGTTTGTTGCCTATATTCATGACTGAAGGAAATAATTTCATCTAGAAGTTAATGGAAATAGAGACATTTCTCATTCAAGTTCACAGACCATGTGCTAGCTCCTACTTAGATATGGTACAATCAACTGTGATCCATCCTGACTTTCAGAGCCTAAATTTGAGTTTCAGCTCTGCTTCTTATTGTCTGGGTGACCTAGAAGGGGCCATTTTCCCCCAGAGAGCCTCAGTTTCCTCATCTGAAAAATGAGGGAATCGGACCAGATCCCCTCTGAGGTTCCTACTAGATCCTCTCCAGATTTAATGGTCCTTTAATTCTCTAAGAGTCTCAATAAGTGAGTGAGATAAATGGTGCTGTGACCATAGCAGTGGGTGCTAAAGTGAATGGGCAGAAGACTTTATGGCTGACACTATACAGAGGGGTGGGAAAGAACTGCCCACACCTGAGCCAGGCTCTTTGGCTCAGCCTAGCCTCAGCCTGGTGGCAAAGGGCCCATCACTGACCGTTCAAAGCGCATGACTTTGGCCAGGAGCAGCTGTAGGGGCTCCTCAAAGTTCCGATAGCTATCCAGAACCTGTAAGATGTTACAGACAGCCTGGACCTCATCCTCTGTCCTCCAGGAAGGCTTCTTCTGCATGATCTGAATAGCTCTTGGAGGAAAGTGACCCTGGGGAGAGAGAACCAGAGTGACACAGGGGACCCAGCAGTTTCGCCCATGGGCCAGAGGGCAACACCCAACAGTCCTGCTTGTACTAGTTCCCTGTACCACAATGGCTGACATGTGATGAGTGCTTACTGTGTGTCAGGCACTGGGACAAACATTTCACTTGCCCATCTCACTGCATCCTCACCAGCCCAAGAACAAATTCCATTTGACAGATGAAGAAACTCAGGCAGATTAGGAGTTGATCTGCCACAAATCAGTACTGACATCCCCCTGACCTGTGCTGTTCATTTACCTTCCCAGGAAATACAGGCTTTCTGGGCTCCAAGGGTCCTGCAGAGTCTGCTCAGCACACACACACAGCAGTCAGGGGAGACCTTCGCCCATGTCTCAGCCTATACCTTGGTGTGCTACAGGAGACGGAGCAAAGAGAACCTTCCAGAGACTATTAGCTAAATCTTTTCTTCTCCAGTGAACCAGGACTCATGGACCAGTACATTCACCTACCACTCCCACCTGCTGAGAAAGCGGCACTGTGAGTTGTGAACACCCCTCAATGGCTTCTCTCCAACCTCTTCTCCTACCTCTCCCCTTTGTTCTCTATTCCGTCCCTGGCACGTGCTAAGCTTGGCTCTGTCTTGAGGTCTCCACCTGAGCTGTTTTTTTCTGCCTGGAATATTTGTCCCCTGGGTTTTCTATGGACACAGCAGCCTCCCTATCATTCTGGTCCCAGCTCAGATGCTACCACACCCTCAGTGAGTCCCCACCGGGTCATCTTAGCTAAAAGAATAGCCCCTTCCCCCTCAGTAGGCTCTTGCTATAGGGTGAACGTCCCCTTCAAAACTTGTGTCAAAATATAATTGCCATTGCAACATTATTAAGAAGTGAAGGCTGGGCACAGTAGCTCATGCCTGTAATCAATCCCAACACTTTGGGAGGCCAAGGTGAGGGGATTGCTTGAGGCCAGGAGTTTGAGACCAGCCTGGGCAACATAGCAAGACCTTGTTTCTATAAAGAAATTGTAAATGTAGGACCTTTAAGAGGTAATTAGGTCACAAGGGCTCTGCCTTAACGAATGGATTAATGTCATTATCATGGAAGTGGGTAAATTACTAGTTAAGTCTCATAATAACTCCTAATTAGCTGTTCACTGGCAGGGTGGAGATGTCACACAACCTAGTATTCCTCACGACTACAGACAGATCTAGGCCTTAGGAGCTCAAAAAAATGTCTGGGATGGGGGAATACACTTCAAATAGGGCCTAGGAGACTAGAGAAGCCCCTGTCTGCTTCTTAAATACCATTTCTCACCATTTTCCCTTCACTCACTGGAGGCCAGCCATACCTCTACTGTGTTCCTCCAGCAGACAGGAAGGAGCAAGAAAGAAGGACTGCAAATGACTGCCCATAATCCCACCACCCAAAATTAGCCATTAACATCTGGCATACTAACTTCCTGTATTTTTTCTTAGATATAAGTAAAATTTTTGGAAATAACACATCTTTTCCATTAGAAATCAGAATACAGATCGTTAAAATCCTCTTGTACATATACATCACCCCAGCCCAGATCTGCTCCCCACCACCTGAGTTTACCACTTTTATGTATACGCACATATACATATATATATATATATACACACACCCCCACAGAATATATAAGACTATTTTTTTTGTTGTTTTTTTTTTTTTTGAGAGGGAGTTTCGCTCGTTTCCCAGGCTGGAGTGCAATGGCGCAATCTCGGCTCACGGCAATCTCCGCCTCCTGGGTTCAGGTGATTCTCCTGCCTCGGCCTCCTGAGTAGCTGGAATTACAGGCACGTGCCACCGTGCCCAGCTAATTTTTTGTATTTTTAGTAGAGACGGGGTTTCACCATGTTGACCAGGATGGTCTCGATCTCTTGACCTCGTGATCCACCCGCCTCAGCCTCCCAAAGTGCTGGGATTACAGGCTTGAGCCACTGCGCCCGGCCCACAGTATTTTTAAATGTACCCATTTTTTCCACTGTCTCACAGTTGCTACAATAAGTAAGTCTATGATTCCAAGCCTCTCCAATTCTAAGGTTCTCTATGAGAAGTTTAGTGTTAGGAGAAGCCTAATATAGGCTATACTGAGGCTTAGTTTTTCCATCAGGATCCAAATGGTATGCTGAGGGGTAGGTTATATAACTATATAGGTGTGTATATTATATGTTATATGTCATTTTTATTTAGATATAATTCACATACCCTGTAAGTCACCATTTAAAGTGTACAATTCAGTGGCTTTAGTGTATTCACAGAGTTGTGCAACAATCACCACACGATTTTGGAAGCTTTTTTTTTCTAAGACGGGGTTTCACCATGTTAGTCAGGCTGGTCTTGAACTCCCAACCTCAGGTGATCTTCCCATCTTGGCCTCCAAAATGCTTGGATTATAGGCATGAGCCACCACGCCTGGCCTTGTAAGCTTTTCATCACCCCAAAGAAACCCCATATTCATTAACATCACTCAAAGGGCTGGGCTCTTTTTTTTGTTTGTTTGTTTGTTTTTGGGGGGTGGGGGACAGGGGGACAGGGGCTCTGTCACCCAGACTGCAGTGTAGTGGCATAGTCATAGCTCACTGCAACCTTGATTTCCCGGGCTCAAGCGATCCTCCCACCTCAGTCTCCCAAAGTTATGGGATTACAGGTGTCAGCTACCGTGCCCAGCTAATTACTTTTATTTTTTAGTAGAGACAGGGTCTCACTATATTGCTCAGACTGGTCTAGAATTCCTGAGCTCAAGTAATCTTCCTTCCTTGGCCTCCCAAAGTGTTGGGATTACAGGCATGAGCCAGCACATCTGGCCAAGGGGCTGGTTTTTAAATTGGGTCTCCAACTGGGCTCAGTGGCGCACACCTGTAAATGCCAGCTACTCAGAAGGCTGAGATGGGAGGATAAATTGGCTCTCTACTCTTCTCTATGTTAGAACCAGAGTCAGGCATAATTCATTCAAGGGCCACCTATACGCCTTGCCCGTAACAAAGAATTTTCCCTTTGTGCCCTCTTCCCTCCCTCTACTGCAGTGCACAGAATTGGCCTCTTATCTAGAGTTCTGTGGCTCTCAGGCCCCTAGTTTCTCCTGTCTGAAGGATAGAGCTTGTTTAACCTTCAGTGCCCAGTGTCACACACTAGCCAGCCTAAAGAGCTGAATATCACAGAATTTGGATGACTTAACTGAGTATGCTTCATACAGGACGGGGCATGACAAAATAAGGCTGTGCCCAGGAGAGGCAGGGAACAGAAGCCATACCTGGGCTCCAAGAAGTGAAAGGGGTGGGGCAGGAGATGGACACAGTGGCCCTGGTACCTATTATAAAGTTCTGTTCTTTTCCCATTCCCTGAGAAAAAAACCAACATGGGTACTCCAAGCCAGGGTCAAGTTAGGTCTGCACTGGTGAGAACTTCAGATCTTCCCGATAAACAGGTAGTCTCTTTTAAATTTTAAATTGGATTTTAATATATAATACCCAGGATATGATGGAGAGAATCCAAGAAGATAACAATGATGAGGCTGAAATTCAGGGAGCAAGTCACACAGTCTAAAACTCCCACAGATATAAAAGCATTCCCTTATCAGAATGAGAATACTGTTTTTTTAGAGAGGGGGTCTCGCTCTACAATGAAGACTGGAATGCAGTGATGTGACCATAGCTCACTGCAGTCTTGAACTCCTGGCCTTAAGTGATCCCCTACCTCAGCCTTCCAAGTGCCTACAGGTATGCTGCACCTGAATGAGACTCTTTGAGGGTATCTGACACCCAGGTGTGAGAGGTGTACCCAGCATCTCTCAGTGAGTTCAGGGCAGAACCAGAATTCACACACAGGTCAGCCTTTTCCCATCACCCAAATTCTTTCTCTCTCTGGGACTCTCACATCCTCTGCTTTTTTTTTTTTTTTTTTTGCCTGCTGTTTCCCCATAGGTCCAAGCCCAGGGACTCTCTCCCATTGGTTCTGCTCAACTATGCAGTGACAGATGGTTCCTAGATGCTCACAGTCTTGGAGCTGAGGGCTGGAAGGAATCACTGAGATCGGCTATTTTATAGCTAAGAAAAAGAAGTGGCCACCTCAGGGTGATATGCTGAGTTGGTGGCAGAGCCTAGACTGAAACCAGCACTGCTGATGCCCAGTCAGGGTTTCTTCCAAGCCCGGGTGCAGAAAGGAAATTCTCCCACAGCAAGGTTCTACCTATGCATACCTTCTCTGCAATGAAGTCCTTGGTATCAAATGTGACTCGGCTTTGCCTCTTTTTCTGAAGGAAAGAGAGCAGGGAGAGGAGGGAGAATTAGCAAGATTGCCTCTACAACTTTACATCTAAAGCCCTCCTGTGTACCTGGGACCATCATGGTGGGCAGGAAGCCATGGGAAACCTCATAGCAGCCTTTCAGGCCTGCCTCTGCTTGAAAGGCCCAATTTGGCACTAGGCTTGGGTCCAGCATTGACAACATATTATAGTGAAGGCAGAGAAATATGGGGTGGGGAGAAGGAGAGGAGGATAAGGGGAAAAAAGGAAAGGAGAGAGAAAAGGAAGGGGGAAAAGCAGCAAACAAGTATAGGAGGTAAGAAAAGGAGGGATAAAGATAAAGGAAAAATGAAGCCAACCACCTTTAATGAGCCAAGCACAGTGTATCTTCCTTATCTCTCTCCATTTAATCATCAGGACAAAGCAGGTTTTATTAAGCCCCATATGGCACTGAGGTGGTGAAGGAGGTTGCCCAGGGGTCACACAGCAAGTCAGTCGTCCAGCTGGGACCCCAACCCAAGGCTTTCAGCAAACCCAATTCCATGTCTGGAGTGTGGCCTTCTTGGAGCCACTCAGACCTCTGTCTTGCTCACCCCCTCTACCTGTTTACTGTTTGCATAGCCATGTGGTGCTTTTCAGGGAGGCTACTGAAGGAAAGGGGCAGTGTTCAGAAACATCCAGATCCACACATATACTGAAGCAGTCTAGGGCTCTCCACCTGATCCTACACTCCAGTTGCCCAGTGCTGCACATGACAACCCTATGACCCTCATAGGCTATTCTTGAGAGGCTTCTGCTCTGCTCAAGCCACTTTGGCTGGCCCATGTGGTAAGGCTTAGCCTCGCACTCCCCTGATAACAAGCCTGACTCTGCGTCTAAGCTTCCAACTGCCCCATGCATCAGGCCATGTCTTCTGGTAGTCAAAGCCCTCTGATCTCCAGGGCCCACTGCGTCACCATTGCATGCCACCCTGAGAGTCGGAAGGTCCTTCCTGAGAGCTAACCTGAGTCTTTGGGTTACAGTTCTTCTACTCCATTCGTTTTTCATCCCAGCCCAACCACAGGGCTGCAGCTTTGTTTGGTTTGGCCGGCATGGTGTCTAGAATCTATGAATCTGAATGTATTTAGATGGGGCATATCCTTCCTCTCCAGCTGGGCTGCTGTATCTTTTTTTTTTTTTTTTTAAATATTTCTCTAAAACTTTATTTCAAAGTTATTCACCTCATTGTTAATAAGCTGTATGATTAGTGCTCTGTGCCAGTATTAGCATGGCCTGCTGTATCTTAAACTCAGCTACACACACACTAGTTATATTACCTGCTGGCCCCTTAGAAACCAGTCTAAGGCTGCCTTTCTTTCCCCCATCACCAGCCCCTATCCCCGTTTCTTTGGCCACTATCTGTCAGATGCCCTTTAGGGAAATTTCGTGGAGTGAATCACTAGATGCAGAGGGGTGGGGGCTGGCTCTAGTCATTCCCGAAACAAGAGGAAAATGGGCAAGATTTGTCCAGGTGACTGCTGGGGAAACTTTCAAGCCTTGAGCAACACGCAGTAGCAATGAAGATACCTTTGGAGAACTAGAATGAACAAGTTAACAGAAGGGTGACCAACTTTTTGAGCTGAAGAAGGGCTCATGATCTACCACTGGGATAAAATATTTTGAATTGGGGCCTTCTAGGAAATCTACAAATAAAGTCAGCGCAGTGAACAGGGCCCTGAAAATACCCCTCAAGGAAGTAGGGGTGCGGGAAAGAAAGGAGACATGTACATAGAGCGAGCGCTTGGGCATTCAGAAACCTTGGTTATGTGACTCCTGCACTGCTTCTGGCTCTTTTGATCACCGCTGCAACGAAGACCACTTCTCCACTCCCAAGGTTTCTTTCCACATGGAGGGAGGAGTATTAATAGAACACTACTGGCCTCTCTCCTTCTACATTGAGAAGGAGTGACTTAAGCTCTTCGGTGAATTCGGAAAGGGAAAAACTAGGCATGATCCTCTCTTTCCCTCTGAGCCCATATTTTGCTCCTCCTTTCCCTGCCATGAGTTTAGGGCAGCAGGCCTGCTGTTGCACTGGACCCTGCCTTGGTCCAGCGTTGCCTGTGGCTAGGCATGAAAAGCTGTCTAAATCTGGGGTTCAGCATTAGGTAACCCTCTCGCTTGATGATGTAAGTTACCCTCTCTAACAGAAGTCTGGTCATTAATAAAGGTGACCATTGGATCTCTCATCTGCTTTTTCTTCTGTCTTCTTTCTCAGTTAGTTCTGAGTTTGGGCCAGGAAGTGGGGTGTAATTTATTGGGCTTCTTTAAGCCCTCATAATCCTGCTGAGCCCAGCTGCTTACATCCCAGAAGGAGAAGGCAGGGTGCTTCCGGTGAGCAGTCTCAATGATTTGATATTCCCGGAATCCCCTGAGGCCTTGGCGGAACATTTTACACACTCGGATCATTATCACGATATCCCTGGCAAGCTGGTACAGTCCCTGTGGAAACAAAGCAAACAAGATCAATAGAAACCAATAGAGCCCAGGAGGTCAATGTTGCAATTAGTTATGATTGTCAACAGCAGGCTGGATGGCGCTGAACAAGGTGAAATGTACCAGGATGAAATGCAGGGTGTGCTAGAGTGATGGTTAGATTTTTCAGGAAGTTTGCAAGCCTGCTGAAATTAAGTTGGTAGCCTGAAACTGGCCATGGTAGGAGTTTTTATGGCATATAAACTGGCAGCTACTAGTCAGGGCATCTCCTCTCCCCAGAAGTCAGTTGTTATGCACCAGTAAACCAGTTAAATGTCAAATCCTTCACTTCCATCCACAAAATAAGTGGCACAACTAATGGCAGGCAGTATAGGTAGGATGTACAGAGCCTGAATTTTAGAATCAGATAGATCTGAGGAAATGAGAGATGAAGATGAGGTAAGAGAGATGAAACTGCCGGCTTTCAAGATAGAGGAAGGGACCATAAGCCAAGGAATGTGGGTGGTCTTTAGAAGCAGAAAAGGCCTTGAGATTTGAGAAAGGAATTTAGGCCTGCTCACACCTTGATTTTAGAACAAGAACATCCGTGTTGGCGGGGTCTGGTGGCTCATGCCTATAATCCAAGCACTTTGGAGGCCAAGGCAGGTGGATCACCTGAGGTCGGGAGTTCAAGACCAGCCTGACCAACATGTTGAAACCCCGTCTTGAAAAAAAATAAAAGAAAAAGAACATCCATGTCAGACTCCTCGCCTATAGTACTGTAAGATAAATTTGCTTTGTTTTGAGCCACCAAATTGTGGTAATTTGTTATGGCAGCCATAGAAAACTAATATAACACCTAATCCAAGATGGTCCGCCCTACCTTTTCCCTGGGAATTTGGAATTGGGACTGAGAACAAGTGAATACAGAGGATAGGGAAGAATCCAGTATGTAGAACAATCTATAAATCAATAAACCCTGTTTCTTCAAAAAGTCAATTTCATGAGGAGAAAAACAAGGCATGGGGGCTGCTCTAGATTAATAAAGATTCAAAAGACATACCAATGGTATGCTCCTTGATTGGATCCTGGTTCATAATAACAAGCTATAAAAGCCAATCTAGGCCAGGTGCAGTGGCTTATGCCTGTAATTCCAGCACTTTGGGAGGCTGAGGTGGGTGGATCACCTGAGGTAAGGAGTTCGAGACCAGCCTGACTAACGTAGTGAAACCCCATCTCTCCTAAAAATAAAAAAATTAGCTGAGCATGGGAGTGCATGCCTGTAGTTCCAGGTACTCGGAAGGCTAAGGCAGGAGAATCACTTGAACCTAGGAGGCAGAGGTTGCAGTGAGCTGAGATCGCACCACTGCACTCCAACCTGGGCGACAGAGCAAAGGCACTCTACGGACAAATTAGGAAATTGAATATGACTGTACATGAGATAATATTAGGAAATCAGTGCCAATTTTCTTAGTATAATAGTGGTATTTGGTTATGTGAGTAATGTCATTATATTTAAGAAAGATATGTCATAAAGTATACAGTTTACTTTCAAACAATTCAGCAAACACATACACAAATACATAAAGCTAATACAGCAAAATGGTGAATGATAGATCTAGAGGGTGATACATATACATATATATGTAAAATATTTCAACTTTTATGTTTGAAAATTTTCCAATAAAAAATGCAAAACTTTAGGTTCAGGGAGGGTCTGGAAAAAAATTCAGAAACTAAATAAAAATCTCTGTTTACTAACTTCTGTTGAAAAGTACATCATTAGCTGGGCACAGTAGAGCTCGCCTGTAGTCCCAGCCACTCGGGAGGCTTAGGCAGGAGGATCGCTTGAGCTCAGAAGGTCAAGGTTGCAACGAGCTATGATCATCAAACTGCACTCCAGCCTGGGCGACAGAGCAAGGCTCTGTAAAAAAAAAAAAGCCCAGGAGCAGTGGTTCAAGTCTGTAATCCTAACACTTTGGGAGGCCAAGGTGGGCCCATTGCTTGAGGTATTGTTTGAGGAGTTTGAGACTAGCTAAAGTATATCATAAACTAAGTAAGAAAACAACTACAGACTGGTAAAATATACTTGCTATGCGTATAATCAACAACAAAGGATTACTCACCAAAATCTATTTTTGGTAATCCTACAAATCAAAAGAAAAATACAAATAACCCAACAGCAAAATGAGCAAAGGATATGAACAGGTAATTCAAAGGGAAAGTTCAAATTACCTATAAATTGTGAAAAGATTGTTTTTACGCATTTCCATTTATATTTATATGCTTTGTAAAGAAGGGGTTTTACTTTGTTGCGCAGGCTGGTTTCCAATTCTGGTTTCAAGTGATACTTCTGCCTCAGCCTCCCGAAGTGCTGACATTACAGGCATGAGTCTCCATGCCCCAGCCAGATTATGAAACCATTCTTAACACTGATAGAAATAGTGGAAATGGAAATTAAAGTAATAACAAGATACTAGTTTACACTTATCACTGGAAACTGGGAAACATGGTACAACCATGTTGAAGAGCAATTTGGCAACATTATATAAAGTTGAGGATGTGTGTACTTTACAATTGAGGAACTGTATGTACTTTATGTGTCCTCTTCAGAGAAACTCACATACATGCACAAGGAGATAGCCATGAGGACATGAGATAGCCTCATGTCCCCATGAGGGCAGTGATGGCAACACTGTTTGTAATAGTAAATGGCTGAAAACAAGTGTCCATTAGTAGGAATCAAAGGGATCAATGCATTATGGTACAGCCACAGGACCGAACATAGCACTAAGTCTGTGTGTGTCAATGTGGATAAAGCTGAAATGATTTTGAGTGGGGAAAAAAGAACTATGATGCCATTTATAATATCATTTTTTAAAAGTGTGCCACATACTATATGTTGTTAATGGATATATACACATGTGATAATACATAAAAATATAAATAGGAAGGGTGACACCAGCTTCAGGAAAGTAGTTATTAGTAAAGAGTGGGATGGTAAAGAGCTTTACCTGCACCTGTAATGTTCTATTCCTTAAAAATTAGATATCTAAGGAAATATCAGGAAAGGCACTTTATGAACAAAATTAATACCTATTGAATACAATTTACTATTGTCAGGCATTATTCAAAGCACTATTCTAATATGTAAATCGTTTAATCAATAGTAAATTTATGCAGTAGGTACTAATACTATCATCTCACTTTACAGAGGAGAAAATAAAGGCACAGCAAACCAAGCAACTTGTCTCAGGTCCCATGACTAAAAGGTAATAGACTTAAACCCAGGTAGTCTGGCTCCAGAGTTCACAAGCTTAACCTGTGACTCTATGTTGCTACCCTGCCTTGTCCTCTCTGGATCTCATAATAGCAGGAAGAGCAGGTACAGAATAGGACTCGGTGGCTCTGAGTACGGCCCATGGCTTGCCCAGTGTGGGGGGCTGGTAGGCTACAGGGCAGGGGTCCCTCCTTTGTGCTTGCTGTGACTCCAAATGGTACAGGATGGCCACCATTCATCCAAGGCCCCCTCCTACACCTGCATCTATGTTCCTCAAAACACCTGTCTGTTCAATCTTCTGCTCTTCCCTCCCAGAGCCCTTGCCCCTCCTCACCAGTTCCTTCTTCAGGAGCTGCCAGGCATGAGTTACCATATATCTCTTCATGGTTCCTGGGTGGGCAAATGGCACAACTAGCCCCCAGGAATTCAGTAATACTAGAAACAAATAGATTTCTTCAGTAACAAGGCAAGAAAGGGCTTAACTTCACTCCTGCCACCATACCATCAGCTACTAGAAGCCCTACTCTGAGAAAATCATTCTCAGAATCTCCTAAGGTCACAGTGAAAGGTTCTGGAGGGAGGGGCAGAGGGATTGGAATGTGGGAGTCTAACAATTACTGGACACTCACAGGCATTACCTCAGTGAATCCTCACAACCACCCAAACTTTTACTCAACTCCATACACAGGAGACTGGGGCTCAAAGGAGCTAAAATGGCTGCCAGAGTCCTGGTGAGACAGGAGAATGGCAGGACTTACCTTCAGGTCACAACCCTGCTGACCAAAACAGGATCTGGTCCAGACAGGATAAAGTGGAAAAAACTGGCATGAACCAGCAGACAGGGACAAAAGCACACCCCTAGCTGTCCCCATTCCACATTATCATAAGACACTCCCACCAGCGCCATGACTGTTTACAAATGTCTTGGCAATGAAGAGGAAGTTGCCATCCCTTTCCTATGAAGCTCTAAAAACCCACCCCTTTTTTTTTTAAATTTGCATTAACCCGCCCCTTAATTTATGTGTGATTGAAAGTGGGTAGGATGAGTATACTACACTTGATCTTAGCCACAAGGCTGAGAAGGGATCAGAAGTGAGTATAAATACAGTTGCCAACATCCCATACAACAACCCATGCTGCGTTAGCCTATGAGTTAGCCCTACTCCACAAGGAACAGCACTATTCAATAAAAGATTCCGAATACCACTGGCTCACCCTGGAATTCTTTCCTTGGGCAAAGCCAGGAACTCTTCCGGGCTAAGTCCCAGTTTGGGGGGACTCCCCTGTCCTGCAAAGATAAGGCTTTTGTTTTTGTTTTTTCACTTTTTTTTTTTTTTTTTTGAGACACTGTCTTGCCCTGTTCCCGGGCTGGAGTACAGTGGCCAGATCTTGGCTCACTGCAACCTCTGCCCCCTAGGTTCAAGTTACTCTCCTGCTTCAGCCTCCTAAGTAGCTGGGTCAGGCACCCGCCACCACACCCAGCTGATTTGTGTATGTTTAATAGAGACAGGGTTTCACCATGTTGCTCAGACTGGTCTCAAACTCCTAACCCCAAGTGATCCACCCACCTTAGCCTTCCAAAGTGCTGGATTACGAGCATAAGCCACTGCGTGCAGCCAGCGCCTTTTTTTTTTTTTTTTAAAGAAAGTAGTGTAGCTAAATTTCAGGTATAGTTGCTCGCCATTTGTAGCGTTCAGTTAACAGAAGCAAGGTCTGGTCCAGCCTGGTTAACATGGTGAAATCCCATCTCTACTAAACATAGAAAAAAATTAGCCAGTCAAGGGGGCAGGTGCCTGTAATCCCAGCTACTCTGGAGGCTGAGATGGAAGGATCACTTGAATCTAGGAGGCGGAGGTTGCAGTGAGCCAAGATCGTGCCACTGCACTGCAGCCTGGGCAACAGAGAGATTTTGCCTCAAAAAAAAGAAAAAAGCAAGATTTGGTAGAAAGAAAGTGACTTTTGATTCCAAAGCTAGCTTAAGGGGAAAAGTATGGGCTTCCTGCCTTAGGGTACCTCTTTGCTTCTGGAGCAGAGAGCAAGGGCTTTTAAAAGGGGACTTGGCATGAATGGCAGACAGAGGAGGGAGTGAGCAGGTGAGAGTGTGCATGACTCACTTTGGTGCCTTATCTACCACTTAGTCAAGTTTTTGTCTCCCCTACTGCAAACCTTCTCTTAAGGAAGGAAATATATGAGGATCCCCTTCAAAAGTTTAGAGGGCTTCTGAAAGAAACAACTGGGCCTGCAGAAGGCAAGAGAGATGGTAGGAGATGGCAATAGGCAGGAGGGGTGTCCCATCAGTCTCCTGAGCTGTCTGAGGATCCAAGAGTGAAAGGAAAGTATCCAGGCTCACAAGGGGCATCAGATGATGCCAGTAAGACCTGATGAGATCACAAAAATGGTCACTGCCAACCTCACCTCTTCCTAGCTGTGGCTGTACAATTTCTCTAGGAATTGGATCAGCTTTGGGGAAGAAGAGGCAGGAAGTTTAGAGAGTTTTGAATGGGCCCAAGATGAATCAATAAGGCTGAAATTATATCCACTCAAAATTACTGGATTGATTCTCAATTTACCAGAAGATGTCTGAAATGATCTGTAAGGAGGTAGGCTGGGTATTCAGAGTCAGACATTAAAGTCAGTTCTAGAAATCAAGAAAGTTTCATTTCTGTTACAGTTTCTGATTCTATAAGTGGAATTGTTACATGAAAGAATGCCCAAAAGGGCACTGGTTCTATTCCTATGTGAATAGGGACTTAACTACTTGGGGCCTCATTTTCATAATGTATAAAATAGAGTTAGATTAAATTCCACAAATAATTTATTTTCAAGATGAAAAGATTCGCCCAAGCGTGGTGGCTCACACCTGTAATCCCAGCACTTTGGGAGGTTGAGGCAGGAGGGTCACCTGAGGTCAGGAGTTCAAGGCCAGCCCGGCCAACATGGTGAAAACCCGTCTCTACTACAAATACAAAAATTAGCCAGGAGTGGTGGCACATGTCTGTAATCTCAGCTACTCAGGAGGCTGAGGCAGGAGAATTGCTTGAACCTGGGAGGCAGAGGTTGCAGTGAGCCAAGATCACATCACTGCACTCCGGCCTGGGCAACAGAGCAAGACACCATCTCAAAAAATAATATATATATTGTTCAAAATTAAGTTGCTTGTCTTTGAGGTATTGGCTCTCCAATTCACCAACGTCTTCACCTCACACAATTAAGTCATCTGCCAGTCATGTTATCTGTTTGCAGACCCCAGTATAGAATCCATATGGCCTCTTTCAGGTCAAAAATTCTCTATCTAGTCATTGCAAAATGGCAGTTCACAGGCCATAAATGGCCTACTGACATGTTTCAACAGAGGCTTTTTTAGGAATTTGAATGAATCAAATTTTAACACTTAAATACTGGATTTTTACAGATAATCTAGGAAAAAATAATTAACCAGAGTGACCCCAGTAGAAACTATTTTATTTGTTAGTTTATTTTTGAGACAGTCTCTCTCTGTTGCCCAGGCTGGAGTGCAGTGGCATGATCTTGGCTTACTGCAACCTCTGCCTCCCAGGTTCAAGCGATTCTCCTGTCTCAGCCGGATTCCAAGTAGCTGGGATTATAGGCACCCACCACCATGCCTGGCTAATTTTTATATTTTTAGTAGAAGCAGGGTTTCACCATGTTGGCTAGGCTGCTCTCAAACTCCTGACCTCAAGCGATCCACCCACCTTGGAGGCCAAAGGGTGTGAGCCACTGTGTCCAGTCAAAACCATTTAAATAGACAATTTTCTGATTTTCTTTCTTTTCTTTTTCTTTTTCTTTTTTTAATTTGAAGACAAGGTCTCACTCTTTCACCTAGGCTGGAGTGCAGTGGCATGATCATGGCTCACTGCAGCCTCTACCTCCCCAGGCTTAGGTGATCCTCCTGCCTCAGCCTCCTAAGTAGCTGGGACCACAGGTGTGCACCACCATGACTGACTAATTTTTTAATTTGTAGAGATCTGGTCTCACTATGTTGCCCAGGCTGGTCTTGAATTTCTGGGCTCAAGCAGTGCTCCCACCTCAGCCTCCCAAAGTTCTGGGATTATAGGTGTGAGCCACTATACCCAGCCTACAAAGACTAATTGTCATGGAAGTAGAGAAGCTGTAAAAGAGGTCTCTCACCACTCTAAAAAGAAAAAGCACCACATCCTAAAGGTTTTATAGGCAACTCCAAATAATCCCAATGTTTTTTCAACTGTTCCGGAGCCTAAAAAGAAGGAAAACTACCAAATTATTTTAATGAAGTGAGAACAATGACACTAAAACCAAACAGAGGTTGCACAAAAGGAGAAAGCTACAGATTCATCTCATTTATAAATATTGTCTTTAAAATCTTAAAATATAAGCAAATAGAATTCAGCAGTACCTTTAAAAATCACATCATCCTGGGAATGCAAAGATGGTTAAGGAAGAGTCCATAAACACAATTCATTATGTTAACATAGCTAAGGAGAATAATCCTCAGATCTTCTATACATTATTTTTTTACAGAAATGCATGAACATGTCACCCTGTGGGCCAGTCCTGGGGACCTTAGTAACAGTGCAAGGAGCATGCCTCAGAGCCATCCACTTGAGAGCTCCTCCTGGAGGGATTGACTCCCCAGCCTTTCTGGGCTGAGCACTCCAGTGGCCAGAGGGTGACAGGTGACCGTGCTGAGAGTAGCAAACTATCACATCAGCCTGTGTGGCCATGAGGGTTGCTGAGAAGATCCAGAAGTTAATGCCAATAGAGAACACGGCCACAGGCCTCAGGGAGAGCTGGCAGAACTCAAAGTTCTCCAAGAAAGGGGGCTGCACCTTGAGGGCACAACTCACAACACCTTCAGTAGAACACTGGGATGGTGATGGGTGGGGCTGGCTCTGGGAGCCGCTCTGGTCCCACTGGCACCAAGGAGAAGCAGGGAGTGGACTGGCCAGGGAAACACAGATGTGCCATTTTTATAGCCCTGCAGCTGTTAAGCTCCAGCTGACTGGAAGAGGAAAGGGCTAAACCAATTCACATACTTACGCAAAACCCCGTCAGAAGGAGCTTCACTAGGAAGCCAAAAGAATTCCTGACAGCCTGGAATTCTACTCTATTCCATTCTCCACATACAACCCACAAGTAGCTGGTCCAGAATAACTCACTTCATCTAAAGGAGAGTTAAAGTAAAAAAGAAATAGCACCAGACTTATACAAAGATATTATTGAAAAAAAAATGGGAGAGGCAGGCAGGGAACAGGAAAAACAAATGGCAGATGAAAGACAATCACAGAAAGAGAGGGAGGGAGGGAGGAAGGGAGGGAGGGAGGGAAAAGAAAGAAGGAAAGAGCTAACATGAAATAGATGATAATCATGAACAACAAAGAACTCAAAGGGCTTAATGAATTTTTTTTTTTAGGGTAGCCTTCTCTGTACTAGGGGCTTAATGAATTTTTTTTTTAGGGTAGCCTTCTCTGTACTAGGGGCTTAATGAATTTTAAAACAAGAAATCAAAGCAAAGATGCAATAATTCAAAGAAAAGACACCGAGATAGCCAGAGGAATTGACACTGACAGAGCTCAGGAAAGAAGGGATTTTTAAAATAACCATCTCAAAAGTGAAGGTCATTCCAGAAACATCAAAAAGAAAGCTAGCCTTGCTAAAAACAGGAAACAGGACTGCAAAAAGCAAATGAAGGAGTTGGGAATTAATGATTTAAGAAGAGCCAAGAGGCCAGGCATGGTGGCTCATGCCTATAATCCCAGCACTTTGGGAGGCCAAGGCTGATGGATCACTTGAGGTCAGGAGTTCACGACCAGCCTGGCCAACATGGTAAAACCCTGTCTCTACTAAAAACACAAAAATTAGCTGGACATAGTGGTGCACACCTGTAATCCCAGCTACTCGGGAGGCTGAGGCAGGAGGAGAACAGCTTGAACCTGGGAGGCAGAGGTTGCAGTGAGCCAAGATCGCACCAGTGCACTCCAGCTGGGTGACAGAGTGAGACTCCCAGACTCCATCAAAAAGAGAAGAGGAGGGGAAGGGAGGGAAGGGGCAGGGGAAGGGGGAGGGGAAAGGAGGGGAGTGGGGACAAAGGGGGAAAGGGAGGGGAGGGGAGGGGGCAGGAGAGGGGAGAGGAGGAAAGGGGAGGGGAAGAGGGGGAAGGGAGACCGGAAGAGGGGAGAAGGGAGAAGGGGGGGGAGGGGGAGAGGGGAGGATAAGAAAGATGGGGGAGAGGGAAGGGGAGGGGGATGGGGAGAGAAGGGAGAGAGGGGAGGGAAGGGGGAGAGGAGAGAGGAGGGGAAGAGGGGAGGGAAGGGGGAGAGGGGAGAGGAGGGGGAGAGGGGAGGGGAGGGGAGGGAAGGGGAGGGGAGGAAAGGGAGAGGAGGGGTGAGGGGAGGGGATGAGAGGGAAGAGGAGGAGAGGACAGGGGACGGAAGGGAAGGAGAGGAAAGGGGAGGAAAGGAGAGGGGAGGGGAGGGGAGGGGAGGGGAGGAGAGGGGAAGGGAGGAATGGCGGTATAGAAACAAGAGAAAGTGAGAGGTATGGCGGGGCACGGTGGCTCACATCTGTAATCCCAGAACTTTGGGTGGCTAAGACAAGAGGATTGTTTGGAGCCAGCAGTTTGAGACTGGCTTGGGCAACATAACAAGATCCCGTATCTACAAAACAAAAAAATAAAACAATTAGTGGGGCATAGTGGTACATGCCTATAGTCCCAGCTACTCATGAAGCTCAGGCAGGATTAGCTTGAACCTAGGAGTCTGAAGCTGCAGTGAGCTAGGATTGCACCACTGCACTGGATTTTCTGAATAGTTAAAGACATTGAGCCTGGGTGACAGACTCTGTCAAATGCAACACTAAGTGCTGGTGAGGATGTAGAGCTACTAAAACTCTCATTCACTGCTGGGCCCTGGATTCTACCCTGGCTAGTACTTCTACTGTATGAACTTTAGTTTGCCCATCTGTGAAGTAAAGGAGTTGTCCTAACATTCTAGGAATCAAATACATGTCTCTAGAAAGAAAGGCAGCAATATTAGTAAAATATTTCAGTCAGTCTTCTTTTCGAATTATAGCCTGAGGAAGTACTGATATCCCTTATCATCTAAGCTCTTGCTATCAGAATGCTTGCTTTTCAAACTAAGAAACCAAATAGATTTGATAGTAATAGATGCTTATAATTCAAAATCAGAAAAAGCTTTAAGCTCTCTAAGATTATCACATTATCTTAATAAAAAATCAGAAATAATCTAAGTGTTCAGCAATAAAGCAATATTCTTTACAGTACATCCAGACCGAGTCTCCTAAAACACAAATCTGATCACGTCCCTCCACTACTTTTAAGTCGTTCCATGGTTCCTACTGTCTCTATGTTAAATGTGGGTTTGAATCCCAATCTTGCCATGCACTGGCTGAACTTGGGCAAGTTAATTAATCCCTCTTGACTTTAATTTTTTATCTGTAAATAATGTGTCACACATACACAGATGTTCAAGAATGACTAATTGTCTTCAAGCGCTGACAATGAGAAAACAAAACAAAACAAGAATGACTAATTGATATGATTTGGCTGTATTTGCACCCAAATCTCATCTTGAATTGTAGCTCTCACAATTCCTACGTGTTTCAGGAAGGACCCAGTGGAAGATAATTAAATCATGGGGGCAGTTTCCCCCATACTGTTCTCCTGGTAGTGAATAAGTCTCAAGAGACCTGATGGTTTTATAAGGGGAAACTCCTTTCACTGTGTTCTCATTCTCTCTTTGCCTACTGCCATCCATGTAAGACTTGACTTGCTCCTCCTTGTCTTCCACCATGATTGTGACATCTCCCCAGTGTGAAGCTTTGAGTCCATCAAACCTCTTTCCTTTATAAGTTGCCCAGTCTTAGGTGTATCTTTATTAGCAGTGTGAGAACAGAGTAATACACTAATATCAGTGCCTGTGACTTAAAAATACTACATACTAGAACTTACACATTCAAGTCTTATTTCTTCATAACCATCACTGTTTAAAAAAATCACTAAGTATATACTCTGTGCCAAACCCTGCACCAGTTCCCTTATATATATTTCCTCATTGACTGTTCAGAGCCATCCTGTGTGGTAGATACTATCTCCAGACTCAGAAAAACAAATGATCACCTAAGGCCATGTCATAAAATAACTCACAGCGGTTCTATTTGTCACAGCTCAAAGGTGGAAACAACCCAAATGACCTTCAATGGATGGTTAAATATACCACAGTACCTCTCAGCAATAAAAAGAACAAACTATTGATACATGCAACCACCTGGGTGAATCTCCAGGGAATTGTGCTAAGTGGAAAGAGCCAAGCCCACATGATTATACACTATATGATTCCAATTACATAACATTTTAAAAATAACACAGTTAGAGACATGGAGAATAGATTAGTGGTTGCCTGTGGTTAGGGAGAAGGGAAGATGAATGGATGCAATTATAAAGAGCATGAGGGATCTTTGTGGTGATCAGACAGTTCGTAGTTGCATGAATCCACACGATAAAATTGCATAGACCTACACACACAAACGAATGTATGTAAAACTGGGAAAAGTGAATAAAGTCTGTGGATTGTACCAATGTCAATTTCCTGGTTTTGATATTGTACTATAGTTATGCAAGATGTTACCATTAGGAGAAACTGAATGAAGGGTACATGAAACCTCTCTGAACTATTTTTGCAACCTACTATGAATCTATAATTATTTCTAACTAAAAGGCTTTTTAAAAGACATATTCTCCAGTGTGATGGCTCTGATAAAAAAGAAAAGTGGCCAGGTGTGGTGGCTCACTTTGGGAGGCCAAGGCAGGTGGATCACCTGAGTTCGGGAGTTCGAGACCAGCCTGATCAACATGGAGAAACCTTGTCTCTACTAAAAATATAAAGTTAGCCAGGTGTGGTGGCGCATGCCTGTAATCCCAGCTACTTGGGAGACTGAGGCAGGAGAATCGCTTGAACCCAGGTGAGCCGACATCACACCATTGCACTCCAGCCTGGGCAACAAAAGCAAAACTCCATCTCAAAAAAAAGAAAAGTATCCAAGCTTCTTTTCCACAACCCCCAACAACCACATGCCATCAAAAGGCACCAAGGTCTCTGAAAGAGTCTAGGACTCATATGAGAGCTCTGCCTTCCCAGGGATGGTCTGCAATCCATATTTGCCTCTTTTATCAACACTGAGGGCTGGCTGGGAGTGAGGGCTTGTGTTGGAAGCTAAGTGATATGAGATGAATGAGTTACGATCCCTTCCCAAGTGAACTCCCAATCTAGGGATAAAAAGGCCTAATAAGATAAGAGTCCGGGCTAAAAGTCAAAAGGTCTCTGTTCTCATGGAATCACTTACTAGCTTTCTTATTTTGGACCAATCCTTCATCTCCTGGCATCTTGGCTTCTCAATCTGCAAAATTCAAAAGAATGAAATATAAATGTATATTTTAAATTTAATCTGGGACCTCTGGAAGAGTTCAAGGATATATGCAAATTACCTGAAAGTAGGTAACTGCATCCCTTTACGAAGAAGAGGCATTATATATATTTTTTCAGACTCTGGGAATCTGAATGCTTTAACTTTGATCATGGACATTTTCAAGCATATAGAAAAGTAGAGTGTACATACTGCCAATCTTTCAAGTGATCGGCCCACCTTGGCCTTCCAAAGTGCTGGGACCACAGGCATGAGCCACCGAGCCTGGCTAATTTTTTGTATTTTTAGTAGAGACAGGGTTTCATCAAGTTGCCCAAGCTGGTCTAGAACTCCTGAGCTCAGGTGATCCTCCTGCCTACGCCTCCCAACGTGCTGGGATTATAGGCATGAGCCACCATGTCTGGCCAACTACTGAGCCAATCTCGTTTCATCTATTCCCTCCAAATTATTTATTATTTACTGCTGAATCACTTTAAAGCAGGTTTACTGACCCATAAAGGGCCGGATTTTTTACTTCAATTTTTGAGGCCCCTTCCAGTCTAACATTCAGTGATTTTAATAGATCTTTCAGGTCCCTCCTTCCATCTCTAACAATTCATGATTTCAATATGGATGAAAGAAATAGACTAGAGATCTAACATAACATCTCCTGATTTCAGGTACCAGAAGAGTTCATACCCTTTCATGAGAGGATAAGAACTAAATTTTAAACATGGAATTCTAGGACATTTATGATTTAACATCTACCAGTCTTCCAACCTTATCTCTCTCCCCTTCTCCAGATCCCAACTGCGTTCCCATATAGCCTCCAGTTTCTACAGTTTTGCTCCCACTCACTATGTGCCTTTGTACAGGCAGTGCCTTCTACCTGGAATGTCTCTGAGCCCCATCCGTTTTCTTCTTCAGTCTCAGCTTGAAGCCCCCTCCCCAGTAAAGACTTCTATCACCTCTTGCCTCCACAGAAGGGTTTAGTGTATTCCCTTGGCCCTGGAAACTGAGTACCTGTTACCACACAGGGAATAGCACTGTTGTTCACTCTGGGCAGCAAACCCAACTGCCAAGGGGCCAAACAGAAGTCAAGGTTTGAAGCCAGTAGGCATAACAAACACTAGGACCCTGCTTTCTCACCTCTAAAAAGAAAACAGAAAAAAAGTATCAGCTCTAAAGAAAGCAACAGCCTGAGAGCAACATAAATGCAAACAACATTCTATTTCAGAGAACCATAGGGAATGGTAGAGATTGAGACCAAATGGGACAGCGTGTCTTGTTTAAAGGAAGCAGTCTACTCAGTGTCAGCTGATTGCTGACTGGCAGGAATTTGGGTCCAGTGTGGCCATCTGGATTTGCATGTGAAATCTCCCAATTTTTACATGTCAGCAACTACTTAAAAACATTAAAGGCCCATTGCGATGACTTTCAAGGTTTTCAGGCTATGGAAACGATTTCATGAGGATCCACTTTTAGCTATCCAAAGGAAACATCCTACGGTAGGGGCAAGTTCTATATCAGGGCTACTGACGTGTTAATAGTTGTTAAATATGCCCCTCCATCCTGCACAGAGCTCAAAAGGACCGCAAGGGTCATACAAAACCTTTCATATGCAGCCCCTGCCCTGTCAGGGCCTCAGTTTCCTCTTCTGTAAAATGGGGATACAAAACCTATTTGTGGCCGGGCACTGTGGCTCAAACATGCAATCCCAGCACTTTGGGAGGCTTAGGCTGGCAGATCACCTGAGGTCAGGAGTTCCAGACCAGTCTGGCCAACATGGTGAAACCCCACCTCCACCAAAAACATAAAACATTAGCCAGGTGTGGTGGCGGGCGCCAGTAATCCCAGCTACTCAGGAGACTGAGGCAGGAGAATCGCTTGAACCTGGGAGGCGGAGGTTACAGTGAGCTGAGATGGCGCCACTGCCCTCCAGCCTGGGTGACAGAGGGAGGACTCAGTCTCAAAAAAAACAAAGCAAAACTATTTGTGAGTCAGTTATCAAACAGAGCCACCTGGCCGAGGGCTTTACCTGCATTACCTCACTGAATACTGTTACCTCTGAGAGGTAAGTTCTATTACATCCACATTTTACTGATAATGAAACAGTATCTCAGAGATAGCAAGCAGTTTACCTAATAAAAATAACAGCAAACTTCTTAAAAGCCCTTTCTCTCCAAGGGCTTAACTTATTTAATCCTCCCAACAACTCTGAGGTGGGTACAAAGGGGATTCCACCAAGGCAGCCTCACTCTAACCCAACGCTGTTCAACAAAATATAATGTAAACTGCACATGCAATTTAAATAGTTTTTGGAGCTGCATTTAAAAAGCAAAAACACATAGGTAAAATTAATCATAATATTTTTATGGGACCCACTATATGCAAAACATTGTGATCCAACATGTAATGAGCATTAAAAGCATGGAGATAATTCACATTGGCTTTTTTTCGTACTAAGTCCCGTATCTGACAATACAGCACATCTCAATTCGCTGTATTTCGAGGGTTAACAACCAGCTTACGTTGCAAGGGCTCAGTAAACTCAGGCGGCCAGCGGCCACCATACGGGGCAACGCACTTCAAGTTCACTTAATCATCTTGAAGTTAACAGAACCCACAAAACCGCCTTTCCCTTGGTTTCGGAAGACACAAAATAACAATAGCAAAGAGTTCTCGAGCGTTTCCTTGGCGCCAGGCGGTGTGTCGTGGCCCATGAACCTCGCAGTAAGGGGGCGTGCTATCGCCCTCCTACTTCGACCTAGCGAGAGAACCTTCTCGAGACGGGTCCTCCCCGAGAGCCCGGACGCCGTCCCGCTCCCCTGTTGGGGTCACTGGCCGGACACCACCCGGACGAGCCCCGGCCAGCCATCACCCTAATCATTCCGGAAGGAGGGGCCGTCAGAAGCACAGCTCATCAGGGTCAGTCAGAACGGGGCGCCCGCACGGAAAGCTCCCCCGCAAGCCCAAGCGGCTCACGGAGACGATCCGGGACTCGAAGTCTACCCGGAAACATTCAGGCTCCTCCTCCGGCTCCTCCTCGAACTGGCGCTCAGAGGCGCCACCGTTCGGAAAGAGCCCAAGGCGCGCGCAGCTCGGCCTCCGGCATCTCGAGGGCAGCAGCCTGCTCATGCGACTCGAGAACGCTAGAGGGCGCCGTTTCCGGGAGCCCGCGCGCTGCTTCCGGGGTCTCGTACGCCGACTTGGACACAGAGAAGCCAGAGACTTTCGCTTCCGGCTGCCGCAGGCCCTTCGCTGGTGCAGGTAAGCTCCGCGCACTCTCCGCTGGTCCCGAGGCCGCCTCCCTCAAGGGGGGCGCGAGCTCTGCCGATTAACCGGAAACGTGTCCCTGCTCACCCCGCCCCCGCGCAGACGCAGTGCTGAGCCCATAGCTGCCGGACAAAGAGTGACGCCCGGAGCAGCCGGAGTTATGGCGGCGACCGAGCCGATCTTGGCGGCCACTGGGAGTCCCGCGGCGGTGCCACCGGAGAAGTCGGAAGGAGCCTGTTCGAGCTCAGACCGTGAGCGAATCTCCGTGGGCTCCTCGCTGCCAGAGGCCTCACCGCCTGCCCCCGAGCCTTCCAGCTCCAACGCCGCGGTCCCCGAGGCCATCCCTACGCCTCGGGCTGCGGTCTCCGCAGCCCCGGAGCTGCCCCTCGGGCCTGCACCCTTGAGCATCGCGCCTCAGGCCGAAGCCGGAGCGCGCTCCCCACCAGGCCCCACCGGCTCTAGACCCGGCCCCGAGACGTTCCGCCAGCGTTTCCGGCAGTTCCGCTACCAGGACGCGGCGGGTCCCCGGGAGGCGTTTCGGCAGCTGCGGGAGCTCTCCCGCCAGTGGCTGCGGCCTGACATCCGCACCAAGGAGCAGATCGTGGAGATGCTCGTGCAAGAGCAGCTGCTTGCCATCCTGCCGGAGGCGACGCGGGCCCGGCGGATCCGCCGCCGCACGGATGTGCGCATCACTGGCTGAGCGGTGGAGCTAGGGGCGGCCAGGGCCGGGCGCTCTGTGTGGACTGGGGCCATGATCCGGTCCGGGGGCCTGAACCTAGGACCGCACCGCGTGTTAATGAAAAACGAGCCTTGGCAGCGCCTTTGGTCTGGTGTGTCTCTTTCATTCGTTCTTCGTTGGGTTTCTTTTACCGAGCCTGTTTCCCCCCGCCTTTCCGGCTAGTGGCGAAACGAAGTTGGGAGTCCGTAAGAATAAGGCCTTCGTTGGCTATTGTGGGATCTTTAGATCCCACCATATTGACAGAACCTGGGTCATCCCTCTACCACATATGGGAAGTTTCTCACCTGGGATCCCAAGGACCCACTTGGGTTTCTTCCACGTAGAATAGCTGGCTCTGTACCAATGTTGGCATCGACTTGCACCTGCCCTTTGGGGTACAGGCTTCCCGAAAGGTCCAGGTTATTGGGCCATTTTAATGTGAAGTGTTTACTGCACACCCTGACAGACACAGAGTAGTTCTTGTGAGTTCTGGCTTATGCCACCAGACTTGCTCACCTTCCTTGCCAACTTTTAGGCCTGTGTTAGGAGTTAAGCGGAACTAGTGTGAACTAATGGATTATTTGCATTACTGAAGCTACGCATTTTAATGTCTCTTCATCTGGCTCCTTTTGGTTCGTTTTTGTTTTTGAGACGGAGTCTCGCTCTATCGCCCAGGTTAGAGTGCAGTGGCTGGATCTCAGCTCACCTCAACCTCCGCCTCCCGGGTTCAAACGATTTTCCTGCCGGAGTAGCTGGCATTACAGGCACGCCCACCATACCCAGCTACTTCTTGTATTTTTAGTACAGATGGCGTTTCACTGTGTTGGTCAGGCTGGTCTCGAACTCCTGACCTCGTGATCCCCGCCCCCCTCAGCCTCCCAGAGTGCTTGTATTACAGGTGTGAGCCACTGTGCTTGGCCTTCCCTTTTGTTTTTTTAAACTAGCATAATCGTTTAGAAAGGGAAGGAAGCATTTGGCAAATAATGAGGATGACCTCTTCTGAAAGGCTAAAGGTACTGTTTCCAGAGGCTCTGCCCACCCAGGGAGGAGCTAGTTGGGGTCCATGGACACCTTGGATTGGTCCCAGTTAGTTCATATTGCAGTGAGTGACATTTGCTAATAAAAGGAAGGCCAGACCTGTCTTGCACTGCGCTCAGCAATCTAAATCTAAGCCTGCAGTTCACACCACAAAGCATGAGTGAGACTGGGCTGGAAGTTGGTGAGGAGTATTTTGCTTTTGAATATTAGACAAATTCAGAAGTATTTTTGCATACTTTGAGATTTCTTGGCAGAGTTTGCACCTGCCTCCCTGGAAAAAGACAATTGTTTAGAAGGTAAGAACAGGCTTATTTAAAAGGTAATGTTTGAAGATGATTGATTAAGAATAGATGAAGAAGGCCAAGCACAGTGGTTGTTGCCTGTCATCCCAGCACTTTGGGAGTCTGAGGCTGATGGGTCACTTGAGGTCAGGAGTTTGAGACCAGCCAGGCCAAGGTGGTGAAACCCCATCCCTATTAAAAATACAAAATGAGCCGGGTGTAGTGGCACACACTTGTAATCCCAGTACTTTGGGAGGCCAGGGCGGACAGATCAAGTGTTCAAGACCAGCCTAACCAACATGGTGAAACCACATCTCTGCTAAAAATACAAAATTAGCCGTGTGTGGTGGTGCACACCTGTAATCCAGCTACTTGGGAGGCTGGGGCAGGAGAATCACTTGAACTCAGGAGATGTACGTTGCAGTGAGCCAAGATCACACCACTGCACTCCAGCCTGGGCAACAAGTGTGAAACTTCTCAATAAAAAAGAGTGGTGAAGAACTTTATACAGTCATACATCAGTTAACAATGGGGATATGCTCTGAAATACGACCCTTTAGGCAGTTTTATCATTGTGTGAGCCTCATTAGAGTGTACCTAAGCAAACTAGATGGTATAACCTACATACGCCTAGGCTTTGTGGTAGTCTACTGCCCTCAGGCTTCAAGCCTGTACAGCATGGTACTGTACTGAATACCACAGGCAGTTGTAACAATGGTATTTGCATATCTATATGTAGAAAAGTTTCAGTAAAAATGTAGTACAGGCTGGGTGCGGTGGCTCACACCTGTAATCCCAGCACTTTGGGAGGCTGAGGCGGGCCTCAGGTTAGGGGTTCGGGGACAGCCTGGCCAACGTGGTGAAATACTAAAAATAAAAAAATTAGCTGGGTGTGGTGGTGGGCACCTGTAATCCCAGCTACTCGTGAGGCTGAGGCAGGAGAATCATTTGAACCCAGGAGTTAGAGGTTGCAGTGAGCCGAGATTGCGCCATATGCACTCTAGCTTGGGTGACAGGGCAAGATTCCTCCCCCCCCCCAAAAATATGTATGTAGTATACTCTATATAGTAAAACAGTTACCTGTACCACAAATCGTGTTTGCAGGACAGGACGTTTTTCTGGCTAAGTGATGAGTGAGTGTGAAGGTCTAGGATGTTACTGCATGCCACTCCTGAATTTATATACACTGAACACATAGACTAAATTTTTTTTTGAGACAGGATCTCACTTTGTTGTCCAGGCTGGAGTACAGTGACACCATCTAGGTTCACTGCAACTTCTGGCTCCAAGGCTCAGGTGATCTTCCTGCCTCAGCTTCCCAAGCAGCTAAGAATACGGGGGGCACACCACCATGCCTAGCTACTTCTTGTAGAGATGGGGTTTCACCATGTTGCCCAGGCTAGTCATAAACCACTAAACTTATTATTTTTTTATTTCTTTCTTCAATAATAAATTAGCCTTAGTTTAACTTATTTATTTTGTTTTTTGTTTTTTTGAGACAGAGTTTCACTCTATTGCCCAGGTTGAAGTGGGCAATCTCGGCTCACTGCAACCTCCACCTCCTGGGTTCAAGCGATTCTCCTGCCTTAGCCTCCTGAGTAGTTGGGACTACAGGCATGCACCACCATGCTAATTTTTGTATTTTTAGTATGGGGTTTTGCCATGTAGGCCAGGCTGGTTTCGAACTCTTGACCTCAGGTGATCTGCCCGCCTTGGCCTCCCAAAGTGCTGGGGTTATGGCACCTGGCCCCTTATTTAGAGACAGGGTCTCCAGCCTCAGCCTCCTCAAGTACTAGGATTACAGGTCTGAGGCACCCTGCCTGACCAACTTTTTTATTTTTTAAGCTTTTTAATTTTAATTCTGACTTTCATGATGATACTTTGTGTTTACACACATGGTAGAGCTATACAAATATATTTTCTTTATATTCTTATTGTATGAGGATTTTTCTACTTTAACTTCTATATTTGACTTTTAAAATTTTTGTTAAAAACTAAGACAAGTCCACACATTAGCCTAGGCCTATGCAGTAGGACCATCAGGACATCACTAAGTGATAGGAATTTTTCACAGCTTCATTATAATCTTATGGGACCACCCTGTACATAGGGTCCATGGTTGACAGAAACGTTATATGATACATGATTGTAACTCAATAATATGTAACTGAAACATAGCAACAAGAACCTGTTTTATTTTTTTCCAAATACAGATACAGAAGTTTGCGTGTTTTGCAAATATTGCTTCAAAGCAACACTTCTATATACAGCGCCTTCTGTTCTAATAGCGCGTAAACATAGATATGTATCCACAGTGCAATGTTGGCTCATCAAGGATCCACCTTGCATACACTTACCACTCAAAGAACAAAATGATTAGTCAAACCGGAACTATTTTTGTCAAGGTAATTTTTTATAGGTGGATAGTTTTTCTCAAAAGACAAAACTTAGGTAGTGCACATATTTCTTTTTTTTCTTTTCTTTTTTTTTTTTTTTTTTTGAGACAGAGTCTTGCTGTTGTCACCCAGGCTAGAGTGCAGTGGTGTGATCTCAGCTCATTGCAACTTCCGCCTCCGGGTTCCAGCAATTCTCCTGCCTCAGCCTCCCGAGTAGCTGAGATTACAGGCGACTGCCACCGCGCCCAGCTAATTTTTGTATTTTTAGTAGAGACGGGGTTTCACCATGTTGGCCAGTCTGGTCTTGGACTCCTGACCTCAGGTGATCCACCTGCCTGGGCCTCCCAAGTGCCGGGATTACAGGTGTAAGCCATCGCGCCCGGCCGGTAGTGCACATATTTCTAAATTGTAACAGCAATGTTTGCAAATAACGGTTTCCAGTGCTCCAACTTAGGGTTAATTCACCTTGACCTAGGAATTGGTAATGGAGCCCCTCAACATGGCTTTAAATTAGGGAAGCACACTGAGGTTACAAGAACTTGGGGAGACTTCTCTGCTTCCCTAAGAACAAAAGTCACAATGAGTGAAATGGGTTAACTTCCTTTACTAAAAATTAAACGATAAACCCAATAATGGCCAGTCGGCAAAATTAGGGTAATTCAGTTTCTGCTTCCATCATTGAAGAAGACATGAAATTGACTACTTTAAAAGTTACAGCTTCCGCAGATGTGATTAAAACTCAAATGTATCTTCAGAAAAGAACAATCAGTAATCTAATAATATAACAATCATCACACCTCACAGTTGTGGCTACAGAAGGCCATCCTGTTTCTTCCCTTTTCAGACTGCATCACAGAATTCGAACAATGCAGCTGTCTGAACGCACATGCCGTGCACGTCTGTGCATTTCTTCCCGCACAGAAACACCAACATCCGCAGTGAGAAACAGCCTCTTGTAGAGGAATTGTCAGTTTTGTTACAGACGTGTAGCCACATGTATTCTCGCTGATGGATCAGCTATAGCAGATCAGCTTATACTTGTCCTATAATTCATTATGTATCAAATGATGAGCAAATCACTAGACAGAGCATTCCCTGAAATAGATCTTAGTACAGAGGCCTGAATTCATGACCACAATGACCTGTGCTTAACTATTCCAAAGGTCACTAAAGATACTGTTACTACGATTGAGATATTATTGGCTACTTCACGTTTACATAGTAAATGTTTGCAGCAATATAACATTACAGACTCATAAACCCATAATTAATTTCTAAGTGTTAATGGACAACTGTGCTTTGATTTCTGCCTTATAGTGATAAGAAAACAAAGTAGTGAAATGGGTCACTCCTCAAAGCATGGAATATTTTAACTTTGCCTAGTAAGGAAAAACAAAACAAAATACAGCAATTATATGTGGAAACATAACCTGCAAAAGTAACACAAATGTCTCAAAAGGTACAAATAGGTTGTGCCTGGACCTTAAGCAGCATAATCACCTTGATCTCACAAAATAATACAAACAGGGAATTTAAAATGTGAAAACACAGTAACAAAACAATTCGGAAAACACTGACTACTCAACATACCCTTCAGGAAGGAGAAAGGCGGCACATATAGAATCTGAAGTCTGTTTACAACAATATAAAATAAGGTAACTCCCCAAACCACATTCTTTTAACAAATCTTTACAGTGAAAGAGTTCAAAATTTTGGGAAACATTTTTTTGGACATTAAATAAAAACTGGGAAG
Source organism: Callithrix jacchus (assembly GCF_049354715.1). NCBI lineage: Eukaryota > Metazoa > Chordata > Mammalia > Primates > Cebidae > Callithrix > Callithrix jacchus. Next base: position 3,342,209 of record NC_133506.1, read on the forward strand.
CTGTCAATATTAAGAAGTGGATAGAAAATGCCGTCCTTTGGGTTCCAGACCCTGCCTGCTGCAGTTTGGAATTCTTCCTAGATTCTTATTACTGTGAGATTCTAGTTCTTCCATAGGCTGTATGGGCTCTGCTATAAAAGCCATAACCCAGCCAGCTCTGGGGTAAAAGCATACAAACTTGTCCCCAGTACCATGAATTCATGCAAGAGATGTGGTGAGAAAAGTGAAGAGTCCTAAGGAGAAAGCAGGGCAGCCAAGACTCTGCTCCTTCCCAACCTCCAGAGCATGGTGAGGTCACAACATTCCCATGAAGCTAGAAAAGGAAAATGATGTCTGCTGCCTAAACACCATGCCAGGCAGAAACCAGGGAGCTGGCATGTGCCCCAACCTGACAGAAAAGTCAATTAAATAAACTGCAAATTGAATTTACAACTGTCTCCAACTAAACTTTTTTGGCTCTCATTCCATTTATCATCAGTGGCACGATTTCAAGTGAAGTTTGTGCAAAAAGACTCTCTTCATTCAACGATGTGCACAGAAGAAGGGAATCCCAAGAGTCTATTTGCTACCTTTCTGGTAGGCTTCAAGATCAGAGTGTCTTCCAGCAGCCAAAATGGCCTCTTTGTCCAACGTCCATCACATTCCTAGCCCAGATCCCTGAAGTCAGTCGGTGTCACGTGCATTCAGCATGCTAGGTTTATTTATTTAAATATGCGAAGCTCCACCTGCGGGTGCCCCAGGATTGTGCCCCCATGAGTTTTGGGTGCCCAGTTTCATGTTGAGCAGCAGAGGGCGATCTGCTGCACCTTGCCGAGGTCCGTCAGCAGCTGCTTGATGCAATGCTTGAGCTGTGGAAGCCTGGCCAGCGGCTCTGGGGGCTCCAGTTCCCCAGTGTAGTCCAGCCAGCTCTCCAACACTGTCGGCAGAAGACAGAGAGGAGACCCAGTGAGCTTCCAACACTTGATTTGCAAGAACATTTCAGCAAGTGTTTCAGTACCTTATTCCATCTAACCATTCATAGGGCATGGAAGGAAGGGCCATTTCAGCCAACACTGTGTCAATACCTGCTCTACAAAGTGATACTCCCAGGACAAAAAGTGCTTCAGAGCAGCACAGTCCAAAAGAACTTTCTACGATGATGGAAATGGTCTCAGTCTGTGTCATTCAATACAACAGCCACTGGCCATATGCAGCTATGATCGGTGGAAACATGGCTAGTGCAGCTGAGGAACTGAATTCTAAATTTTATTCAGTTTTGGTTAGACAGCCACACATTGCCAGAGGCTACTGTTACCAGAGTCTAGAGGTCTTGGAAGGAAGCACCTTTCTCAGTGTTACTACTTAGTCTTTCTGTTTTGTTTTGTTTTCCTTCAAGGCTGAAATAAAAAAAAAATTTTTTTGAGACAAGTCTCATTCTGTCGCCCAGGCTGGAGTACAGTAGCATGATCTTGGCTCACTATAACCTCTGCCTCCTGGGTTCAAGCGATTATCCCACCTGAGCCTCCCAAGTAGCTGGAATTACAGGTGCATGCCACCACGCCCAGCTAATTTTTCTATCTTTAGTAGAGATGGGGTTTCACCATGTTGGTCAGGCAGGTCTTGAACTCCTGACTTCATAATCCACCCGCCTTGGCCTCCCAAAGTGCTGGGATTACAGGCGTGAACCACCACACCTGGCCCACTATTTTCTGTTTAAAAAGTTTTCCCATGCTGAAAATCAGAGAACCTAATGTTTTAGCATCCTGTCAAGAAAAATAAAAATATACAGGGTCTTGAAAAGGGCTATTTGTATCATCTTAAACTCTGATTTTCTTCATATTAATTCCTGATTGATACATAGTCATCAGTGCCACAGAATACTCTGATATTATTTTCTCCATTTTTTTTCTTTTTTTGAGATGGAGTCTTGGTATATCGCCCAGGCTGGAGTGCAGTGGTGTTATCTCAGCTCACTGCAACCTCTGCCTCCTGGGTTCAAGCAATTCCCCTGCCTCAGCCTCCTAAGTAGCTGGGATTATAGGCATGTGCCACCATGCCCAGCTAATTTTTATATTTTTAGTAGAGACAGGGTTTTGCCATGTTGGCCTGGCTGGTCTCAAACTCCTGACCTCAGGTGATCCACCCACCTTGGCCCCAAAGTGCTAGGATTACAGGCATAAGTCACTGGGCCCAGCCTTTTTTTTGTGTGTGTGATGGAGTTTCACTCTTGTTGCCCAGGCTGGAGTGGTGCAATCTCGGCTCACTGCAACTCTGCCTGCCTCCCAGGTTCAGGAGATTCTCCTGCCTCAGCCTCCTGAGGAGCTGGGATTACAGGTGCATGCCACCACGTCTGGCTATTTTTTGTATTTTTAGTAGAGATGGGGTTTCACCATGTTGGTCAGGCTGGTTTCGAACTCCTGACCTCAGGTGATCCGCCCGCCTCAGCCTCTCAAAGTGCTGGGATTACAGGTGAGAATCGCCATGCCTGGCCCCTTTAAATATTTAATGTAAGATGACCGAGTACTAATTAACATTATCATAATTGATTCAATATCTAGAAAGCTGCCTTATGTATGAGAACAAGTATTTCTCTATAGAAAGGTGTTTGTTCTTCCCCAAAGCACCCCCTAAAGCTCTGGCATTTGGGACCATCTGGGAACCCCGTACCTCTGACAAAAACCACCCCCTGCAGGTAGCCCCAGTGCTTTCCCAGCCTGCCTGCAGCCTTTCTAGTCCATACACCAACCTGCACTGAGCACCCTCTGGACCCCGGAGCGCAGCAAAAGGAAGCACCTCTTCCTCAAGCAGCCTGCAGCCTACCACAGAATCCTCTTCTGTCCTCAGACTCAGCCCTACCTTCCTCTCCACCTTTCTAAATCCTCTGTTTCTTGTGAGCTATTCTTTAGGGAAGCCTTCCCCAACCCTATACCCTGAATCTGGTCCTTGTGTTACAGGTGCCATGGTATCACATGTTCTCCTTTGAGCATTTCATGGTTTGTAATTACAGGTAATGGGATGATTTGATTAATATCTGTCTTTCCCACTGGATCAAGTTCTATGAGAGCAAAGGCTGAGTCTGCCTTGCTTGCCATTATATCCCTAACACTCAGCTGTGCCTGAAACATGACAAGCCTCCAAAAACACGGCGAGAGGGCATGTGTAGTCCAGCAAAATGCCCCCAATGCTCTGGGCCCTGTGTAGCTTACCCTTCTCCATCCTATTTCTTGTTGGAATTTGGGGGTTCCAAGAAGGAGGAACCCTCTCTCTTCCTGATTCCAGCAAGTACAAGGACTTGGAAATAAGAAAAATAAGACTGCCTCCTCAAACTTAAGCTTGAATATCAAGAATAAAAGATTAGTCACATGAGAGGATCTAGCGGCCTCCTGAGCAAGAAAACTGGATAGTGACCAGTTTCAAAACACCAGTAAGTCTTAAAAAAAAACAAAAACAGGAGACAGGGGACTGCTCAGCAAACAGACACAAGAATAAATGGGGAGGCTGGGCACAGTGGTTCACGCCTGTAATGCCAGCACTTTGGGAGGCTGAGGCAGGTGGATCACCTAAGGTCAGGAATTCAAGACCAGCCTGGCCAACATGGTGAAACCTTGACTCTATTAAAAATACAAGGTTAGCCAGGTATGGTAGCGCGTGCCTGTAGTCCCAGCTACTTGGGAGGCTGAGGCAGGAAGAATCGCTTGAATATGGGAGGTAGAGGCTGCAGTGAGCCAAGATCGCACCACTGCACTACAGCCTGGGTGAGACAGAGCAAGACTCCACCTCAAAAGAAAAAAAAAAAGGATAAATGGAGAAAAGGCAGTCAGGACTGGATGGGTTAGTCCAACAGCAGAGAGAGAGTCAATCTTTTGCAAGATGATCCTACGGTTGCTGAGAGGCCCCTCTTAAGGTCACCCTAACCACCTTGGATCTGGTTCCAGGCTCACCAAAGACATCCCAATACTAGTGGCCCAGGAGGCATACACAGTGCACCAACACTCAGATTGAAAGAGTCTAAGCCACTCAATATCTCTGAGTTTGGTTAACAGGAGTGTGTGGAGTTCCTGGTATGGAAGCTGTCTGTCTAGGTCTGCTAGGTTGAAGAGCAGAGCCAGGACTGTGGGAGGTCAACAGCAATTCCTCTGGACCCCAGTATCCAGCAGGCCAGCCTGTCCACACCACGTGCTGCACCATCCCAAGTGTCTCTTTTAAAAATGCAGAATAGCCGGATGTGGTGGCCAATGCCTCCCAGCACTTTGGGAGGCCAAGGCAGGCAGATCATGAGGTCAGGAATTCAAGGCCAGACTGCCCAACATAGTAAAACCCCATCTCTACTAAAAAATACAAAAAATCAGCTGGGTGTGGTGGTGTGCACCTGTAACCCCAGCTATTTGGGAGGCTGACTTTAGTAGAGATGGGGTTTCTCCGTGTTGGTCAGGCTGGCCTCAAACTCCTGACCTCAGGTGATCCGCCCACCTTGGCCTCCCAAAGTGCCGGGATTACAGGTGTGAGCCACCATGTCTGGCCCAGTTTTTTTTTTAAGAAATGGGGTGTTGCTCTGTCACCCAGGCTGGAGTATGGTGACACAATCATAGCTCACTGTAAACTGGCCTCAAGTGAACCTCTTGCCTTGGCCTCCCAAAGGGCTGGGATTACAAGTGTGAGACACCACACCAAGCTTCTAAATTTGTTTAGACTGAGTCTCGCTGTGTTAGCCAGGCTGGAGTGCAGTGGTGTGATCTCAGCTCACTGCAACCTCGGCCTCCCGGGTTCAAGTGATTCTCCTGTTTCAGCCTCCCAAGTACCTGGGATTACAGGTGCATACCACCAAGCCTGGCTAACCAGGCCAGTTTTAGAAAAAAGGAATGTTACATCCAAATTCCTATTTTGGTTATGAAAACTCCAGTTTATCTTGGTCTTTTAAATAAAGATTTGATTCCCTAAAAAGGTATTCTGAGGTATCTTAAATACTATGCAAAAGTCTATTTACCTAAATAAAATCTTTAAGCTTTATCATGTATTTTAATGCTTCCTTGGTATCTCTCTCAGGTCCTAGAGTCTTAGAAATGTACATGCCGGCATGTGCAGGGCTAGAGAGGCCAAACCTGGCAGAAGAGGATTAAGGAGGTAAGATGTGAGAAGGTTTTAACTTCTCCTCTAAGGGAAGGTACTTGTGGCAACAAGCAAACATTCACCCTGTTTCCATGGTGCTAATCCTCTTTTCAGGGACTCAGAGCCACTCCCACTGCCATTCTCTAAAGAGCTACACTTTTTGTCTAGCATTATATCCTCCTTCAGCTCTCTAATAGCATGTTTTTCACAGACAGTGGCATCAGTTACTATTCCCTTTTTTTAGTTTATTTTTTTAGAGACAGGGTCTGTATGACACAGGCTGGAGTGCAGTGGCATAATTACACTGCAGCCTCCAACTCCTGGGCTCAAGTAGTCCTCCCACCTCAGCCTCCCAAGTAGCTGGGATTACACCCTACACTTGGCTAATTTTTAATTTTTTTTGTAGAGACTATGATGCCCAGCCTGGCCTCAAGCAATCCTCCCACCTCAACCTTCCAAAGTGCTGGGATTACAGGTGTGAGCAACCACACCTAGCCTAGAGACAGGTCTTGCTGTCTTTCTCACTGTCCTCCAATGTGACAACCCTTTTTCCAGTCAAGCTAGATCATCCACCCTGAGTCCTCTCCAGTAGGAAACACCATGACTCTCCTTAAGGCTCTGCTTCAGTCCCAGTTTTAGGAAGCCCTCCTGTTAGCACCCTCCTTCCCTGGCATAGCCTCTGCCACATGTGTCCTAGCCACACCTCATGGCCCTCACTTGTATAGCATATGGCATTTTCTCCTGAGTTATTTCAAGTATGTTTTATGTCCCCAGTTACAGTAAAAAAAATCATAGCCTAACTGTACCCAGAATCCTCAAACAACATTTCTTTCTTAACTGGGCTCCATTTTTAATATGAAAGCAAATAATTAGGGAAAATTTCAACAACCAAAACCATGAACTTCCTGGAAGTCAAGAGATTCTGAACTTGGTCATGCTCAGCATCACAGGTTTGATCCTCCAGGCCTGTCCATGACCACCAGTGTCTGGGAGGAATACCCAGGCTACCCAAATGACTAGGCAAATTCTCAACTCTCTACTGGCTTAAGAGAAGAAAGCATCATCTTAGATTTTATCAAAGATTGAAACAAAAGGTTTTTCAGATTAAATCCTCAGATACCCTAAAACTCAAGTCAGAATTTTAATTTCTCACAGAACTTGTTTTGTAAAGATTTTGCTCAGATCACACGTTTCCTGCAAGCAGGACTGCCTGTTGACCCCTCTCTGCATACTCAACTTTACGGAAGGGATCAGACAAGTGAGGCAGGAACCCAACATCATGTAGATCTTGTAAGTAAGTGCTTGATAAAAACTCCAAGTAAGGCTCATCCATCTGGGAGGAGAATGGAGGTGGGGAGAGGCTGAAAAGAAGGGAAGCAAAGAATACAGCGGTCCCTGGAAACTCAGATTGGGGAGTTCAGAAAGCAACTCATCTGGGGGTGCTCAGAGTGCATGCCAATGCACAGGAGGTCAAGGAAGGAGCCCTACCGTCTAGCTCCTTCTCAATGGAGTCCATCCTGTGTGTGACTTCATCCTGAAGAGATTCCACGTGGGTCAGCAGGTTAAACTGCCACTGGTGCTGGGAGCTCAGCAGCCCCTCTCCGCCTCTGTCCAGCAGCTTCCGAGCAGGAGCTTCCTCTAGTAGGGCCTTTTTGGAGACATATTCCTTCATCTGGGGATGCAATGCCATGGAAGTTACTGCATGGAGACAGCCCCTGACCCGTTTCTCAACCAGCCAGCGTTTGCAGCCATCTGAAATATCAGCTGCAGTTTCATACTCCAAATCCCTACCACCCTTTCCTTATTTCCCTGTTAGGAACTGGGCAGAAACTTGCCCACTGTACCAATCCCAACTACCTCAAGGTGGCGCACTGTAGCTCAGGGGACGCACAGCTGCTTCCTACTTACTGACTGGGCCAATGTCCTAGCCTAACCTGGGCCTCACAGAATGGCTTCCAGAGCCCTGAGACCTGATTAGGGCAGGGCTAGTGCACACAAGGGTTAGTACACAGGAGTCACACCAATGAGGTTCAACTCTCAGCTCAGTCTCCTGCTGAATGTGAGAATGGATGGACTACTTCACTTCTTTGAGCCTGTGCTCTCTCGGTGGGAAGATGGAGGTAATCAAACCTATTTTGGAAGGTTCATGGGGATGAAATAGGATAAGGCACATAAAAGCAAGGCCGGCATTCGGTCAGCTTACCATATGGAAGAGATTGTTAACCCTGGTTACATTACTGAGGTCCAGTATTTCCTGACTTTGTATTGTGTGCCAGATACCTTTAGGAATCCTGCCTGATCCACAGGACCACAAACCTTCTCTAGGATTTGGTATCTCAACCTTTCATTCATCTGTTTGAAATGAAATAGATTCTGGCTAATATGAATTTAGTACTTACTATGTGCAAATCAGTGTGCTGAGGGATTTTCACAAATACATTCCACAATAACTGAGGGGGCTTCACTGGCCCCATTCTATAGGCTAGAAAACAGGTCTGGTCAGGAAAATGAAGTAACCCACTCAGAATCACACAGTAAGGGGCTGAGCCCAGAACAGCTCAAAAGACTGTGTCCTTACCACCTTGCCCAATACTGTTTAGACACAGTCAGGGGCACAAGGATGAATGAGGTACAATCCCCTCCCTTGAGGGGCTTGTCATCTAGGATCCCCTCTCGGCACTATGCAGCAATGCATTTAACGCTGGGGACACCAACCTGCAGGAGAAAGCCTGGGAAGTAAGGACAACGAGGTAGAGAAGCTCTCAAATCACACAAAGCCTCACTGACAAGTGAGGACAGGGCACAATGAGCCTAGTGAGCAGTTAGGAAGACTCCGGGCAATGAGGTGACACAGGTTCCAGAAGAGAATGACTTGAAAAACAAAAAGCGGAAGTGGCCTTTGGGAAAACTGATGAAACCAGCAATATTTTGACAAAGTGTACCATTTTTACCACAGGGCTTCAAAGTTAAAAGTCAAAATAAAGCTATCATAAAACTCGATTGAAAAAATTCTGCCTAACAAAACATTTGACTCATTGTTTGCCCATGCTAATTAGCACCTAGGTGCAATTATAATACAAACTGCCTTAAAGAAAAGATGAGTTTTCCTAACCCATTGCTACTTCCCACTTCTCCCACCCTTCACACCCCTCCACCCCGCTCCCCCACCCATCACAATGGCTATGCCATTTTGTGGGTGCTTCCTAGAATCCAAGATCTTTGGCTTAAGTGGGCTTTCCTGACTTTGCACCCATGTTGGCAAACCAAAAAATACATCCAGGTGCGGTGGCCCACGCCTGTAATCCCAGCACTTTGTGAGGCCGAGGCAGGCAGATCACAAGGTCAGGAGTTCGAGACCAGCCTGACCAACATGGAGAAACCCTGTCTCTACTAAAAGTACAAAAATTAGCTGGGCATGGTGGTGCATGCCTGTAATCCCAGCTACTCAGGAGGCTGAGGCGGGAGAATCGCTTGAACCTGGGAGGTGGAGGTTGCAGTGAGCTGAGATTTTGCCACTGCACTCCAGCCTGGGTGATAGAGCAAGACTCCGTCTCAAAAAAAAAATCTATGGTAAGCAAATTTAAATACAGTTTTATTATTAAATATCTCCAATATGACATTCAAACCTAGGAGGAGAACTTACAAGCACTCACGCAATGAATGAAGAACAAGTACAAGCCAGTCACATACCTTTGGGGAGCTGGGTTTGGGGTCACTGTCCGCCCTGCTCCTGTCTTGGTCTAGAGGCCAACCCAGGCGCGGGGAGAGGGAATCATCGCCATTCTCATGGAGGGGGTTGACCTCATCGTCGAGGGCAGAGCCCCTTGTCTCCACCACCAGCTTCTGCTCCACAGCAGGGTAATAGGCGCGGGGCTTCTGGTAGCAGTGCTCACTGGTGATGTAGGACTCCTCCACAGAACGCGGCAGGGACAAGGCCAGGGGCCTGGGCTTCTCCATTGCCCCGTTCAAAGTTCTATAGCTTGGGGCTTCCTCCTTGCTCCTGGTGTCAGTAATAGGGATGTTTTTGGAATGAGATCTCTCCTCCCCTGAGTGCTGTTTCCAAGGCTGGCACCACAGCTGCAGATCAGGATGCTCCCGGCTTCTGTTGAGAGGGAAAAGAGGGTATGGGCTTTGGAGTAACTGGCACCACTGCAGGGGTTCTCAATTCCTAAACACTCTCCCAGTAGGAACAGCAGTTCCCACATGGGCTATCTGACCACATACTACCATTTGCTAAACAAGAAGGAATGTGAATCCTTGGTCTCCTAGGAGACCACTCCTTAGTGAGCTCCCACTGTGGTCACACGCAGTAAATGGGACTGGATTCTTGGTCGCAAGACCTGACTGAATTTCAACTCTGGGACAGCTCACTCAACCAGCCTCATTCCTACTTCCTCCTCTGTGAAGCTGGGCTAATTATCTGTCTGATCTGTCTGCTATTGTGAGGTTGTGGTGAGCTGAGATTACACCACTGCACTCCAGCCTGGGTGACTGAATGAGACTCTGTTTCAACAACAACAACAAAAAGCCAACAGACCCCAATAAGAGCCACGTGTGTTTATTATAGCTTACATGAAGTTGGGTCATCTGACATACAGAATGCAACCACAGGAGGAAATTTACACTAAATTTCACTCTCTGGCCACTAAAAGCCAGAAGTCCAACTCCAAAAGGTTAAAAACTTTTCTGTATGAGCAAACCACCAAGAGAGATTTTTATTGAGCAACCACTGTGCTAAAGAATAGGCCTGCCTTCCTTGAGAACTACTATCAAAGAAAAATTTTAAAAAGAGAAATCTTAAAAAAAAAAAAAAAGAGAATAGGCCTGCCAACAATATCTGCTCCGGCAGCTTTCAATTTTACTTTGTTTACCAATCAAGAATGTTTAGAATGAGCTGAGGCAAGGCTGGGCATGGTGGCTTATGCCTGTAATCCCAGCAGTTAGAAAGGTCAAGACGAGTGGATCACGTGAGGTTACCTGGCCAACATGGTGAAACCCCGTCTCTACCAAAAACACAAAAATTAGCTGGGCATTGTGGCAGGCAGTTGTAATCTCAGCTACTTGGGAGGCTGAGGCAGGAGAATCGCATGAACCCAGGAGGTGAAGGTTGCAGTGAGCTGAGATCGCGCCACTGTACTCCAGCCTGGGTAACAGAGCCTGTTCTGTCTCAAAAAAAAAAAAAAAAAAAAACTGCTGAGTTGCTTGAGCCCAAGAATTTGAGGTAGCAGTGTGTGATGATCCTGCCTATAAGTAGCCACTGCATTCCAGTCTGGGCAACAAAGCAAAACCACATCTCCGTTTCTTTAAAAAGAAAACAAAAAGAAAAGGAATATTTAGCATGAAAAGGATAAACAAGGCTGGGTGTGGTGGCTCACACCTGTAACCCCAGCTGTTTGGGAGGGGGGTGAATTGCCTGAGCTCAGGAGTTTGCGACCAGCCTGGACAACACGGTGAAACCCTGTCTCTACCAAAATACAAAAATTAGCCAAGCATAGTGGCATGCATCTGTAGTCCCAGCTACTTGGGAGGCTGAGGCAGGAAAATTGCTTGAACCCAGTGGGGAGAGGTTGCAGTGAGCCAAGATGGTGCCACTGTACTCCAGCCTGGGCAACAGAGTGAGACTCTGTCTCCAAAAAAAGAAAAAAGGGATAAACAAAATGTGGCATACACATAAAAGGAGTATAATTCAGCCTTAAAAAGGGAGGGAAATACAAAAAGTTAGCCAGGCATGGTGGCGTGCACCTGTAGTCCCAACTACTCAGGAGGCTGAAGTGAACGCAGGAGGCAGAAGCTGCAGTGAGCCAAGATCTCAACACTGCATTCCAGTCTGGGCTGCAGAGTGAGACTCTGTCTCCAAACAAACAAATAACCAAACAAAAAAACTCAGAACTGTACACCTAAACAAAAACCAAACCAAAATATACACACCATATCTTGATTCTGGTGGTAGCTGCATGGCTGCATACAATATCAAAATTCAATGAACTCTTAAAATGGATGAACTTAATTATATGTAAGATAATACTGAATAAAAAAAATTTTTAAAGAATGTTTATCATGTAACTGATAATTTTTAGTAAAGGTCTCAAACTCAGTTTTATGGTTGCTTTGGTAGCTTTCCAATTTCTCACATTTTCTCCGCCCCCAGGCCGGGCCAAAGCAGAATGCTCCCGACACGCAGGTGCCACACTTACTGCAAGATGCTCATCTTGAGCTGCAGGCCATGCAGAACCTCAATCACTCTCTGCACGTCACCAAGAAGCTGGTGGGTGGCCACGATCTTCTTGGCATTTTGATGGGAGTAGTTCTCTTCTAGAAATGCCAGGCCATGCATATGTCCCCTGCTGAGCCACTCCTTGTCATACCAGTACTTGAAGCCAGGCCTCTGACCTGCAGCAGTGACAAGAGGGTTAAAACATGGCCTGAAGGAAACCCAGGCCGTTTCATCACTATCACACAATTATCACACAAACTAGTGGAAGAACAGATTAGTATATTCATTTTGCTCATTTATTCATCCAGTGTACGCTTTCTTGGCACCTATAATATGCTGGGCTCTCTATTAGGTAGTGGGGATAAGGTAGTAAATGGGGCATGTATACATCCTGATTTCCTGGAATGGCCAGAGGTGAGCTGGGCACCTGGATTATCTCTAAATTTAAATCAGATCATTCTCTCCCCGACTTAAAACCTTCCACTGCCTCCTGCTGCTCTCAGGAGAATACCCAAAGCCCTAACTCTCTAACTCTGGCTTACTGAGGCCCCCAGGACCCAGTTCCTTCCTGCCTTCCTCTCCACACCCTTACACTGGCCTCCTTTCAGTTTCTGAAGCACATCGAACTCTTTCCAGCCTCAAGACCTTCACTTGAGCATCCCCTCTGTCTGCAGCACTATTCCTCAAGCCTTTGCAGGGTTGGCTCCTTACCACCTCCTCAGAGAGGCTTTTTTTTTTCTTTTTCTCTGACAGAGTGTCACTGTTGCCCAGGCTGGGGTGCAGTGGCATGTTCACGGCTCACTGCAGCCTCAACCTCCCTAGGCTCAGGTGATTCTCCCACCTTAGCCTCCCAAGCAGCTGGGCCCTGGCTAATTTTTTTTTTTTTTTTTTTTTTTTTTTTGGTAGAGATAGGGTTTTGCCATATTGCCCAGACTGGAGAGGGGCTTCTGCTACTTCCCAGAGTTGAGTACCTCATAATCATCTTACTGACTTCCCGTCACAGTATTCATCACTACCTAACACAGTCTTGTTTATTTAACTTCTTTTAACTTCTGCTTCTGGCCCCCAACCCGGCTAAGAGCCAAAAGAGTAGAAACTATCTTGTTCATGGTTGTATCCCCAGTGCCTGGATAAAGGCATCTTTAATGAGCTTATCAAATGAATGGAAAGATGCCTCAAGTCCCCCTGCAAATGTACAGCTACCACCTAACTAAACAGATGATCAGGCCCCTTCCCTTCTCTGGACCAGTTACCCATCCATTAGAACAACATAGGAACCGGATGGCTTCAGCCATCCTATTTGGTACAGGGCTCCTTAGGAAGGACTGAAAACATAAGCACATGTGACATGTCAACACGAACTCCTGAATCCCAGGGAGAAGCTTTCAACCAGACTGCAGTTCGACTGTCAATATCTATGCAAACCCTGAAAAACTCAGGTGATTCCTATTAAGGTCTTTGGGCTCTTTCTGCTTTTACTAATACACATGGTGGGGATACACCTTGATTCTGTTACAAATATCTTTAAGTAGCCTTTAAAAAACGAATCTGTTAAACTTTTAGTCCAATCCACTACAGAGTCAGTCTATAAATGCAGACCCTGTGGCAGACATGCTGTGCTCAGTTCAAGGAAGACTATTCACAATCTCAGCGATTAAAGTCTTATAAGTTCAGTTAGTGCAGAGGATTTGATGAAGATGGTGTGTGTGACTTCTAAAGAGGGAAAAGTAGAGAGAAAGACATGGTAGGAAAAAAAGATTTTTAAAAGGTATGCTAAGGAGCCTTCAGGATTATATGGGAGAACCTCAGAGGCAGCTGCTGCAGGCAGTGCCTAGAGCAGCAGGATTCAGAGCTGCACTATCTGTTTTACAAGACAAAGGTATGAAACAACGGGTCCTCATCACCTGTCTGGCATTAGCTGGTGGTGTGATCTTGGGTCAGTCACGTCCCTTCAGGACCTGTGTTTGTTTACCTATAGAATCTTCTGACTAAATTCTTTCCTTGGGATAAAAGGACAAGTGAAGCCAGATGCTTCTCGGTCTATGGACTCATCTAGTACAAGGAGAGTGTCACAACAGAGGTCCTTAGGCCCAGAGGGGACCTGTTTGCTGTTAAATGAACTGGTGGCCAGTCCCTCCCTACATAACCAACAAAATCAAGAGATCTGGCTCTGCAAACCAGTTCTAATTCCAATTTATGAAGTTAGGAAAGTCAACTGTATCCTCAAGGATCAATTTCTTCCTCACAAGCAAAAACGGGAGTAGAAGCACCAGGTCCACCTCATCGGACAGAAAGGAATAACAGAAGCAGAGGCTCCCAAGCACTGTCTAGAGCTCTAAAGGAATCAAGGGACTAGAGCTGAGGGAGAGATCTTACAGTTGGTGCTGGGAGACAATGTCACCATCCCATGGAAAGCGAGACAACGAACTGCACATTTACAATCCACCCCTTCTGGAAAGGAGCAACCAAGAGCCACAGGTGACCCCTATAGCCATGGAACAGATCCTGTTAAGGAATTAAGTCACTGCTTAGGGTAGCAACAGGCTCTGACCAACCATGCCTTCTTCCTTCCCCTCAAAGGCATAGCTCCCTTCAGGATAACAGTGATGTAACAAAGGGCAGACGTTGCCACAGAGGGCAGAGGCAGGTTTCTAACCCTCCAAAAGCCCCCAAAAGCCAAAGACAGAGCCCACATGCTCAAACTTATGAGTCCTCAAGAAAAGGAAAAGGTGCCACTTCAGCAGCACATACAGTGAAACAGGAACAATACAGAGAAGATTAGCATGGCCTCGACACAAGATGACACTCAAACTTATGAAGTTTCTACATATTTTTATAGAGCTTCAATCACACAGGGTGAAAGTTCTAGAGATCTGCTGTACAACATCATGCTTACAGTTGTTAATAACAATACTGTAGTGTACACTTAAAAATTTGTTGTGAGTAGATCTCATGCATTTTTTTTAAAGACAGAGTTTCACTCTTGTCGCCCAGGCTGGAGTGCAATGGCGCAATCTTGGCTCACTGCAACTTCTGCCTCCCAGGTTCAAGCCATTCTCCTGTTTCAGCCTCCTGAGGAGCTGGGATTACAGGTGCCTACCACCATGCCCAGCTAATTTTTATATTTTTAGTAGAGACAGGGTTTCACCCCACTGACCAGGCTGGTCTCAAACTCCTGACCTCAGGTGATCCACCTGCCTTGGCCTCCCAAAGTGCTGGAATTACGGGCATGAGCCACTGCGCCTGGCCTCATGCATTTTTTTTTTTTAAACCATAATTAAAGAAAAGGAAAAGTTCTAACTCAAGGTCAGGCCTTCCACTAGGTGGGCCCCTTCACACATGTGCTTTTATTGCTAAGTTCAGGACAGCTGGCCACCAGGTGGGATAGCATCAGAGGAGAGGAGTTGGAGTCTAGCCGATGCTGAAGAAATGAGTCTGAAGACCACAGACATGTAGAATGTGTCACAGCCGGCTGTGCCAAGGACACAGCTACATACTGTTATATCCCTGACTCCAGAATCTCTACCTGGAGGGTCTTGGCAAACATAACAGGTGTATTTCTCGGGCACATTGTCTTCCAGTAATCCCATGCAGACCCCATGCTGCCAGCACTGGCACTCTTCACACTGTTAGAATTAAAGAAGCAACAAAAATTAAACTCAGAAGGTGTTCTCCATCCAAAAGCAAGACCCACCTGCTGAGGGGAGGGGCACGGGAGGGTAGGAGAGGGGAGGAAGGAGCACTCCCTCCTGACTTAACACGGAACTGAGCTGCTGCCACACATCTGGAGCTGCGCTAACATGGTAGCCACTAGCCACATGTGGCTCTGTATTGAAATTAACAAGTCAAGCTAACAATTCAGTTCCTCAGTCCCACTAGTGACATCTTAAAGCTGAGTTTGAACTATGGCTCAGACACTCATTAGCTGCATGACTTTGCACACTTCTCCTGGGCTTTACTTTCCCCATCTGCAAAATGGGATATAATTCCTACCCTCCTCCTGGGGCTGTTTGTGAAGATTCAACGGGTCATATATAAAAGCTCCTATTATAGAGTCCAGCACACAGCTTTATGTATTAAGTGAATATTAATACTATTAACCACTAACGAGCAAGCCAATTCACTAAGACCCCTCCTCGAGTAATCACGGTTAGTACTTCGCATTTATTCTCTCTAAACTTTACCAAAGATCACACAACTAATGAAAGGCAAAGGCAGATCAGAATATAAGCCTGGCTAGTTGCTAAGCCAGTTCTTTCAACCCCTAGGCTCTACTTCCTTCCCTGAGTATTGAGGGGACAGGTGGGAGAGGGCCAGAAGGCAGAGAGAGAAAAGAAGGAGTTGACAATGAGGGTAGCACTGGGAGACCTGTGGACAGCCTGAGGATAGTAGGTCTGAGAGCTAAGGGTCCAGAGGAGGGAATGAAAAGCAAAGGCAGACTCCCATGGAGATACTAGGGCTCTTCAAGCAATTCCAAACCATGGCCCTAAACCTTTAACTACCCAACCAAACAAATTAGCCCTAGAAGGTGGACACTGAGATTCCTGACATGACTTTGACGGTGGCCCACCAGCCTGGCCACAAGGGACTAGAAATCCAGAGCTCAGATGGTCCTCAACCACTGGGAGTCACATAGGTCCCAGCCTCAAGAGGGCTTCCCTGAGCAGATATAAGGCCTCTAGGAACTAATCACATCAGAATCAACATGGGCAGGAAAGATAGGCTTTAGACATCCGCTTTAGATTCTTTGATTTACAGATGAGGAAACTAGGGCTCAGAGAAGAAATGTAAAGTGATAAAAAGGCGGTTAGCAGCAGAAAACAAACCAATAATTTTAAAAAGTCGGTCTTACCAATGAATACAGGTTTGTATTTTGAAAACCAGGATTCACCAAAAATGAATCAAATACAGTTCAGTTTCAAAATAACTTTTTTTTCTTTCTATTTTTATTTTTTGAGGCAGAGTCTCGCTCTGTCGCCCAGGCTGGAGTGCAGTGGTGGAATCTTGGTTCACTGCAACCTCCGCCTCCCAATTCAAGCAATTCTCCTGCCTCAGCTTCCCAAGTAGCTGGGACTACAGGTGTGTGCCACCACACCCAGCTAATTTTTTGGGTTTCACTGTGTTAGCCAGGATGGTCTTGATCTCCTAATCTTGTGATCTGCCCACGTTGGCACTCCAAAGTGTTGGGATCACAGGTGTGAGCCACTGTGCCGAGCCAATGATAACTTTTTTCATGTGGGTGTGGCTAAACTACATTATTCCTTTAAGTTTAAATTAAGAAATGAATAAGAATAATAAACAAACTAAAAGATAAAATACCTAAATATAAACATACGCATATTAGGCCTCTCTGAAAAAAAAATGTAAATACTATTTGAAGAACACAGACTTAACTCAATGGTACAGTGCACCCTATTTCTGGACACCAAGAGTTAACATATGGATATCAATTATCCTTGGGTTAATTTATAAAAAGAACATAGTTCCGGCCAGGTACAGTGGCTCATGCCTGTAATCCCAGTACTCTGGGAGGCCATGGCAGGTGGATCACTTGAGGTCAGAAGTTCAAGACCAGTCTGGTCAACAGAGTGAAATCCTATCTCCACTAAAAATACAAATATTAGGGAGGTATGGTGGCAGGCATCGATAATCCCAGCTACTCAGGAGGCTGAGGCAGGTTCAGAGTCGCTTAAACCTGGAAGGTGGAGGTTACACTGAGCTGAGACTGTGCTACTGCACTCCAGCCTGGGTGACAGAGCAAGACTCCATCTCAAAGGGAAAACAAAACAAAACAAAACCTAGTCTCACTAAAATAATAAATTAATAACTAGAAAAGATTCTAAAATTAACAGCCAGGAAATATGTGGAAAAGAAAGGGCAATATGGAAACACTAGCCCTACCAGATATTTTAAAATTATAAAAATTATAAAGGTACGATAATTAAAATAGAATTGTACAAGCAAATATATAGACAGATGAATCGATGGAAGAGAGATGGTTTCTTCAAAACCAGAGAAAGATTCAAATACATTTAGAAATGAAGTAAATAAAGGTGGCACTTCAGTGAGGCATGGTATCAGTACAATGGGGAGCCATAGTCCTCACTATATACCTGGAAAAATTGCAGGTGGATCAAGTATTTATAGAGCTTAAAAAAAAATTGAGCTGGGCATGGTGGCTCTCGCCTATAGTCCCAGCACTTTTGGAAGCCAAGGTGGACAGATCTCCTAAAATCACGAGTTAGTGGCCTGAGGTCAGACTGGCCAACATGGTGAGACCCCACCTCTACAAAAAATACAAAAAATTAGCTGGGCGTGGTGGTGCGCACCTATAGTCCCAGCTACTCAGGAAGCTGAGAGAGGAGAATTGCTTGAACCCGGAAGAAGGAGGTTGCAGTGAGCTGAGAAAGCACCACTCAATTCCAACCCGGGTGACAGAGCGAGGTTTCATCAAAAATAAATAAATAAATAAAACAAAACATGATCCGACCATTATGCAGAAAATAAAATGGTTTTTAACTTACATATTGCTAAATGAAAAAAGATGTTGAAAATACTATATATAAAATGTAATTGCAGCTCGACAAAAAAGAGATGGTTGCAAAGCAATGTGAATGTATTTAATATCACTGACTTGTATGCTTAAAAATGGTTATAATGGTAACTTTTAGGCAGGGCAGGGTCCAGTGCTTTGGGAGGCCGAGGAGGAAGGATCATTTGAGGCCAGGAGTTTGAGACCAGCCTGAGAAACATACAAAAAGTTAAAGAAATTAGCAGGGTGTGATGGTGTGTGCATGTAGTCCCAGCTACTCAGGAGGTTAAGGTGGCCTTGACACCAGGAGCTGGAGGCCACCATGAGCTGTGATTATGCCACTGTCCTCTAGCCTGGGTGACAAAGCAAGACTCTGCCTCAAAAAAGAAAAAAAAGAAAAAGAAAAAGGGTAACTTTTTTTTGAGACGGAGTTTCACTCTTGTTGCCAAGGCTAGAGTACCATGACACAATGTCGGCTCACCACAACCTCCACCTCCCACGTTCAAGCAATTCTCCTGCCTCAGCCTCCTGAGTAGCTGGGATTACAGGCATGTGCCACCACACCCCGCTAATTTTGTATTTTTATTAGACACGGGCATTTTCCATGTTGGTCACGCTGGTCTCGAACTCCCGACCTCAGGTGATCCACCCACCCTGGCCTCCCACCCACCTCCCATGGTGGCGTGAGCCACCATACCAGGCCTAAAAAGGGTAATTTTTACTGTTATGTGTATTTTACCAAAAAATTTTTAAAAAGAGAAAATACATTTCCTACTGTGTATTTAGCCAAAGAATGTTTTTAGAAGGATATATAATAAACTGATAAAGGCTGACTCTAGGGAATGGGTAGCTGGTGATATGGTGGGGATAAAGTATTTCTCTGTGTGCATTTTGGACTTTGAATTATGTGAGTGCATTAGCTAGCAACAAATAAAATAAATTTTAAAATAACCAAAACTTTAAAATGGGATTCTCTTTTTAAATTTTTTATTTACTTATTTTTTATTTAATTTCTTATAGAAACAGAATGTCTTTATGTTGCCCAGGCTGGTTTTGAACTCCAGGACTCAAGCGATCCTCCCACCTCAGCCTTCCAAAGTGCTAGGATTACAGGTATGAGCCACAGTGCTAGGCCACTAAAATGGAGTTCTTTTTAAAACTGCTACATAATCTTTACTGGAGTTGGGCACTTAATACATATTAATACTTGTTCTAGGGCAAAGGTCAGCAAACTACAGCCCATGTGCCAACTCCAGCTTGACCTGCTTTGAAAATAAAGTATTATGTGAACACAGCCATACTCATTTGTTTAGGGGTGTTTGTTTTTTGAGACAGGGTCTCACTCTATTGCCCAGGCTGTGGTGCAGTAGTATGATCTCGTCTCCCTGCAGCCTTGACTGCCCAGGCTCAAGTGATCCACCCACCTCAGGCTCCCAAGAAGCTGGGACTACAAGTGTGCCCCATCACAATTAACTAATTTTTGTATTTTTTGTAGAGACAGAGTTTGCCATGTTGCTCAGAATGGTCTTGAACTACTGACCTAAAGTGAGTTGCCCACCTCAGCCTCCCAAAGTGCTGGTATTACAGGTGTGAGCCACCGCACCCAACCATACAGGTAAAAATTTGTTTTACATATTGCCTACAGCTGCTTGAAGAAGAATCTAGCAGGTGCAACAAGACCATATGGCCTTCAAAACCTAAATATTTACTATCTAGCAATTTAAGAAAAAGCTTAACAAAACCTACTCTATAGCAATTGAAATAATTTAAATATCAAATGTATTTCCTGATGTTCATTTTTATGTGGTACCCAGATTTCTCAAATACCCATGATTATTAAGTAGGATTGTAACCTTCCAGTGATTTAAATGAGCACTGGTAAGTAAGATCAAATAGTGATATACTTGAGCAAATGCTGATACTACTCATATAATGAAAATGATCCAAAAAGTTATTTCTCTGTAGTAATACATGCATTTCTAGAAAACACATTCTAAATGTGTTCTGAGGTTATTCAAAATATCGATTTAAGGTAAAGATTTAAGAAAAATGTATTCATGTCTTCCTACCTAGATTAGTCAATCCATTTTAAAAGTTTACATTGTATTGTTCTACCTAGCTCCCTCTAAATTAATTATGCCTTTTGCTAAAGTTATTGAGTGGAAAAGGTACATTGCTCACAATGACAGGACAGTCAGAAACTGTCCCTCCTCAACATAAAGCCAGGTGGACACTCTTGGTTCAGGTGGACAGCATAGAAAAGTCCTCTAGAACAAAAGTCAAGGGGCTCTGAAGTGTGCTCAAGACACAAGGTTTTGTGGAGCCTGGGAAGCAGGAGATCAAGTTGGTTCCTGACTCTGCCATGCTCATATGGCCCCAGATGCTCTGAGATTAGTTTCTTCATGTAGCACATAATGGCACATTAACCTCTATCCTGAAATACCCCAAGATCCTTGCTACTTATAGAAAAGTCAATGGAGAAAGTACCAGAGTGGATCAGAAATGGGTTACATTCTGTTAGGCAGAATAGCCTTTCCAGGAGGGACATTCATTACTCACCCACTGAAGATTTTAACAGGCAGATAAAGGGCAAATCTGATCAGGCTAAGAAGGCCTAGATCTGAGCATATGCTCAGGGATGACAGAGTAGAAACTAAAGATCTTCAACAACCTTTTAAAAACAAACTTTAAAAAAAATACTTAAAAAATAATAGTGTTCGTATTATATAACAATTTTCTTTTTCTTTCTTTTTTTTTTTTTTTTGAGACAGGGTCTCGTTCTGTCACCCAGGCTGGAGTACAACAGAACGACCAGGGCTCACTGCAGCCTCGACCTCCCAGGCTCAAGTGATTGCTCCAGCTCAGTCTTCCGAGCAGTTGAGTCTACAGGCACGCATCACCATGCCCAGTTAGTTTTTTTATTTTTTGTAGAGATGGGGTCTTGCTATGTTTCCAGGGCTGGTCTTGAACTCCTGGGTTCAAGCAATCCTCCCGCATCAGCCTCCCAAAATGCTGGGATTATGGGTGTGAGCCACCATGCCCAGCCAGCAATTATCTAAGAGCAGTGCACAAGGCTTCAGAGAGTCTGCAAAATGTGTGTATTTTTAAGATAGGACAATTTTTTTTTTAAAAAAAGATGCACACTCGGGCTGGGCACGGTGGCTCAAGCCTGTAATCCCAGCACTTTGGGAGGCTGAGGTGGGTGGATCACGAGGTCAAGAGATCAAGACCATCCTGGTCAACATGGTGAAACCCCGTCTCTACTAAAAATATAAAAAATTAGCTGGGCATGGTGGCTTGTGCCTGTAATCCCAGCTACTCAGGAGGCTGAGGCAGGAGAACTGCCTGAACCCAGGAGGTGGAGGTTGCGGTGAGCCGAGATAGTGCCATTGCACTCCAGCCTGGATAAAGAGTGAAACTCTGTCTCAAAAAAAAAAAAAAGATGCACACTCAAACATGTTCCAGGCCAAATGCTAAGACAATGAAGCCTGCCAGCACACACAACTTTGTATTGCTAGGACAGCTCAGTATTATGTTGTCTTCAGAACAGAGCTTGTCCTCCCATCTCTGATTAATCAAAGTGACTACACAGCATTGCTGTTCGGGAAAAGTCACCCTGACAATGGCCATGTGTATCATGCTGGTCTCACTGTTGTGTAACCAAATAGAGAAAAACAAATGAGCCATTGAAGTGCTCTAAGTCACCTTCTTAGGTGTCTTAGAGCTAAGTGACACTGTCTGTCACTCGTAGCTCTGACTGCATATCAGAATTCATGGGAATATGCCCACCATTCACATTTAGCCCCACAAGTAAAGATTATCGATTTCGAACTTTCAAAACTGTTACTGTTACCTGTCACACATTTTGGGGCTCTATGAAACAGTCCATTAGGAAAAGGGGCTTTAATATTCAAAAATCAAAAATGTTTGAAAACCACTGAACCAGGGTATACTAAAGGTCTTAAGTATCAGGCACCCTTGAATCCCAGAGGTTACTATGAGGCCTATTGAAAAAGATAAAGACTCTCTCTCAGCCTAAAATGTGTGTATGTGTGTGTGTGTGTATGTACACGCATGTGTGCACTGGTGGTGCAGGGGAGCGGTTAGTCAGCCAGCCTAGATGGTACTATTATGTTTCAAAAACAATTTCTTTTTTTGTTTCACTTCTCAGCTATAAATATAAATCCCCATAGCTAAGGCCCTATAGGGAAAGAGCATTTGACTGGGTGCCTTGGGTTCAAATCAGAATCTGATGACTTATTTAATGGTTCTACAACCATGAACAAAATCATATCTTCGTAATTTTGTTTTCCCAAATAAATGACTTGAGATAACCTTATTAGAGGTGAGCTGGTACTGTGAAAACACTCCAGAAACTTTAAATCACTACTCAGCTGTACACAGCTGCTTCAGCCCCACAGAGTTGCTTTAGTTCTATGAACAAAAAGAGTATGACTGTGGCATATCCATAGCATGGAATACTACTGGACAATAAGAATAAATGAGTACTGAAACACACAACATGGATGAATCTCAAGGCCATTATACAGAGTAAAAAGGGCATCTCTCAAAAGATACACTCCATGTGATTCCACTAATCAAGAATCATAAATTACATAATTATAGAGGGTTAGAACAGTTTAGTGTTTCCAGGGTTAGGGATAAGTATGTCTATAAAGGGTAAGATGAGGGAATCTCATCTTAATTGTGGGAGTGGTTACACAAGGCTATACTTGTGATGAAAGCGCGCAGAATTAGATGAACACACAGAGTGTGTGTAGATCACTGGTAAAATCTGAATAACCTCTACTGATTGTGCAAATGTCAACTGGTCTTTGTAGTTTTGATATCCTACTGAGGGGTTTATGGGCTGTTGGCATGGAAGGAAGACCGGCCAAGAAATTCATGGGACTTTCCTATACATTTCTTTGCAACCTCCTGTGAATCTGTAATTATTTTAAAATAAAAGTGTTTGTTTTTTTAAAAGCCCTGGAGAAAATAAAAGGCAAAAAAACAAGTACGTTTACTCACTCTCTAGTCTTTCTGAAAGTTTAAAGAACTATGACAAAGTCCCAGTGTTTCAAGAAATAAAAGGAAAGGAGACTGTTGAGTACAAAGACAACAAATTTAAAGACGAGAGGCAAAAACGCAACTGTATATTAAGTAAAGATCAAAAGTGAATTTTAAAAATCCATGCCATGCAGACTCCAAAGTCAGGAGTTCAAGATCAATCAGCCTGGCCAATATGGTGAAACCCCATCTCTACTAAAAATACAAAAATTAGCTAGGCGTGGTGGCGGGCATCTCTAGTCCCAGCTACTTGGGAGGCTGAGGCAGGAGAATCACTTGAACCTGGGAGGTGGAGATCACACCACTGCATTCCAGCCTGGGTGACAGAGCGAGAATCCGTCTCAAGAAAAAAAGAAAAATTACCACAACAAAAATATTTTGCCAGGCATGATGGCTCAGTAATCCCAGCACTTTGGGGAGGCCAAAGCAGGAGGATCACCTGAGGTCAGGAGTCTGAGACTAGCCTGACCAACAAGGAGAAACCCTGTCTCTACCAAAAATACCAAAATTAGCTGGGTGTGGGGGCACATGCCTATAAATTCAGCTACTCAGCAGGCTGAGGCAGAAGAATCGCTTGAACCCAGGAGACAGAGGTTGCAGTGAGCCAAGATCGTGTCACTGCACTCCAGCTTGGGAAACAAGAGCAAAACTGTCTTGGGGGGAAAAAAAAAACCACCAAAAATTCAGGCCATGCCAACCTACAATACTAAAAGGGCAAGGAAACAATACTCTAACACAGAAAGCAAGCCGAAGGGACTGGGCCTGTTTCTTAAAATCTCTCAACAGGCTCTACAGACTCTTATTGGACGGTGGGCAGCCACCCCCTTTACTGGGAATAACCCCTGAGCCCCAACTCACAAAATAACACAGGTGGGCCCCAGGCCGTCTTTTTGTCCCTGTCCCTACTCTGTAAGTTCTACCACCACCAGACTAGATAACTAGATGAGGCGGTGAGCATCTGACCCATAACAAACATCTTTCCCTTCTGGCCACAGGTGACTGGTTCCAAAGGCTAATATTTGATCTAAATTTGGCTGGAATTCCTTACTCAGAAATTTAGAATTGGGACTAAGATTCTGACCTTGATCAAGCTAGTCTCTTGAACACAAAAACATAAAATTGAGGAGAGGCCGAAGGTGACCATTTTGTATTTTCTAAGAAAATAAGCAAGGAGCAAAATCAAAAAGAATCAAAAGGACTCCAGAGAAGCAGGAAACAAGGCAGACCAAGCCCCTCAAGATGGAATTCTAGGTTCCGACCCTAAAGGGAACCCTGCCTCTGAGTCCTAGGACCCAGTCCATTTTCCCAGCAATATTTGTACTTGCCCTAAAAAAAATCCTAACCAATATAACCATGACTTTTTTTTTTTTTTTGAGACAGAGTCTTGCTCTGTCGCCCAGGCTGGAGTGCAGTGGCGTGATCTCGGATCACTGCAACCTCTGCCTCCTGTGTTCAAGTAATTCTCATGCCTCAGACTCCTGAGTAGCTGAGGCTACAGGCACACACCACCACACCCAGCTAATTTTTCTATTTTTAGTAGAGACGGGGTTTCACCATGTTGGCCAGGCTGGTCTCGAACTTCTGACCTCAGGTAATCCACCCACCTTGGCCTCCCTAAGTGCTGTAATTACAGGCATGAGCCACCACACCTGACATAACCATGACTTTTAAAAATTCAGGTCCCCAAGCCAGCTGGGCAGCTGTCAAGACTGTGACACTCTTAGGAGCCAGCCAGACAGCACCACTTCTCCCAGACTGTGATTCACCTGCTAGGGCAGGCAGGTGCTGGCCTGGGATGGTTTCCTCAAGCAGGTAAGAAGGTCCTACCCACCATAGGCACATCTCAGAGATGGAGATGACAGACTCAAACATCAGGAAAATAAAGAAAAAGAAACTTGAGTAATGAGAAGAAGGGTTAAAAAAAGAAAGAAAGAAAAAGAAACACAGACGTTATAAAGCCAGGCTGCATGACTTTGGACCATAAAAAGAAATTTACATCAAAGAGAAGATAAGAGTCCATGGGAAAATTAAACTGCCTCTCCAAAGATTTCAGTCCCTGCTGCTCAACTTCTCACTTTATGACCACAGGCAAAACCCTTCCCATTTCCAGTGTCCCACTTGCCTCAATCAGCGCATGAGGTTTAGACTCAGTGATCCATAAAGTCCTCTCTTTATTCCATCAGTGGACTATGTATGGTAGCCTGGACCTCTGAGGAAGCTAAACCAAAAAGCAAAGTTCAGTCTGCTGCTGTTCATACTGTGTATCTGGGGCTCTAATACGACTTGCCATAGTTGGTGGCCTCAAAATTCCCTCCAAGAACCAGTTTGTGCTTCTCTAGACCTGTTTCCTGGAAGTTCTGCCTACCTGAATCATGAAGTCATTTTCTTCCTGGACCTCACAGATGCAACGGACCACCTCAAGGTCATAGCGGTCATCCCCATCAAGTTCCTCTTCTGGATTGGTGGTCACATCCACATCTTGGCCGTACTCATCATCGCTCCAGAGAAAGCTCTCAGAAGAGGACTCACTCAAATTATCCTCCTCTATGAGGAAAGGGAAAACAAGAGTTACTGTTTTAAGTTATAAAATTTAACAACCTCTGATTGCCAAGAATGAAAAACGACCTTATAGGCCAGGCGCAGTGATTCACGCCTGTAATCCCAGCACTTTGGGAGGCTGAGGCAGGCAGACCACTTGAGGTCAGGAGTTTGAGACTAGCCTGACAAACATGGAGAAACCCTGTCTCTACTAAAAACACAAAATTAGCCGGGCATGGTGCCACACACTTGAAATCCCAGCTACTCGGAAGGTTGAGGCAGAAGAATCACTTGAACCCAGGAGGCGGAGGTTGCGGCGAGCCAAGATTGCACCACTGTACTCCAACCTGGGCAACAAAAGCAAAACTCCATCTTAAAAAAAAAAGAAATGACCTTATGGTCCCACTCCTTCATGAACATTCACAGGGCAAGGAAACAAGGATGCCAATCTGTCCTTGGGTCTGTAATTCAGTAACAGCCCAAATGAAGCACCCTGCCTGGCAGTGAACTCAACTCCATTTCCTCATTCCACTAAGAGAACGAGGCCCAAGGGCAGTGGCCGCTCAAGATCACAGAACTGTGTGGCAGAGGAGATACAACTCCCCATGAACCACACAGACCACCGTTCCTGACAATTCTAACATGTTCTTCAGCCTCACCCCATCCAGCCAGGACATGGCTTACAGTCTGTCTATATCCAGAGCTACCTTTAAAACTCTGTAAACAAAGGCTGGTTCATGTCTCTAATACCAGAATTTTGGGAGGCCGAAGGGGGAGGATTGCTTGAGCTCAGGAGTTCAAGTCAAGCCTGGGCAACATGGTGAAACCCTGTCTCCAGTAAAAGAAAAAAAAAATTATCTGGGCATGATGGTGTATGCCTATAGTCCCAGCTACTCAGGAGGCTGAGGCAGGACTATAGCTCCCTTGAGCTAGCAAGTTAGAGGCTGTAGTGAGGTATGATCACACCACTGCACTCCATCCTGGGTGACAGAGTAAGACTTTGTCTCAAAAAACAAACAGGCCATGCACAGTGACTCACGCCTGTAATCTCAGCACTTTAGGAAGCCAAAGTGGGCGGATCACTTGAGCCCAGGAGTTTGAGACCAGCTTGGCAAACATTGGCAAAACCCTGTCTCTCCTAAAAATACAAAAAGTTAGCTGGGTGTGGTGGTGTGCGCCTGTAATCTCAGCTACTGGGGAGGCTGAGGCAGGAGAATCACTTGAATTAGGAGGCAGAAGTTGCAGTGAGCCAAGATCATGCAACTGCACTCCAGCCTGGGTGACTCCGTCTCAAAAACGAAAAACAAAAACTCTGTAGACAGTGAGGAAGGAGGAAGGAGAAGATTTCAGAAATAATCAGAGCCAGAATCACTTGATGCTGAGTAGTTATCATCACAGCTTACTTTTACTAAGCACTTGTTCTGTACCAGACACTGTTCTAAGTCAGTCATAACTATTAATACTTTTATTGCACTTCAGATGTTGTATTTTTTTTTTTTTTACAAATTGAAGATGTGTAGCAGCAACACTGAAAGTCTATTAACACCATTTTTCCAATAGCAAATACTCACTTCGTGTCTATCAGCATTTTAAGCAATAAAGTATTTTTTAATTGTTATTTTATTTATTTTTGAGACAGGGTCTCATTCTGTCACCCACGCCAGTATACAGTGGCATGATCATGGCTCATTGCAGCCTTGACCTCCTGGGCTCAGGTGTTCCTCCCACCTCAGCCTCCTGAGTAGATGGGATTACAGATGCATGCCACAACAACCAGCTAACTTTTTTTATATTTTGTAGAGGCAAGGTTTGCCATGTTGCCCAGGCTGGTCTTGAACTTCTGGGCTTAAGCAATCTACCCACCTCAGCCTCCCAAAGTGTTGGGATTACAGGTGTGGAACATCATGCCCAGCTTTCGTTTTTTAAATTGTTAACACAATGAAATGTATTGCTAGTTCAAAAATTTGAACGTTACATCAAAACAAGATTGATCTAATGAACAATATGTCACATTTTTCAGAACATATGGAAGAACCGAAATAATTTTATCTCAAAGAAAGTTTTAAGAAATACAACAGACCCGCTGTGATGGCTCATGCCTGTAATCCCAGCACTCTGGGAGGCCAAGGCACAGGGATCAAGAGGTCAGGAGTTCGAGACCAGCCTGACCAACACGGTGAAACCTTGTCCCTACTAAAAATGCAAAAATTAGCCAGGCGTGGTAGCATGCGCCTATAATCTCTGCTACTCAGGAGGCTGAGGCAGGAGAATTGCTTGAACCTGGAAGGCGGAGGTTGCAGTGAGCCAAGATCATGCTACTGCACTCCAGCCTGGGCAACAGAGTGACTCTGTCTCAAAAAAAGAAACATATTTTATCGACTTTTTTTTTTGGAGACAGAGTAGGGCTCTGTCGCCCAGGCTTGAGTGCAGTGGTGTGATCTCGGCTCACTGTAACCTCTGCCTCCCAAGTTCAAGTGATTCTCTTGCCTCAACCTCCCAAGTAGCTGAGATTACAGGCAGACACAACCACACTCAGCTAATTTTTTGTATTTCTGTAGAGACGGAGTTTTACCATGTTGGCCAGGCTAGTCTAGAATTCCTGGGCTCAAGTGACCCACCTGCCTCAGTCTCCCAAAGTGCTGGGATTACAGACATAAGCCACCACGCCTGGCTCCAATTTTTAAATTGAATAATTTTTCTATTAAATGGAGTTCTGAATATTCTGGTTATTAATCTCTTGTTGATGAATAGTTTACAAATATTTTCTTTCATTCAGTAGGTTTTTGGTTCACTCTATTGATCATTTACTTTGCTGTGCAAAAGCTTTTCAGCTTGACGCACTCCTGCTTGTCCATTTCTGTATCTGTTGCCTATGTTTTTGAGGACTTACTCCAAAAAACTTGACATTTCTCATCAGCAATATTTTTCAATTAAGGTAAATGCATTGCTTTACATGTGCAACTGAACACTTAACAGACTACAATATAGTATAAACATAACTTTCATACACACTGGGAAAATAAAAAATATGTGTGACTAGCTTTATTTTATCGTTGTAGTCTAGAACCAAACCCATAATATCTCCCAGGTATGCCTGTATTTTCCAGTAAATGATCAGGCCAGTAGAGCCTTCTTACCTAATGCTTTCGCTTTCCCTTTTTGGTGTCCAGATTCTGGGCCATGGAGCTGCGGGCTCATATGGACACCTGGCTTGTGTGAGGACCCACACCTGGTAACAGCAAATGCCTTAGGGGGAGAAGGTTCCTGGGAGGTGTCACTGATCTCTTCACTGCAGGGGCATTCTGGAAGAACAGGATCAGGAAGGAATAAACAACCCTAGTGCATTCCATTGATTCCACAATCAATCTCATCCAACCAACAAGCCTCCTGTTCGAGCAGCACATAGGCTCAGGGACAATTCAATCAAAAAGAGGTGTGGAGAGCAGATGTAGGGGACCAAACAGTTCCTCTTCACCATCACCTCTCTCCTCTTTTTCTGGTGAGATTGTTTTTCTCAGCTAGAAGATACACTGAGAATAAAAGATAGCATCCTTTAAGTTTCAAGGTCAGAACATAAATTTTTCTAAACATTTTTGTGAGCGCTAGACACAGTTTTTAAGGAGAGAATCCTGCCGGGCTTGGTGGCTCACAACTGTAATCCCAGCACTTTGGGAGGCCGAGGCAGGTGGATCACCTCAGGCAGGCAGTTGGAGATCAGCCTGACCAACATGGAGAAACACCATCTCTACTTAAATTACAAAAAATTAGCCAGGCATGGTATGTGGCATGCCTGTAATTCCAGTTACTCAGGAGGCTGAGGCAGGAGATCGCTTGAACCTGGGAGGTAGAGGTTGTGATGAGCCCAGATCATGCCATTATACTTCAGCCTGGGCAACGAGAGCGAAACTCTGTCTCCAAAAAAAAAAAAAAAAAACAAAAACAAAAACAAAAACCAAGGGAATCCTTTCTTGAGAGGGCTCAAAGATGTGTTTAAGAGTCATGTGTGTGAACAAATACCATCACTGACTTGCACATCTGCTTACAATTCGATGCCTTCATATGTACCAGCCTGTAGCAGGGCATACTGGCCAATGCAGCAAGTGGGAAGGCTTTTCAATGCCAGCAGGGCTTTGTAACAGCTGGGTAAGTGGGCACTTCCCCTTCCAGGGCCTACTAGATTGAACCCACAAGCCCTGGTAAAGGACTACTGGTCCTTCCTCTGCTCAGCAGAGGCCATAGTGGGAGAAAGCAACGCCCCCCCCCCCCCCCCCCCCACTCATAATAAGGAAACCTAAGTGAAACCTTCAAGGGAAAAATTACCAGGTTTGGTTTTCTTTTTCTTTTTCTTTTTCTTCTTTGGCTTCACTCTCACAAACTCTTTGAATTTCTTTTCTTTATTCTTTTCCTTGTCTTTTGCAGCTAGAATTAAACACAAATGTTGGCATTTTAACATCCTGTTTTCAATGCTGGGGTGCTTATTCTTTTCTTAATTAAGCATGTCCAGTGGGCCTGGCGCTGCCTGGGGAGTCTGGAGCAGGGTGCCTGTAGCACGGCCACACCTCCATCACTTAGCCTTTAGCTCCAGCTCAGCACACTCAGGCCCACTGCCCGTCATTGTAAATGGTTATTGAAACATGCCATTTCACACTTTGACAGCAGAGTTGAGTAAGAGGCCAGAGACCTTATGTTCTCTAAGGTTAAAAATATTTATTATCTGGCCCTTTAGAGACAAGTTTGGAAAACTCTACTTAGATCACTGCTCTTCAACTTTGGCTATATACTGGAATCACCTGGGGATCTGATTTTTTTTTTTATTTTTTGGATTGCAGCCATTTATTGAAATTGGAGACATTTTTTAATCTTCTTGAGACTCCATATCAGGCTGTCTACAAGTCCACTGGGAGGCCAAGGATCATTTGAACCCAGGAGTTTGACGCTGTGGTGAGCCTGAAAGGGCCACCACACTACAGCCTGGGTCAGGAAAGAGCCTTTCAAGGGCCAAACTGCATGCTTGCTTGCTGTGGTCATTAAAAACTCTAGCTTTTAGGTTAGCAGGTCTGCCTGCATTTCTTCAAGCATGAATTCCAAGTCCTTTGCTTCTTTAAAACTTGCTCCACAAATTGCTCCACATGGTATAGTCAAACTGACTCTCCATACCCAAGCAAGCCATCCACAGATAAAAACGTTACCCACAGAACCCATAAAGCTGGTCCAGGCAAGTTGGACTCCACCATTTCAACTTCCAGCTTTCTGTGTAATGCCTGTCTGCCAATAGCTTGAGTTAGGCTTGCTCTTCAGGACTTCAGCGGTTATTCTCATCCTTCCTTTGGGACAAAACTATCCATAAGGTGCTATCAAGAGCCACAGTGCATCCACACCTAGCTCCAAAACTAACAAGAGCGGCCTCCTACCTGGAAAAGCCTGATTTTTTTTTTTAATCGCCATCTCACCCAGGCTGGAGGGCAAAAAAAAAAAAAATCAGCTCACTGCAACCACTGCCTTCTGGGTTCAAGGGATTCTCCTGTCTCAGCCTCCAGAGTAGCTGGGACTACAGACACACTCCACCAAACCCAGCCAAATTTTGTATTTCTAGTAGAGACAGGGTTTCATTATGTTGGCCAAGCTAGTTTCCAGTCCTGACCTCAGGTGATCTGCCCACCTCAGCCTCCCAAAGTACTGGGATTATAGGAGTGAGGTACTGTGCCCAGCCAGGATTTTGTTGCTTGTTTCATTCTTTTAAAAAAAAAAAGAGGTACAATTCATATAACATAAAATTATTTTTAAGTGAATAGTTCATGCCTTCCAAATACCAAAACTTCATCCTCTCTACTCTTTACAACAAAAATCCTCAAGTTATCAGTCCTCCCTGTCCAAACTTCACCCTTCACAGATTTTTCTAATTACATTCTAAAAAGCTTCCCGGCCAGGCGCAGTGGCTCATGCCTGTAATCCCAGCACTTTGGGAGGCCAAGGTGGGTGGATCACAAGGTCAAGAGATCAAGACCATCCTGGTCAACAAGGTGAAACCCCGTCTCTACTAAAAATACAAAAATTAGCTGGGCATGGTGGCGCACGCCTGTAGTCCCAGTTACTCGGGAGGCTGAGGCAGGAGAATTGCTTGAACCCAGGAGGTGGAGGTTGCAGTGAGTCGAGATCGTGCCATTGCACTCCAGTCTGGGTAACAACAGTGAAACTCTGTCTCAAATAAATAAATAAATAAATAAATAAATAGCTTCCCACCTACCACTCTACTGAGATCAGTTTTCAAAATTAATAGCCTCACCATTGAAAAATTCAGTCATAGCCGGGCATGGTAGCTCAAACCTGTAATTCCAGCAGTTTGGGAGGCCGAGGCAGGTGGCTCACTTGAGGCCAGAAGTTCGAGAACAGCCTGGCCAACATGGTGAAACCCCATCTCTACT
This sequence comes from Callithrix jacchus, assembly GCF_049354715.1. NCBI lineage: Eukaryota > Metazoa > Chordata > Mammalia > Primates > Cebidae > Callithrix > Callithrix jacchus. Next base: position 3,374,070 of record NC_133506.1, read on the forward strand.
AAAAATAAAAATATAAAAATCAGCCAGGTGTGGTGGCAGATGTCTGTAGTCCCAGCTACTTGGGAGGCTGAGGCAGGAGAATTACTTGAACCCAGGAGGTGGAGGTTGCAGTGAGCCCAGATCAAGCCATTGCACTAAGCCTGTTCCAGTCGTTTCTTCTCCTCTTACAAAATATATTTGTGGGATTTCAAGTAATTCACCATGTCTTACTTTTTAGATGTCAACAAGAGTTTACACATACATATATCCTATGACCTTGCCATCTACTACAACTTATTGATTCAAGAGAAAGCATCACTTATGTCCACACAGAGACTTATACATGAAGGCTCATAGGGTTTTAGTTGTAATCTCCCCAAATGGAAAACTGCCCAAATGTCCATCAACAGGTGAATGTACAAATAATTCATGGTGTATCCAAACAAAGGAAAATTTTTCAGCAATAACGGTCCGAACACCAACATAAGTTAATCTCAAAGTATGCTGGGTGAAAGGAGCCAGACAAAACAATACAGGATTCCATTTCTATAATATTCTACAAAATGAAAACAAATCAGCTGGGCATGTTGGTTCACACCTGTAATCCCAGCACTTTGGGAGATAGAGGTAGGCAGACCACCTGAGGTCAGGAATTAAAGACCAGCCTGAAGAACATGGTGAAATCCCATCTCTACTAAAAATACAAAAATTAGCTGGGTATGGTGGCTTATGCCTATAATCCCAGCTACTCAGGAGGCTGAGTCAGGAGAATCACTTGAGCCCAGGAGGCAGAGGCTGCAGTGAGCTGAGATTGTGCCACTTCACTCCAGCCTAGGCAATACAGTAAAACTCCGTCTTGGGGGAAAAAAAAAGAAAACAGGGGTCCAAAGTGGCTCCCGCCGGAGGTCATGGCGCTCACGAAGGCGAGGTCATCAGTTCAAGGCTAACCTGAGCAACCTCATGAGCTCAAACTGATTGGCAAAAAAAAAGAAAACAAACCTTTAAGTAACAGTAAGCAGAATAGTGGTTGCCTGGAGTTCAGGGGCAGGGGAGAGGTGGCAAGGAAAAACTGAAAAGGGGCACGAGGAAAGTTTGGAAGGGAATGAAAAATGTTTGCTCTCTTAATTGTGGTGACAGTTGGGTATAAACATATGTCAAATCTCACCAATTATACCATTTAAATATGTGCTGCACATTGTACAATTAAGCCTCGATAAAGCTGTAAAGAAAAAAGACAATTCAGTTGCATTTAGTACATTCATAATGTTGTACAACCACTTTGATACAGTTCTAACAACATTTCCATCACTCCAAAGTAAAACCCTTTACCATTAAACAGTATCTCCCCTCCCTTCAGCCCCTGGCAACAACCAACCTGCATCTGACACCATGGGTTTATCTATTCTGGTTATTTCATAAATATGGAACCATACAATAGGTGACCCTTTGTGTCTGGTTTCCTTCATTTAGTATAATGTTTTCAAGGACATCAGGATTTTAAAAACGCTTTCCAAGTTATTCTGATATGGAAGCAAGATATCCACAAAGCAGGTGTGGGCAGGGTAGGCAATCAGATTCCATTTTAACTAAGCACTTGTGTGCAAGGAAACCACAAATACCTCATTTAATCCTTACAACAACTTGGGTGTATATCATTCCCATTTTACCGGCAGGGAAACTGAAGCTTAGAGAGGTGAAATCCCCCACCTGACATCATATAGCTATTTAAAAGCTAACTGGTCTGACTCTCCAGCACCAATGTCTGCACTGCAACCCAGGCCCCTCTCCCAAATGAGCACTCAGGAACCATCAGAAAGGAATGGTGGGCTGTGCCTACTGGCTGGCAAGCCTGGACTCTATAGGCAGAGTTGATCTACTGTCTAGAGAACATAGGACTTAAGGGTATTTGAGCTCCTTCACTGTTAAAGTATCCTGCAACTAGGGAAGAAAGTCAGCAAACATGAAAGCTAGGAGAGAACTTAGACCAATTTGTAAAAACCAAGAAACAAGACCCAAAGAAAGCAGATTAGTAAAACATGGTCAGATATCTTCTAAATTTCAAAAAAGCTATGAATAACTTTTACTTTTCATTGATCCTGGGAACAGAGTCTTCCCCAAACATAAAAACAAAACTCATTTTTACACAGTTTCTTGGCTACCACCGTATTATTAGCCATGGTTTCAATTCTAGTCAACAAATATTCATACAGATACTATGTCCCAGGCACATTCTGGGGAGGAAGGACATGGCAATGAACAAGGCAGATAGCAACACCCCCTTGTTCCTCACAGAGCTACATTCTATTCAGTTGGTACAAAAGTAATTGCTGTTTTTGCCACAGAAAGGCACAGCAAAACCAAAATTACTTTTGCACCAACCTAAAGGGCTGATGGGGCTGCAAACTATGAATAGGAGGGCATTTTCGCAAATGGATGAAGAACTTCTTTACAGCTAACTTCATACTTAATGGTAAGAAATTGGATGCTTTCCCTTTAAGATCAGGAACAAAGCAAGGTGCTGCTCTCACTACTCCTATTCAACATTTTACTGGAAATCCTAGCGAATGCAGTAAGCCAGAAAAGGAAATAAAAGCTCTACAGATTGAAAAGGAACAAATAACATTATCTTTGTTTACAGATGATCTGACTGTCTGCGTAGAAAATCCCAAAGAATTGACCAAAACAAAAACTGCCAAACAGCACTTACGGCAAGGTTACAAGACACCAGGTTAATATATAAGTCTATTGCCTTTCTATATACCAGCAATGAACAACTAGAATTTGAAATCAAGAAATAGCAAGGAGATCTGTATGGCTCCAATGAAACTGAAATTAGAATTAGGTTGAGTGAGGGAGAGAAGCAGATGGAGGCTAAAAGCAGATCATGATGAAGGGCCCAGTGAGGAAGCTGGGTTTTACTATGAGTGACTTAGGGAGCCACTGGAAGGATCTCAGCAAAGGAGGGATATTACCTGATATACCTTCACCCACATCCCCCCACACAAACTTCTGCCTGATCCAGTTTTTTATTTGTAAATTCAGGTTTTAGTGACCTCCAACGAAAGTAATTATACCCCTCACCTTAGTGAAATGCTAACAGAATTCACCCTCAGGGGCACAACTGGCTGAAGCAACAACATAATCTAGATCCTAAATCCTTGAGACAGGGCGAGATGTAAAGGAAAAACCGCCCAATGCTAGCCCATACCTGGTTATCTGGCTAAAGATGGTGGTCATTTGTAAACTCCAGTGGCAGAACTTGAAGACCCCAGAGAAGACACAGAGAAATGCCCAGAAAGGACTGAGCTAAGCCAGGTGAGTCTTTGAGGAACAGCAGTAGACAAGGCAACAATAGGCAGAAACCCTCAGACTGCCATGGGCACAGGACGTCTCCTGCAGGGAGGCACTCCTATTTCCCACTCCAGGGCCTGGGACAGGGCACCCTTCCCAGGAATCATAAAAGACAGCAGAGCCTCAAGATGAGAGTAAGGGCTTCACAACAGATTCAAATCATGGCTCCACCACCTGCTAGAACTGTAAATAATGGTTCGAGTTAATCCATCTAATCTATATCTTAGTTTCCAATCTATAAATTAGACATTATAGACATCAAATTATAAATTAGACATAATGCCAACATATGTTGGCATTATGCTAACATTAGAGTATCCCAATTCCTAAAACAAGTACTTCTAACCTAAAAAAAAGACTTAGCCAAAAAAAAAGACTTAGCCACATATTAGTGGGGGCCTCCAACACCCCACTGACAGCATTAGAAAGATCATCGAGGCAAAAAACAAAGAAATACTGGACTTAAATTTTACACTTGACCCATTGGATCTAATAGATATCTACAGAGTACTCCATCCAGCAATCACAAACTATACATTCCACCCATCTGCAAATGGCAAATAATCTAAAATTTGCCACATGCTTGGCCATAAACCAAGTATCAATAAATTCAAGTCACTGAAATCATATCAACTATACTCTGAGACCAGAGTGGAATAATAGCATAAATTAGGCATAACAGCACTCAACTCACAGGGTTTGCTCTGATGACTAAATAAGGCAATACAAGTAATGAACTTGGTACAGCACCCAACACATGAAGTACTCAAATGTCAGCTGTTATTATCTTGCTTGCAAAACTCTTTCCCTGGAAAGCAGTGCTGGTCACTGGTCTACTATCAGCTCTCTCTCCGGACACATTACCATTTGTTCCATGACCCACAGAGCATGTGGAGCTTCCGGCTGTGGAGCTTCCACCCGGCTGCCCTGACTGGGTTGGACAAAGAGTGACTTCCTGCCAGTGCTCTGGATCACAGAGCAGCTTGTTGCCTAAGCGGGGTGAGGCTTTTCTCCAGGATGGCCACTTGTCCTCTCCCCAGGCTGCAGGTGTCCATCAGGAGAAATACCAAAGCCCCTCTTGCTCCTCCATGCAGCTGACTCTTGAGTATTCCATCCAATCATCCTATGAGAGCAGAGGTACAACCATTATCAGACTGTCGCTTCCAAAAGGGAAAAGAATAACATCACCACCACCTATGGGATAACTGCTTGTACACTACAGAGCTCGGCCATGAGGCTGGGACAAGCAGTGACCAGAGCATGTTCTGATATGCACAACGGGGTGGCAGCTCAAGGGCAGAACAGAAGCAGATTTAAGCTTGGAGGGATTCTCTCTGCCTATCAGAGAAGTGGTACTCAGGGCCTGCCACCGTCACTTCGCCACGTCTACCTCCCCAGTCTCAGCTCCCATCAGTCCCCTACTATGGGTCCCACCCAGAAACCAACCCAGGATGGCCCTCCAATAACCCCTCCCTCCTCAAGCCCTGAATTTTTCTTAGCACATGTGGTAGAGGCTGCAATGCCCTCCCAATGTTATTTCTCCACTTCTTTCATAGGAAGAGTTCATGTTCCAGGTTCCCTTGAGAGAGGGGTGGCAGATATTCTGCCTATGGGATACGAGAAGTGACATGCGGCACTTCTGGGTTGTGCCCTTAAAAGAAAGGAGAGTACTTTTCCTTCCCAGCAGCTGAAAGATAGGCAAGGCAGGGAGCCATTTTGGACGCCAAAGAAGAGGAGCACCTGGGGCCTGGTGAAACAATGGGGAGAAAGCAGGGCCCAGGCACATTCAGAGCCTGAGCAGAGCCACCATGGGTAATTTGCAGTTGTCATCCTGAGAGGGAAATAAACCTCTCTGATTTCAACCAGCTATGTTGTTCTCTCTGTTATGGCACCATAATCCATATTCTAATTAACCTCATAATCCTTTGCTTTAAAGGGAGGAGAACATGTTTCTGCCATAAAGCCAGTGTAGTCCCATGAGAAAAGGTACAGATGGCAACAGAGAGGTACCCACTCCTGTGCCCTAAGGCTCACTTTAGCCTAAAGCTCACCCAGGAAGAGAACATGACCCAAACGAATCTAGCAATGTAGGAATAAGAAATAATAAGCACAGGAGAGGCCCCCTTTGACACTAGAAAATTCTTTCTGGGCCAAACCTCTATTCAGGACTGAACTCACCTATATAGAAAGAAACCTAAGCCCAAGCTGGCTCCTGGAAGAGAATGTATTAAGTGACTCTAGCATATTGAGAAACCTCACTTGGAAAAGCAAATCTAAACTGACCTTCTAAATTCACTTTGCAACGAAGGGCCTGGTTGAGAGCAGAAGAACCATGGGGGTGACAGGATTATCAGAAGGGGCACCTTAGGGACAGATGATTGGTTTATTCCCCTTGATGCCTCTGAACCCTTGCTCTGCCTATTCCTGCCACAGGGATGCCTTTCCTCTTCCCCAGCTTCTGGTCCAGCTCCTATCTAGCCTCACTCTTTAAGGTATGGATTAGTCTGCCCAGGATGTTGTAACAAAACATTACAGACTGGGTGGTTTAAAGTAAAAAAAAAAAGATGGGGTTTCACTATGTTGGTCAGGCTGTCTTGAACTCCCGACCTCAGGTGATCCACCCACCTTGGACTCCAAAGTGCTTGGATTACAGGTGTGAGCCACCATGCCCGGCCCTAGCAACAGGTATTTCTTTCTCACAGTTCTGGAGGTTGGGAAGTACAAGATCAAGGTGCCAGGCTATTTGGTTCCCAGTGAAGACCCTCTTCCCAGCTTGCAGATGACCATCTTCTTGCTATGTTCTCACATGGGGGACTGGGGAGCTCTCTGGTCTCTTCCTATAATGCCACTAATCCCATCATGAAGGCCCCATCCTCATGACATCATCTAAACTTAATGATTACCAAATACCATCACACTGGGGGTTAGGACTTCAACACATGAATTTTAGGGGGAAGGCAGGACACAATTCAATTCACAGCAAGGCCTAACTCAAATGTCACCTTCTCCTTTCAGCAGTCCAGCTCCTAACCTACAAGCAAAATCTGAATCTGTGTTCCCACAGCACTTTACATGTTCCTAACACAGAGCTTTGCCTTCTCATGTTGTTTATGAGCTTCTCTCCCCACATGAAAGGGCCTGGTCTCATGCATACCTAGTTCTACATCATTACTTTAGGAATTAGGAGATCAGATCTGTTAAGAGACCTGCCTGAGATCACAAAAGGAACAATGGCAGGTTGCTACTATGATCAGTCTATGGGCTCAGACCAGAACTACTACTTCTGCTCAACCTTACTGGCCTAGACATTGAGGAGTCCAAAACCAAAAAACCTCTACAGGGTACTTTCTAGTCCCAATGGTTCTGCTGGAAGCCCCAGGACTCTCCATCAAAGAAATCCATTAGAACCCAAGTGCTGGATCACTTGAAGCCAGGAGTTCAAGACCAGCCTGGACAACATGGCAAAACTCCATCTGTACTAAAAACACAAAAATTAGCTGGGTATGGTTGTGCATGCCTGTAATCCCAGCTACTTGGGAGGATGAGGCACAAGAATTACCTGAACCCCAAAGGCAGGGGTTGCAGTGAGCCAAGACCATACCATTGCACTCCAGGCTGGGTGACAGAGTGAGATTCTGTCTCAAAAAATTAAAAAATTAGAGCATTCAGCATAAAGGGGGTGCTTTTTTAGTTATTATCACCACACAGCACAAATCCTATAATACTCTGTTTTTCACTTAAGCAGAATGTCAAGTTCACACTGCCTATAAAACACAGGCTGCCTGTTATCAGTCTCACTCTGAAACATCTCCCCAGCTGAACTCCCCACACTGTCTGAAATTCTACCCTAGAGATAAGGGCTTTCTCAGAAGCCTGAGGTGAAACCAGGATACTGTTAGGTTGGTTCTATTCTTTCAAATTTTTGCTTATCAAATTAGTAAAGTATCCAGTAAAACCCTGACAAACTGGGGCAAGGCTTTGGTGGGAGAAAGGTAAGGGGAGATGCCTGGAACAGAGGTGCCTTCTGGAGAGCTGGGGCAGAATGAGGCGGCCACACTATGGAATCTTCGGCATACACTGCTATGTTCACTCTCACTGACAGCCAGCTACGTGATGAAGGCTGAACATGTCTACTGAGCCCCATCCACAGATGATGATACCGAGGCTCTTGCTGATTAGTGGCATAGTCAGGGCTGGTTTCAATTTTCCGTCTAGTTCACAGCAAGATGTATGGTCTAGCTCCTTTGGCCTGGTAACTGCTAAACATATGAGCAATGAGGCATGTGAGAAACATTTGGGTAATCACCAAGTTGTCTAGGAGGCTGTGTCCACCTGACATGTGGATGGGGGTACATTCTTTTGTGGCTGCACAAATCCTGCTTTCACTGAGAGGGTACAGAAATGATCAGACAGTGGGTGAGTGATCTGTGTGGCACACTCTGCTGTCAAATTGATCAGTTTTATAAAGGACCACTTTAAACAAATTAAAAGAAAGGATTTAAAAACCCTTTTGGCAACAAGTTAAAGCACAAGGATTTAAAAGACTCTTGCTTCTCTTAAAGCATTTTATAATTGTTCACCACTACTAGTCTAGTGAGTATGCAGCAGGCCTTGTTTTTGAAAACTGGTAAACAAAAATTCCAATTCTCCAAATTTCCAAATCCCATTGAAAAGGATCCTTCTGTATTGAGAGAATAAAATCCCACGTCAGCATAATGCATGAGATCCAAGAGTGAAAAGTAGAAAATCAATCACTTAAAAAAAAAAAAGCAAAAAAGAAAAGAAAATCAATCAATCAGGCTTCTTCATTATATCAAAATGACAATGTGTTGTCTATTGGTTTTGTAGCTCCTCAGTAGTTGGCTGAGTTCAGAACTCAGATCTCTGACTGCCTGGGCAAATGCTTTCACTGGGATAAAGAGAGAGTATGTATTCAGAGTTTACTACAGGCCAGACATTTTACTAAGCACTTCCCCTTGGGTCATTTAGTGTAACAAAGTTATGAGGTACGTAGTACTATTATGTCTGCTTCACAGATGGGAAAATTGAAGTTTAGCAAAGTTCGCTGCCCAACGTCCTGGAGCAAGCAGGTGGTAGAGCCTGTATTCAAAGTCAGGTGAGCTAACTCCAGAGCCAACACATGTTACTCAGCATGGACCAAGACATGCAAGTAGTCAACCAGGAATCCCAAAGCCAGGTGGTGGATCAGCATCTGGCCAGGAATACCTGCTCTATAGTCAGGTGCATTATGCTGGGCAAAGTCCCTCCTAAGACAATCACTATGAACAGAGAGAGGCACTATGTCCTCGCACAGAGAGCACACACTATGGTGGTCAGGCAAGCAGGACTTCCCTGGGTCCCTCTATGGCCTCCTGCCTGTCAAGCCTCAGCCTTTGGAACAACCTGGTTCTGGTGGCTCTGTGCTGTCTGGGGTAGACTGCACTCTACTTCCAGTGTGGCACCCTCATTCTGCCCAGATGTCACTGCATTATGATATCCAGAGCCTGCTATTTCTACTGACTCCTGACACCTCAATGATCTCCATTTACTCAACACAATCTCCAGTCCTTAAGTGCTGGTTGTTTCCAAAGCCCTGCAGAGCCCATAGGATACTGCAGTGACTCCAGATGACTCAACATAACTCTCCCCAACAGTACTCAGAATCCAGCTAGAGAGCTCACACAAATGCACCCACCTCAGCCACACATCGCTGAATGAGAAGGATGAAATCATAGAAAGCAACGGGAAGAAGGAAACCCACTTCCTCACACCAGGCCTTGAAACAGGCTCATTAAAAAGATGAGCTCAGAAACTAATCACAAGAACTCAGGTTTACACTCAGAGAGAGTGAGGTCTGGAGACCTGAAGAGAGTCCAGCAGTGACTGAAGGAACAGATGGGATTCACAACTCATGTACCCAGCTATAAAACTTATGCTTTACAGAAGCATCATCTTTTTTTTTTTTTTAAAAAAGATGGGGTTTCACCATGATGGCCAGGCTGGTCTTGAACTCCTGACCTCAGGTGATCCACCCACCTCGGCCTTCCAAAGTGCTAGGATTACAGGTGTGAGCCACTGCGCCCGGCCAGAAGCATCATCTTGTCCTTACATATTATTTAGCAAGAGAGTGATATAATCAGGTTTGTACTTTCAAAGATCAATCTGATGGCAAAATGATGGATGAACCACAGTGAGTAAAGAATGATGGGAGGAAAACCGATTAAGAAATGACCACCACAACCAGGGCAAGAAGGAAACCTGGATTAGTGCTGTGGGATTGAAAAGGAGAAGATTAGTTTGGGGGTAAGTGGATAAAAGGAAACAAACATTAAAAAGCTCTCAATTAAATTCATTATTTCAAGTACAAAGCCCAATCTTTTATCTTGGTAGCTCTCTGTAGTTTCTTACATTCTTACTGCATTTTTATCATTTCCAAGTATATGTTTTAAGCATGCTTTTTTTTTTTTTTTTTTTGAGATGGAGTCTCACTCTGTCACCCAGGCTAGAGAGCAGTGGTGCAATCTTGGCTCACTGTAACCTCTGATTCCTAGGTTCAAGCGATTCTTCTAGGATTAGGTGCACCTGTAATCCTAGCTACTCAGGAGGCTGAGGCAGGTGGTAATCCACACCCACCTAATTTTTTTTGCATTTTTTAGTAGAGATGGAGTCTCACCATGTTGGCCAAGCTCCTGACCTCAAATGATCCACCTGCCTTGGCCTCTCAAAGTGCTGGGATTACAGATGTGAGCCACCATGCCTGCCTAAGCATGCTTTTTATTGAGGCATAAAACATACACAGAAAAGCACAAACTAATAAACACATAAATCAATACTTTTTTGCAAAATGAACACACCTATATAACCACCATGGAGATCAGGAAACAGAACATTTCTGAAGCCCTAGAAATCTCCCTCCTACCCAGCTTCCAGTCCTAAACCCCTCCCCCAAAAGGTAACTATTTTCTTGATCTCAAATACCATAGATACGTTCTTATTCATTTCTGAACTTTATATAAGCAGAATCATATAATCTGTATGTGTTTATACTGGCTTATTTGGCTCATATTTATGAGATGCACCCACACAGTGAGATGTAGTTCATTCTCACTGCTGTGTAGTATGTATCAAGATACCACAATTTACTTATATACTGTGGAAAAACACTTGGGCTATTTGTAATTTAGGGCTCTTATGAAGAGTATTGCTTTGAACATATCTCTACATTTCTAAAGAATTTAAACGTCTGACATAAGGACCTTTCCAGCACTTCTGTAAACCAAGCAGCATTACCTCCATTTTACAGATGAAAGATGAGGGATCTAATCCATATCAGAGAGCTGTTAGTGGCAGAGCCTGGCATCATATTCAGACCTTAAGGTTCCCCTACACTGCTCCTTCCTTCTTCCAGCATAGCACTGAAAGGGGAAGGAGTGTGAGCCAGTGCTGGCTCAATTCAGGTTTAGGAGACCAGAGTAACCAAGGGGCCAGAACAATCACAGAACAGAGGACTCAGACAGAATTGATCTTCAGCCCAGACAGATGCTTACAAGTCAGGGCTTCCTCTCCGTGGCTATGTCTCAAAATGGAGACCAAGTGGGGGACCAAAAGGAGGAGGAGAGCTTTGTAACAATTCTGACTCTAATCTAAAAGTACAAAACAAATGTTTCTTTTTTTTCTTTTTCTTTTTCTTTTTTTAAAGACCAAGTCTTGCTCTGATGCCAGGATGGAGTGCAGTGGCGCAATCTTGGCTCACTACAACCTCCGCTTCCTGGGTTCTAGCAATTCTTCTGCCTCGGCCTCCCAAGTAGCTGGGACCACAGGCACGTGCCACCACGCCTGGCTATTTTTTGTATTTTTAGTAGAGATGGGGTTTCACCATGTTGGCCAGGATGGTCTCGATCCCTTGACCTCATGATCTGCCCACCTTGGCCTCCCAAAGTGCTGGGATTACAGGCTTGAGCCACCATGCCCAGCTGAAAATATGTTTCTTAACAAGAAAAACAAGGAAATAACCACTTCAAATTCACACAGTTGCAGAAATTTATGTCAGCTAATACCAAAAGTTAGTGAGGATGTAGTGAAATCACCAAGGTGATAGGAGTATAAACCGCAACCACCATTTTCAAAGGCATCTGGTATGTAACAAAAACCCTTCCATCTGGCAATTGCTCTTCTAGGTAAATACTCTTTAAAAATGTTCAGTCACAGGGGACATGTACAAAGGAATTCCCTGAAGTATCATCTCTAATGGTAAAAAACTGGAAATGTCAATGACTTTGAGTACGAAAGAAACCATGGCATATTCACACAATAGCTCAAACACAAAACTCAACTAAAGCAGCAAGTTGCAAGATGATATGATACCACTTACGCATATTTTTAAAACACACAAAATACTCTCTAATATTCATCAATATAAATATGAAAAACACTCACAATACTATGTATTACTTATATATGCACATATTTGGGAAAGTATCAGGGGGGGAAAAAAGAAAAGGCAGGCCAGAAGTGGTGGCTTCACGCCTGTAATCCCAGCACTTTGGGAGGCCGAGGCAGGTGGATCATGAGGTTAGGAGTTCAAGACCAGCCTGGCCAAGATGGTGAAACCCTATCTCTACCAGAAATACAAAATATTAGCCAGGCATGGTGGCCTGTGCCTGTAATCCCAGCTACTCAGGAGACCAAGGTGGAGAATTGCTTAAACCTGGGAGGCAGAGGTTGCAGTGAGGCAAGATTGCACTACTGCACTCCAGCCTGCGTGATGGAGTGAGACGCTGTCTCAGAAAAAAAATAAAATAAGATACTAAAATCAGTATTTTCACCTATCAGATTGGCAATAATTTAAAATGTGACATCAAGAAATGAAGACTGAGCTATAAATAAATAAAGAAAATGAGATACAATGTGATTAGCCAGGCATGGTGGTACACACCTGTAATCCCAGCTACTCAAGAAGCTGGGGTGAGAGGATCATTTGAGCCCAGGAATTTGAGACCAGCCTGGACAACACAGCAAGATGCTGTCTCAAAAAAAAAAAGGTGTTAATATTGAGAGCCTATTGGCAGGACACCACAAACTGGGACAAGCTACTGTTTGTTTTGTTTCTTGAGAAAGGATCTCGCTCTATCACGTAGGATAGAGTGTGGTGGCATGATCTCAGCTCGCTGCAACCTATGCCTCCCAGGTTTGAACTATTCTCATGCCTCAACCTCCCACGTAGCTAGGATCACAGGTATGTGCCACCACGCCCTGCTAATTTTTGTAGTTTTAGTAAAGACAGGATTTCACCATGTTGGCCAGGCTGGTCTTGAACTTCTGTACTCAAGTGATCTGCCTGCCTCAGACTCCCAACATTCTAGGATTACAGGCATCAGCCACTGCGTCCTGCTTGGGATAAGCTTCCTAAAGAGCAATTAATATCATCCATCAGAAGTTGAAATGTGGCTAGGCACAGTGGCTTACACCTGTAATCTCAGTACTTTGGGAAGCCGAGACTAGAGGACTGCTTGAAGACAGGAGTTGAGACCAGCCTGGGCAACAAAGTGAGATTGAGTCTTGGCCGGGCCTGGTGGCTCACACCTATAATCCCAGCATTTTGGGAGTCCAAGGCGAGAGGACTGCTTGAGTCCAGGAGTTCAAGATCAACCTGGGCACATAGTGAGACCTTGTCTCTAAAAAAAAAAATAAGTAAAAATTAGCCGGGTGTGGTGGTGCACACCTGTAGTTCCAGCTACTCAGGAGGCTGAGGTGGAAGGATCGCTTGAGCCTGGAAGTTCGAGGTTACAGTGAGCTGCAACTGCGCCACTCCACTCCAGCATGGGTGACAGAGCAAGACCATGTCTCAAAAAAAGAGATCCCGTTTCTATGTTTAAAAACAAAAAAAAAGGCCAGGTGTGGTGGCCCACGCCTGTAATCCCAGCACTTTGGGAGGCTGAGGGGGGCAGACCATGAGGTCAGGAGTTTGAGACCAGCCTAACCGACCTGGTGAAATCCTGTCTCTACTAAAAATACAAAAATTAGCTGGGCATGGTGGTGGGTGCCTGTAATCCCAGCTACTCAGGAGGCTGAGGCAGGAGAATAGCTTGAACCCAGGAGGTGGAGGTTGCAGTGAGCCAACATCATGCCACTGCGCTCCAACCTGGGTGACAGAGTGAGACGCCATCTAAAAAAAAAAAAATTATATGTAAGGGGAGTAGAAGATTCAATGTGAGAGGGATCTACTTTTGCCTTAGTATTCATTTGTACTAACCTTATAGTAATCATATGTCATTTTTACATTTGGTAGAGGGGAAGGAAAAAATTATAGATTCAAAACTTAGAGCCTCTGAACTGAAACGTCAGGAAAGCAGAACCCGGAAATCTGTATTTTTAATATGTCACCCAGTGACTCCTATGCAGCTAGGTTGGTCATTGGTCCAGGTGAGACCTGGTTCAGGTAACTACTGTAAGCAGTACATGGCAGGAGCTCAATGACAGGTCTTTCAAGGCCTCGGAAATAAGGCTGCCCCCAGAATTCATCATGTAATCAACAAGACAGATCTAAACTCACCTCGAAGACAAAAATGGCCAACCCAAGCCAGCAGGATTGGTCAGTAAAAGACACTTCTTATATCCCTAAGGAATCAGTGTTTGGCGCTGAATGAACCAAGTACTACCCAGGCAAAAGGAAGCCCTAGCCTGAGAACTGAACAAGTCCTTTCTCCTTTCTGCCAGGAAGAACCAGAATCACTAGCATCAGGTAGAATAGGACCCAGAAAAGAGCCTGGCATAAGTAGTTGTTGATCTATTTCAGCCTGAGGCAATTCTAACTCCAGTGCTCTGATCTCATGCTCAATAAGCTACTTTCCCTTTGCAGAGAAAAGAAGTTTTGAGCTGAAAGAGAAAAGTTTTGATAGCTGTGAGCTTTGTTTGAAAGAAATAGCTGCCCTCCAGTCTGGGTGACAGAGCAAGACCGTGTCTCAAAATTAAAATTAAAATTAAATAAAATAGGACTGAAAATGGCCTTGGGCATCAGTCTACCACAGTCTGGTTCACACAAGCCTACTCTGAGAAATATCTATAACCTGGTGGGCACCTGAGCAGGACTCTAGTAAAGTCATTAAGGTGGTGTCCTGCCCTAGAGCCCACATAGGTAGTCTTCCTGGGTGGCCACTGGCTAGCTGGTCTTCCTCAGGCAGCTCCTTTTAGCTCAGCGCTTAGTCTCACCAAGTGCACAGCCGGACTGACTGCCTATAGCTGGGAATAAAAGAGTTACATGGTCCAATAAATTCAGTTGCCCCTAGCCACATGTATCTACTGGGCACGTGAAATGTGGCTAGTCTGAAATGAGATGTTCATTAAGAATAAAATATACACTGGATTTTTTTTTTTTTTTCTTTGAGACAGAGTTTCACTCTGTCACCCAGGCTGGAGTGCAGTGGCACCATCTCAGCTCATTGCAACCTCCGCCTCCCAGGTTCAAGTGACTCTCCTGCCTCAGCCTCCTGAGTAGCAGGGACTACAGGCACATGCCACCATATCCAGCTAATTTTTTGTATTTTTAGTAGAGACAGAGTTTCACCGTGTTAGCCAGGATGGTCTTGATCTCCTGACCTTGTGATCCACCTGCCTCAGCTTCCCAAAGTGCTGAGATTACAGGTGTGAGTCACCACGCCCAGCCTACACACTGGATTTTATTTTATTTTTTTCTTCACATAAGGGCAATGAAGAACACACTGGATTTTAAAGACAGTATAAGAAAAAGGGTATTAGCGAGATATGGTGGCTCATGCTTATAATCCTAACACTTAGGAAGGCAGAGGACAATGGGTAGCTTCAGCCTAGGAGTTCAAGACCTGAACATAGCAAGACTTGCTCTCCACTTAAAAAAAAAAAAAAGAAGAAGGCCAGGCGCAGTGGCTCGTGCCTGTAATCCCAGCACTTTGGGAGGCCAAGATGGGTGGATCACCTGAGATTGGGAGTCCGAGAGCAGCCTGGCCAACATGGTGAAACCCCGTCTTTAAAAAATAAATAAATAAAATAAAATAAAAAGAAGAAAAATAATATAAAATAGCTCAGTAGTAATTTTTATATTGATTACTTGCTAAAATGAGTGTATTCTGAATACACTAAATTAAAATATATTATTACAAGTAATTTCCCCTATTTCCTTTAACATTTTGAATATATAGCTGCTAGAAAATTTTAAATTACATATATGGCTCACATTATATATATTTTTTTCTTTTTTTGGAGACAGAGTTTCACTCTTGTCACTCACGCTGAAGCGCAATGGCGCGATCTCGTCTCACTGCAACCTCCACCTCCCAGGTTCAAGCAATCCTCCTGCCTCAGCCCCCCAAGTAGCTGGGATTATAGGCATGTACCACTATACCCAGCTAATTTCTGTATTTTTAGTAGCGATAGGGTTTCACCATGTTGGCTGGGCTGGTCTCGAACTCCTGACTTCAGGTGATCCACCTGCCTCAGCCTCCCAAAGTGCTAGAATTATAAGCATGAGCCACCGCACTGGGCCTCATGTTATTTTTCTAATGGATAATACAGCACATACAAAATCTTGACAGCAAAAATGAAGACTGACCTCACCTTAGTCTCCATGGCTCTGCCCCACTGTCCTGTAAACTGATTGGATACTCTACTAAGAACACTGTCAGATGTCTTAAGAGTTCTATATTCCACACAGGAGGAAATAAAAATAAACATAAATTTTTTTAAAAAAGGAGTTCTATACACCATTTAATACCTAGGTGTTTTAATAGAAAATCTATAAGCTAAGAAGTAGGTAGTGATATTACAATTGCAGGTAACAAGCTGGGAAGATTGTAGAATTTATTGGAAATCCATTAATTCTTCTGAAATTCCCCTGTGAACATGTAATTTTTCAATTTTTATAAGCTATAGAAAATAAGCTCTCTGTAATAAGTTATAAAATGAGATTTTATGGTAATCCCTACTACTACCATTATGGTTTCTATGCAAAGCAAACCGTGCTATTATAAATATCTTCAGTGACAATTAAGATGAAACAGAATTCACACGCGGACCCGGCAGCAGAATCACATATCACCTTTTGGTTGTCGTGCTCTTTTGTACAGCTGGCAAGGAAAAGGTACAGGTTCGGGAGAGTGGGACGATGGCACCCATGCTGCTCTGAGCATGAGTTCTCCTGCTGGCTTCTGGAGGAGGTCCCTTTGCTTGACTGTCCACTCATACTGGAAGGACCAAGGCCTTCAGAGGCTAAGAAACTTTCTCAAGGTAACTCTCAGAGTTAGGTGTTCCTGCTTCCTACAGGAAGGCCACAGCTCCATGATCCGATCTGAGGATCACTTAATTGGTTCAAACTTGTGGGATTCAACTGAAACAAACAAACCTAGTGCCTGCTTCGTGTGTCAGAAAACACAAGCACTGTGACCAGGTAACAAAGCCATCCATGCACAATGCAGAATGAAGATACTTACTTGGGGAACTGGCAGAGACCCGCTTCCTGGTCAGTGTCTCTTGGCTGGGCTTGTCTGAAGCTGAAGGGCCCCTGCTTTGGACATGCCTCTTTCCCGGGCTCTCCTCTGGCTCCAGTGACTTCTCCATTCCATGGAAGTATTTCATGTGATAGTGCAACAGTTTGGCTTTGCGGAAAAATTTTAAACAGTCCACAACCTTGCATCTAAATTTGTGGTCTAGGTCGACAGCTGGCGCATTAGATGACACAAAATCATCTGTTTTCTTAAAAGTATTTGTTACTGAAAAAAATAAAAACAAAAGCAAGGATCCCTTATATTTATCCTAGTTATTACAAAACATGCATTAACACATGACAACCGAAGGTGAAAGACTAGCATGCATATGTAGTCTGAGACATCATGCTGCCGTTACCTCCTAAAATTATTGTTTAGAAAGAATGAAAACAACTTCAGGTCAAATAAGACTCAACTGTGATTCATCTTCAGGAAGAAGAGATCAACATGTTTATTTTAAATAGCCGTACAAGTTTTCAGGGTTTCACATACTTTAAGGAAAAATCCTAAAAAAAAAAAAAAAATATCAAGGATCTCAGGCCAGGCACTGTGGCTCACACTTGTAATCCCAGCACTTTGGGAGGCCGAGGTAGATCCCCCGAGGTCAGGAGTTCATGACCAGCCTGGTCAACATGATGAAACCCCATCTTTATTAAAAGTACAAAAAAATGAGCCAAGCCTGGTGCCTCACACCTGTAATCCCAGTACTTTGGAGGCCGAGGCAGGTGGATCACTTGAGGTCAGGAGTTCGAGCAGCCTGGCCAATATGATGAAACCCCGTCTCTATTAAAAATACAGAAATTAGCCAGACATAGTGGCACAGGCCTGTGATCCCAGCTACGTAGGAGGCTGAGGCACGAGAACAGTTCGAACCTGGGAGGCAAAGGTTTCAGTGAGCTGAGATCACACCACTGCACTCCAGCCTGGCTGACACAGCAAGATCCACCTCCCAGGTCCAATCAATTCTCCTGCCTCAGCCTCCCGAGTAGCTAGGATTACAGATGCCCACCAACACGCCCAGCTAATTTTTGTATTTTTAGTAGAGACGGGGTTTCACCATGTTGGCCAGGCTGGTGTTGAACTCCCAACCTCAGGTGATCCGTCCACCTTGGCCTCCCAAAGTGCTGGGATTACAGGCATGAGCCACCACATTCGGCCCACAAGAACTTCTTGTCTGTTAAATGCAGTTTACTGAGGACTCACTTTAGAATGTCTTCCCACCAACAAAAACAATCACCATAAGTTGCTCCTACTCTACAGACTTGGTTACCCCAGAATATATTAAATGGATCTTTTTTTTTCTTTTAATTAGAAATTCAATGTGGAATGAATGAACCTTTCTTGAGTGAATCAAATTTTTCCTAAACACAATCACACAATTTCCACTGGAAGCAGGTAGCCTATTAAACCATTAATGAGTATGACTATTTTTTCAAGTGTCATCCCATTATCAGAAGGAATTTAAAAATTCTTAAATTTAATCTAAATCATACTCTACATTTCAAAATTATGTTTGGTGGTCTGATGGATGCTGTTACATAGCCAATTTAAACAAACAAAAACCTACAAACACACATCCCAAAGCAGAATCCCTTAAAATCACTTCTTACCTATAATAAGAGATATAAAAGACTCCAGATCAGTTAGTTGCAGGTTAGAGAAGAAAGAGTTGACCAGGCGTGGTGGCTCATGCCTGTAATCCCAGCACTCTGGGAGGCAGATCATCTGAGGTCCGGAGTTCAAGACCAGCCTGGCTATCATGGTGAAAACCCGGTTCTACTAAAAATATAAAAAATTAGGCCGGGCGCTGTGGCTCACACCTGTAATCCCAGCACTTTGGGAGCCAAGGTGGGTGATCACGAGGTCAAGAGATCGAGAATATCCTGGTCAACATGGTGAAACCCCGTCTCTACTAAAAATACAAAAAATTAGCTGGGCATGGTGGCGCGTGCCTGTAATCCCAGCTACTCAGGAGGCTGAGGCAGGAGAATTGCCTGAACCCAGGAGGCGGAGGTTGCGGTGAGCCAAGATCGCGCCATTGCATTCCAGCCTGGGTAAGAAGAGCGAAACTCCATCTCAGAAAAAAAAAAAAAATACAAAAAATTAACCAGGCATGGTGACAGGTACCTATAATCCCAGCTACTCAGGAGAATCGCTTGAACCCAGGAGGCGGAGGTTGCAGTGAGCCAAGATTGTGCCATTGCACTATGGCTTAGGCAACAACAGCTAAACTCCATCTCAAAAAAATAAAAAAGAAGCACAAGTGACACAATGTGAAATAGAATACACACTTCTCAGACAAATAACTGGACAGAAAAAGTATGTCAGTGGAGAAGTTCAAAACACAAACCTTTAATACATCCTACAATTCTTTTCTAAAACAAAAAATAGTTTATTTAGAATATCCTTTTTTTGACCTATATTAGGTTAAATCATATAAACTTGCCATTTTGTAGGTTAAAAAAGACTAAGGCTGGAACCATGTGCAGTGGCTCACACCTATAATTCCAGCTCTTTGGGAAGCCAAGGCAGGCAGATCATTTGCAGTCAGGAGTTCAAGACCAGCCTGGCCAACATAGCGAAACCCCAACTCTATTAACAATATAAAATTAGCCAGGCACGGGGGCTCATGCCTGTAATCCCAGCACTTTGAGAGGCTAAGGTGGACAGATCACTTGAGATGAGGAGTTCAAGACCAGCCTGGCCAACATGGTAAACCCTTGTCACTACTAAAAAATATAAAAATTAGCCAGGCATGGTGGTGCGTGCCTGTAGTCCCAGCTACTTGGGAGGCTGAGGCAGAAGAATCACTTAAACCCAAGAGGCAGAAATTGCTGTGGATCAAGATCATGCCACTGCACTCCAGCCTGGGTGACAAAGCAACACTTTGTCTCAAAAAAAAAAAAAAAAAGAAGAAGAAAGAAAAATTAGCTGAACATGGTGGTGCACACCTGTAGACCCAGGTACTCAGGATGTCAAGGCAAGAGAACCACTTGAACCCGGGAAGTGGAGGTTGCAGTGAGCCAAGATGGTGCCATTGCACCCTAGCCTGAGCAACAAGAATAAGACTCCATCTCAAAAACAAAAGCAAAAACTCTGTACTCATGTGTACATACACTGGTCATCTACATAAGGCAATCAGCGCAGGGGCTAAGTGTGTGTTGCGTTGCTGGACAGCCTATTCCAAATCCGAGTTCTTCCACCTATGCCCCTTGCTTCAGTTTCCTCAGGTGCAGGATGGAGATGATAATCATAACAACTTTGCTGAGTTGTGAGAATTAAATAAATTAAATGCAAAAAGCCTAGAAAGGTGTATGGCACATAATAAGTGCTCAATTAATATTGTCTACTATGACTATTCAATGCCATTCTACATTTCAGGAATTAACCTGCTCATAAGCAGAAGAGGGAAAGTGCCCACCACCTACAGCCTCACTGCATGCTCATGCCAGGGGTAGTATGGCATAATACAAACAGCACAACTGTAAATCCCAGGTCTACCCTTTATCAGCAGCATAAATTAGCTGTGCAAGCTAGTCTATCCAGATTCTTAAGGGAAGAATACCAACTATTTCAAGGAGTTGGAGAAAAGGTTATAGATAATGTATATACTTGGCACAAAGCAGGTGATCAACACATGGAATCCATTATCATTTCAAATATAAAAAAATTCATAAGCAGGCTTATGTTGTTTCTGGAACAGAGCTGGAGACAGCTGTTATAATTATCAAGCAAGTAGGAAACCTTTCTTCAATCAGTCTTCATGTGCCCTGGTTGGGACATATATCACCCTATAAGCACTCTCTTTTGTCCACATCCTCCTAAAAGTATAAAATTCAAAACCAACCACAGAATTCCTAGTATGGCTACTCACATTTCAGTGGGATTACTATCTCCACCTTTTGGGACACCTTTTACTAAATATTTTCTTTCTTAGTACTCACATTATTCAATCAAAAATAGTACCAAGCTTGTTCTACCAAAATACTGAACACTGTTTTATTTTTTTAAAACACAAATTACAGTGCATGTTGGCGGGGCATGATGCGTCACACCTGTAATCTCAGCGCTTTGGGAGGCTGAGGTGGGCAGATCAGCTGAGGTCAAGAGTTCAAGATCAGCCTGGCCAACATGGTGAAACCCCATATCTACTAAAAATACAAAAAATTAGCTGGGCGTGGTGGCAGGCAGCTGTAATCCCAGCTACTCAGTGGGCTGAAGCATGAGAATCGCTTGAACCTGCTAAGCGGAGGTTGCAATGAGGCAAGATCACACCACTGCACTGCAGCCTGGCAACAAGAGCTAAATTCCATCTAAAAACAAAAGGAAAAGGGAAAAAGACATGGCCAACCAGAAGTGGTGGCTCACACCTGTAATCCCAGCACTTTGGGAGGCCGAGGTGGGGCAGATCACTTAAAGTCAGGAGTGCAAGACAAGCTTCGCCAACATGGCAAAAACCTGTCTCTACTAAAAATACAAAAATTAGCTAGGTGTGGTGGTACACGCCTGTAATCCCAGCTACTTGGGAGGCTGAGGGAGGAGAATTGCTTGAATCAGGGAGGCAGAGGTTGCAGGAGCCCAGATCGCACCACTGACCTCCAGCCTGGATGACTGGAGTGAAACTCCATTTCAAAAAAAAAAAAAAGACATGGCCAAACTGTTGAAAGATATGAGTGGACTAATAATCTACCAATCCAGTAAACCTTCCAAAAGAAAGCAAGTTTAGTTCACAGAACAAAAACTCTTCCCCCTGCAAAAGCAAAATCCTTGATGCCTCATAGCTAAGCAGAAAGTACAGCTGGATCTCCAAAGGAGAGCAAGCTTGGCACTCAGTGGACCAGCTGCCTCTGACAGGCAGTACTAGGATCAGAGAGACTCGGGTGAGCAGGGAAACTCCTCAGGAGGGAAGAACTGCCAGATGTCACTATCACAGAGACTCTGGCCAAACCAAAGGCTCTTTTCCATTTGGCAACACTAAGACAAAGTAGTTTTATCTGATGGAATAAACATCAAAGAAGATCTGAGCATTACAAATCTTTAACCATGGAAGCTCAGGAAGTAAAATTTCTCAGTGAACTCAAATTAGTGAAGTATAACTCACTGTGATATAAACAAGCCGTTTTGATTACAAACCAGTTGATAATCTACCCTGCACTGCTGGAAAAAACAATCAACACAAGCATCAGTGTGAGAACAGCTGCAAATAGGGTATGAATCAGTTATGCATAATAGCCTGTGACAAAAATCTAATAAATTACACAATTTGCTATAATTTCAGAAATACAAATCAAAAAAGTAGGTTCTTCCAGAAATAGTACTCTAAAGAAAAAAAAGAAGTAATTAAAAATATTATATATGGCCGGGCGCGGCGGCTCACGCCTGTAATTCTAGCACATTGGGAGGCTGAGATGGGTGGATCACCTGAGGTCAGGAGTTCAAGACCAGCCTGGCCATCATGGTGAAACCCCATCTTTTAAAAAACATTAAAAAGAAAAAGAAAAAAAGGGAAAAATATTATATATGAATAAAATGTTTACGCTAACTTTTTAATGATGAGAAAATGTTTAGGATATATTAAATTATAAAACAACAAAAAAGGCCAGCACAGTGGCTCATGCCTGTGATCCCAGCACTTCAGGAGGCTAAAGCAGATGGATTACCTGATGTCAGGAGTTTGAGACCAGCCTGACCAACATGGTGAAACCCTGTCTCTACTAAAAATACAAAAAAATTAGCTGGGCTTGGTGGCCAGGGCCTGTAGTCCCAGCTTCTCAGGAGGCCGAGGTAGGAGAATCGCTTGAACCCAGTAGGCGGAGGTTGCAGTGAGCTGAGATCGTGCCATTGCACTCAGCCTGGGCAACAGAGTGATGCTCTGTCTCAAAAAATAAATAAATAAATACTTTTTTAAAAAAAAGAGAACAACAAAAAAGACACATAAACACCAAGACTTAAGCAATCATCCCTTTCTCATGAAGGTTTGCAAATGGACGATTTTACTTTTGAACCTAAATTTTTAGAGATATGAAAAATTACATTTTCCAGACTTCACAACCTTATCCTAATTTTTGCACATTACAGCCAGAAGGAGCCGTCTGTATGCCCAATAAAGGCCTCCAGTCCAGCCAGTCTAGGCCCTGTGGATCCCTCTATCTGGCAGGTTGTTCCTACATCCAAGCCAAGCTTTGCTCATCCTTCAAATACCACCTCCTTGCACAATGCTTTCACCCTGGTCTCTCAGAGGAAAAGACTCTGTCCTGCAAGTGCTTCATGGATCCTGCAGCCCTTCCCTTTTTATTTGTGTAACAGTTGGTTTTGTTCATTCCTTTTTCTAAAATGGTAAAATAGCCAATGTGCTGCTGCCCATTTTTTTTTTTTTTTTTTTTTTTTTTGAGAAGAAGTCTCCCTCTATTGCCCAGGCTAGAAGGCTAGAGTGCAGTGGTGCAATTTCGGCTCACTGCAACCTCTGCCTCGCAGGTTCAAGCGATTCTCCTGCCTCAGCCTCTCAAGTAGCTGAGATTACAGGTACCCAACACCACACCGGCTAATCTGCGTATTTTTAGTACAGACAGGGTTTTGTCATTTAGGCCAGGCTGGTCTCAGACTCCTCACTGCAGGTGATCTGCCCACCTTGGCCTCCCAAAGCGCTGGGATTACAGGCATGAGTCACTGTGCCCAGCCTCGAATGTGCCCCATTCTTTATTTCTCTTGCTTACATTAGTGCACTGTCACATCGAACAAGGGAGCTAGCCTCTCCAAGACTGTTTCCTTATTGTTAAACGGGAATAACAATACTGAGTTCACAAGTCTCCTCTATGTTTCCATGAGGCCGTTAAAGATAAACCCAGTTGTCTTTTTGTTTTTTGGTTTTTTTTTGAGATAGAGTCTTACTCTGTCACCCAGGCTGGAGTGCAGCGGAGTGACCTTGGGTCACTGCAACCTCTACGTCCCAGGTTCAAGCAGTTCTCCCACCTGAGCCTCCTGAGTAGCTAGGATTACAGGCATGTGCCACCACGCCCAACTAATTATTTTGTATTTTTAGTAGAGAAGGGGTTTCACCCTATTGGCCAGGCTAGTCTTGAACTTCTGACCTCAGGTGATTTGCCCACTTCGGCTGGGATTACAAGGCATCAGTCACCACACCTGGCCACAAAACCCAGTATTTTTTTTTTTCTTTTTTTTTTTTTAATGGGAGAAATTGAGCACGTTTGCATGCAGATGGGAATTATGTAGTAGAGAAGGAAAAATTGGTGCTACAAGAGAAAGAGGAGAGGATTGCTGGGGTAATGCTACGATCTAGCATAAACGGAGATGTCGACCTTAGATAAAGGCAGGGAGAGTGCGTAAGAACAATAGGGAAGGCCAAATAGATGGGTCAGGATGCGGCTGAGCGGCCATGTATGATGGAGCTTATGGAAATTCCCTACTGACTGCTTCTTTATTCCCAATGATGGGTGAAAGCAGGCCCTGTCAGCTGAGAATGATGGGAAGAGGAGGTGTTGGAAGTTTAGGGAAAGAAGGAAGGGTATGAAATAGTCATGAAGGAGAATGAATAGACCAGAGAAATGTGGTATGCCAGATAGTACTAATGGCCCACTTGAAGTTAGAAGTAATGAACATGAGTTTGGATAATAATAGTGGTAACAGGAACTAGTCTTGATTGAGTGCTTACAAAGTGCCAGGCACAGTGCTAAGTAATTTTCATGTATTATCTCATTCAATTCTCATAACAGTTCTATGAGGTGTATTTTTATTATCCCATTTTACAGATGAGGAAACTGAGGCTTAGAGAAGTTGATAACTTTATCCAAGGTCATGAAGCTAGCAGGAGGTGAACTCAGTGGTAGATTGACACCTAGTCTAAACTCCTTTTTTTTTTTTTTTTTTTTTAAGAAAACCCAGTATTAACAGCAAGGAGTTACTTGAATATTATTTGTCATTGTTGTCACTCTACCTGCTCAAAACAATCAATGTTATGCATAATCCTAGCCAAGGGACCATGTGTCACTGGTACAATCTGCAAAATTCTAACATCTAACTGCCCTACTTTATTAATCAAACAATGAAGAATTAGTGATAATTAATAAAAACACAATAGGAACATTAAAATTATGCAATCAGCAAAAATATTTTACATTTTAAAACAGGCCAGGCACAATGGCTAGTGCCTGTAATCCCAGCACTTTGGTAGGCCAAAGTGGGTGGATAACTTGAGCCCTGGAGTTCAAGACCAGCCTGAGCAACATGGCGAGACCCCATCTCTACAAAAAAAATACAAAAATTAGCTGGGTGTGGTAGCATGTAACTGTAGTCTCAGCTACTCAGGAGACTGAGACAGGAGGATTAACTGAACTGAGGAGTTTCCATGCTACAGTGAGCTATGAAACATCATTGCACTCCAGCTTGGGCAGCAGAGTGAGACAGATCCTGTCTCACAAATAAATAAACAGGGCCAGGCATGATGGCTCATGCCTGTAATCCCAGCACTTTGGGAGGCCAAAATGGGTGGATCACTTGCGGTCAGAAGTTTGAGACCAGCTGGTCAACATAAGGAAACCCTGTCTCTATCAAAAAATACAAAAATTAGCCAGGCATGCTGGTGCATGCTTGTAGTCCCAGGTACTCAGAAGGCTAAGGTGGGAGAATCACTTGAACCTGGGGGCGGAGGTTGCTGTGAGCCAAGATTGTGCCACTGCACTCCAGCCTGAGCAACAGAGTGAGACCCCGTCCCAAAAATAAAAATAAAAATAATTAAGAAATAGAATATGCATGGTATAACTATGCAAAAAACTCAAAATATGGCCAAGCACAGTGGCTCATGCATGTAATCTCAGCACTTTGAGAGGCTGAGGTGGGCAGATCACTTGTGGTCAGGAGTTCAAGACCAGCCTGGCCAACATGGAGAAACCCTACTCTACTAAAAATACAAAAACTTAGCAGGGTATGTTCGTACATGCCTGTTTTCCAGCTACTCAGAAGGCTGAGGCACGAAAATTGCTTGAACCTGGAAGGTGGAGGTTGCAGCAAGCTGAGATCGTGCCACTGCACTCCAGCCTACTTGATAGGGTGAGACTCTGTCTCAAAATAAAAATAAAACTTGGGGCCAGGCGCGGGGGCTCATGCCTGTAATCCCAGCACTTTGGGAGGCCAAGGCGGGTGGATCACGAGGTCAAGAGATCAAGACCATCCTGGTCAACATGGTGAAACCCCGTCTCTACTAAAAATACAAAAAAAATTAGCTGGGCATGGTGGTGCGTGCCTGTAATCCCAGCTACTCAGGAGGCTGAGGCAGGAGAATTGCCTGAACCCAGGAGGCGGAGGTTGCGGTGAGCCTATGGCGGAGGTTGCAATCACGCCATTGCACTCCAGCTTGGGTAACAAGAGCAAAACTCCGTCTCAAAAAAATTAAAATAAAATAAAATAAAACTCAAAATACTATGAGCAAAATAGAAAATTATGTATAGGGCTGGGTGCAGTGGCTTACGACGGTAATCCCAGCACTTTGGGAGGCCGAGATGGGCAGATCATAAAGTCAGGAGTTGAGACCAGCCGGGTTAACATGGTGAAACCCCATTTCTACTAAAAATACAAAAATTAGTCGGGCGTGATGGTGTACGCCTATAATCCCAGCTACTCGGGAGGGTGAGGCTGGGACAACCACTTGAACCCGGGAGGAAGAGGTTGCAGTGACCCAACATCATGCCACTGTACTCCAGCCTGGGCGACAGAGCGAGACTCCATCTCAAAAAAACAAAAGAAAAAAGAAACTAAGTGAGCCATTGGTTATCAATTGGGCCTACTGGGCCAGAGTCTACATAAATCCCAGTCTCACACACAGGTGTGTATTCCCCTATGGGAGGACAGTTCATTTGGAATATATACAGCAGCAGCTCTCTTAGGGTATTAATAATGGTCACTGTCAACATGGGAGCAGTTACTCAGAGAGAGAGCAGAAAACATGTACATTATTATTTTAAAAAAGAGAGAGAAAGAGATGAGGGTCTCCCTATGTTGCACAGGGCGGATCTCCAACTCCTTGGCTGAAGAGATCTCTCTGTCTCAGTCTCCCAGAGTGCTGGGATTACAGGGACGAGCCACCATACCCAGAAGAAAATATTGTAAATTAAATTCTCAAAGATGCTCGTTCAAAAGTTAGGGGGAACTCAATTCCTGTTGGAGTACAGTCATCCACTCACTCATACCAATGTATACCCCTTTTTGAAGCAGTATCGGCGGGTCCGAAGGTAGTGAGTTATCTCAATTGATTGTTCACAGTCAGTTACAGATCGAACTACTTGTTCTACTCTTTCCCCCCTTCTCACTACTGCACTTGACTAGTCTTAAAAAAATATTAAAAAAAAAAAAAAGAAGCAATATGAAAATCACTATTTCCAAGTAGTTACTGGTATTATCATTTACATGCTCTGTCCTCTCCCTCCTGCTTAACAGATTATTTTGTTTGCAGGAATCAAGAAAAAGCACAGAGCTGTCTCCTTGGGCACCCAGGCTAAAAACCTCAAGTGTCACCCTTTGCTCTTGTTGCTCCTAAATTACTACTATACTTTGGTATATGCAGAGAAAAATGGTCCACAAATTTTGTGGGTTTTTTTTGTTTGTTTTTTTTGACAGAGTCTCAGTCTGTCTCCCAGGCTTGAGTGCAGTGGCATGATCTCGGCTCACTACAACCTCCGCCTCCTGGGTTCAAGCAATTCTCCACCTCAGCCTCCCGAGAGGCTGGGATTACAGGTGCACACCACCACGCCCAACTAATTTTTGTATTTTTAGTAGAGATGGGGTTTCACCATCTTGGCCAGGCTGGTCTTGAACTCCTGAACTCATGATTCACCTGACTCGGCCTCTCAAACTGCTGGGATTATAGGCATGAGCCACTGCACCCAGCCCACATTTTGCTTATAATAATTGCCAGGTTACCTATGTGGGCAGATCACAAACAAGGTCAGGAGTTCGAGACCACCCTGACCAACATGGTGAAACCCCATCTCTACTAAAAATACAAAAATTAGCCAGGCATGGTGGCACATGCCTGTATCCTGTTACTCAAGAGGCTGAGGCAGGAGAATTGCCTGAACCTGGGAGACGGAGGTTGCAGTGAGCTGAGATTGCACCACTGCACACCAGCCTGGGTGACAGAGCGAGACAATACTGACAACCCTAAGCAGTGTTTTCTTTATTTATTTTGGGGGGAGGGTGTGGAGATAAACTCTAAGATGTCTCCTAATAATCCCTGCCTCCTGGTATTCAAGCTATGATATAATCCCTTCCTTTTGAGTGCTGGCAGAAGCTGTAACTTCTTTTTTTTCTTTTAATTCAGTTTCCATAGAGATGTCAAAAACTGCCAATGCCAACTATGTTGCAAGGTGTCACCGTGCTGTACTGGGAAAGTTTTCAATTATTTCAATAATCATGCCTCAAACCTCATTGGCTACAATACTGCCGCTGGGCAAAGCTGTAACCTGTTTCTAAAAGAAAATGGCAAAGAAGACACTATGTCACTTTTATGATTATATTACATAAGACTACAGTGTCTGTCTTATTAGAAAGCACTCTACCTCGCTGTCTTAGTGAAACAAGCTGCTACATTGTAAGCTATACATGGGGCAAGGAACTGAGTGCACCAGCAAAAAACCAAGCCCCTCAGTCTGACAGCCTACAAAGACTGAATGCCGCCAACCCTCAGGTGAGCCTGGAGCCCTCACCAGTACAGTCCTCAGAAGAGACTACAGCCTAAGCCACCCCTAGGATTGTAAGCTTGCAGAGGACCCGGCTAAGCTGCGCTTGAACTCCTCACCAACAGAAACTTCGAGAAAACAAACATGTTGTTTTAGCTACTATATTTGTGGTAATGCTGCCATACAGCATAGAGTTGGATCAGCAGCCTTCTCACTTTCTATATATACTTGAGTAAGCCTTATACTTTCCTTTTAGAGTAAGCTTACGCTATGTTTATACTAAAAAAAAAAGTTTATAACTTGTTTTCTGAAAATTGGCTTAGAAATAAACATCCTATTTAATATTTTGTATGCCCATTGCCAATATCAAATGATCTCACAACTGGATGACTATGATTAGATGATGATAATGGTGATATTCAGTCTGACTGGCAATTCTCAGTCTGGCATTCAATGCCCATGTCACCCCAAGTGGCATCTTGCTTTCCAAACACACCTCCCATTCATCCACAAGGAGGCCACAGCTCCTGCTCCAGCAACTGCTTCATGCTCTCATAGTTCACACCCCTGCTTGGCCTGTGCCCTCTTCCTGCCATTCCTCCCTGGCTCAGCCACGTCTTCACTTCCATCCAGACCCAGCTCGCTCCACAAACAGGAAGACACCCAGATGGCCCTGACTCTCAGGGACCACATGCCATCAACTCCTGCCACAAATGACTATCTGCTGTACCTCATCATCTGCACTTAATATCTGCTCCTGGATCCTATTATTTGTTACTTCTCCAGCCAGAGGAAAAGAGCCATTTCTCATTGTCACATGTTCCCTCAGGACCTAGGCCAAACACAGTTGGTGCTCTTGTTGGCAATAACACCATGCGGCCCAGTAATCTGATACCTTTTTTGACATATATTTCACATACTATAATAAATACAGTATTTTTCATGTCTGTGAAGGAATAACTTTTTCAGCTTGAAGCATCAAAAAGCAATCAAAGGATTAGCTGAGACCAGGTGCGGTGACTTACCAGTAATTCCAACACTTTGGGAGGGTGAGGCAGGCAGATCACTTGAGGTCAGGAGTTTGACCAGCCTGGCCAAAGTGACAAAACCCTATCTCTAATAAAGATAGAAAAAAAAAAAGCTGGGTGTGCTGGTGGGCACCAGTAATCCCAGCTACTCGGAAGGATGAGGCAAGAGAACTGCTTGAACTCAGGAGATGGAGGTGCAGTGAGGTGAGATTTCACCCCTGCACTCCAGCCTGGGTGACAGAGCAAGACTCTGTCTCAAAAAAAAAATGGCTGGGCGGGGTGGCTCACACCTGTAATCCCAGCACTTTGGGAGGCTCAGGTAGGCCAATCACAAGGTCAGGAGTTCCAGACCAGCCTGGCCAATATGGCGAGACTCCATCTCTACTAAAAATTTAAAAATTAGCTGCGCGTGGTCGTGGGCACCTGTAATCCCAGTTAGGAGGCTGAGGCAGGGGAATCTCTTGAACCCAGGAGGTAGAGGTTGCAGTGAGCCAAGATCTCACCACTGCACTCCAGCCTGGGTGACAGAGCAGGACTCTGTCTAAAAAAAAAAAAATTAAATAGCTCTGTATTTACTGATATAATCTCAAGATTATAATTTTTTTGGCATTAAAATAAATAATGATAGAAACAGGTTATAACCCATAAAGGGACGTAAGAATCCATGAGCCCATGCAGATAAACAAGGAAAGAAGGGAGATAAAGCCTCCTAAGACACAATATAAACTAACACATATTGAAGGAATGATGAAAGTTAGATATCACCATTTGGCAGCCATCACAGTAAAAATTGTTTCAGGCAAGAAATACCAGTGAATGATAAAATAATGGGTGAAAGTTTGATGAGGAAATAAGATATTTACATAGTCTCAAAGTTTCTCTCACAAGAAACATATTCATCATAAAGGAGGTAATGACGGCTTTATAGCAGAAAAAGCTGGTGGATACTACCCTAGGTAAGTGATAAAAGTTAATGTCACCAGTAAATGAGACAAACAGGTTATCATGTGCCTCCTAATAGAATGCCCTTGAAAAGGACACATCATCACTTATGTGGTATTTCTGTGAAAAGTGAATAACCCAAATCAAATTATGAGGATACATCAGAAAAACCCAAATTGAGGGACATCATATTCTTCAGAAATGTAATGTCAAGGTCATAAAAGACAAAAACTGAAGATCCCATTTTTTAAAAGAAAAAAAAAAAAAGCTTATTCTCCTTGTAAAAAAAAAGTAGAAGACTGAAGATCTGTTTCAGATTAAAGGAGACAAAAGAGGCCCGAAGTGGTGGCTCATGACTGTAATCCCAGCACTTTGGGAGACCGGTAGATCATGAGGTCAGGAGATCAGGACCATCCTGGCCAACATGGTGAAACCCTGTCTCTACTAAAAATATAAAAATTAGCTGGGTGTGGTGGTGCCTGCCTATAATCCCAACTACTTGGGAGGCTAAGGCAAGAGAATTGCTTGAACCAGGAAGTCAGAGGTTGCAGGAAATATGACAACTAAATTCAATGTGTGTTCCTGGATTGGATCTTGACCAGAATTTAAAAAAAAAATTTACCCCCAAAGAACATTATTAGAACAACTGGCAAAGTTTTTAAAAGGTCTTGATTTTGATTATATTGTAGAAATGAAAGAGAATGTCCTTGTTTTCAGGAAATACACACTGAAATATTCAGGGCTAAAGGTCTGCAATTTATTTTCAAACAATTCAAAAAAACACATTAAAAAATCTGGTAGAGAATAAAGCTAACATGGTAAATTGCTAGCAATTGGGGAATCTATATTTCCAACATAGGGAAAGGTATAAGGGAAATCTTTTTGCTTCTTTTGTAACTTTTTTATAAATCTGAAATTATTTTTTGTCACCTTTTTTCTAAAAAAAACTACACAGATATATAAATCTAAATTATTTCAAAATATAAACTTCCTAAAAATATATTCAAGAAAAAATATGCATCTATATATGCAGGAAAAATACTTTGAGGCCGCAAATACCCAAGTGGAAAGAAAGGAACCAGGCTGACATACAGTCCTGGTGAACATTTCAAGGAATGTTACGGTCCCCTGGAATGCAGATCTCTGCATTCAGCCCCCACAAAAATCACTGAGCACTCATTCCACAAGGTGGCAGAGCTGCCCCAAATGCCAGCGTTAGGTTGGAACAGCTAACTCTAGACTAGATGCATTGGCCTCCCAGCTCCTCCTCCTGCTACCCAGGAGACTCCTTCACACCAATTTCTCAGATTGGGACTGACTCCATCTCAGTTTAGAAACGCAAGACTGTGGCACCAGCTCAGGAAAGCAATCACTAACCAGTGACTAACACAGCATCCCAGCTTCCCGGGGCCTGGCTGGATGCTTCTGATGACCATCACGGTCCCGCCCTACTTCCTGCTTACTTACATAATACATTCCTGGCGAATGAGTTCTCAACAACCTCCCTCTCCCCTAGCAATCTTTCTGGATTGTCCTGTACCCACTACTAAACCTGTGTACCTAAAGAAACACCATTCAGTTTCCAGATCAGCACAATTTCCACAACTCAAATAACTTAAAAGGCACCACCCAGTCCTGGAGCACTGACATTGTCTGTACCACACACTACGCTTCAAACCTAGCCACGCCACTAAGCCTCTGAGTGTACACACTGCTTTAATCGTGCCCTGGGAGCAGAAATTTGCATCACATGCTTTACAATGACCCTAAAGGTAGGGACTCTGTTCACTTCACGTGACTTATATAGCACCCAGCATCTTCTCAGATGGAATCAGGTACTCAGCAGGAAAACAAAAGTTACAGACTCTGGGCCAGGCACACTGGCTCACACCTGTAATTCCAGCACTTTAGGAGGCCTAGGCAAGCGGATTGCTTGAGCTCAGGAGTTCGAGACAAGCCTAGGCAAAATGGCAAAACCCTGTCTCTACAAAAAACACAAAAATTAGCCAGGAGTGATAACGTATGCGTGTGGTCCCAATTATTCAGGAGGCTGAACAGTGAAGGCTGGAGTGCAATGGTAGAAACATAGCTCTCTGCAACACTGAATTCCCAGGCTTAGAGTGATGCTCCCTTGTCAGCCTGCCAACAGATGTGTGCCACCAAGCCTGGCTAGTTTTTTAATTTTTTGTGGGGATAGGTCTCAATATATTGCCCATGCTAGTCTTGAACTCTGGGCCCCCACCTTGGCCTCCCAAAGTGGTGGTATTACAGGTGTGAGCCACTATGGCCAGCCCTATCTCCTTTCACAATTACATATTATTAGGTCGGGCACAGTGGCTCAAGTCTGTAATCCCAGCACTTTGGGAGGCCAAGGCAGGCAGATCACCTGAGCTCAGGAATTGGAGACCAGCCTGGACAACATGGTGGAACACTGTCCCTACTGAAAATACAAAAATTTAGCTGGGTGTGGTGGTGTGTGCCTGTAGTTCCAGCTACTCATGAGGCTGAGGGAGGAGAATTGCTTGAGCCTGGGAGGTGGAGGTTGCAGTGAGCCCAGATCACGTCACTGCACTCCAGCCTGGGTGAAAGCCACGCTGCATCTCAACAAAAAAAAAAAAAAAAAAGGAAAAGAAAAAATATAATTAGTCAGGCATTGTGGCACACATCTGTAGTCCTAGCTACTCAGGAGGCTGAGGCAGAAAGATGGCTTGAGCCCAGGAGGTCGAGGCTGCAGTGAACTACGATCATGCCTCTATACTCTAGCCTGGATGACAGAGCAAAATCCTTCTCAAACAAATAAATGAATGAATACATAAATAAATATTACCCATCACTTTACTAATATATATCCAATTGGATCTACTTGCTGTTGCTGGGCATAAAAAGTATTCAGTAAAAGTGTGCTTGAATAAGGTAGGAGGTAGGAGTATATCTGCTATGCTGCAGGATAGCAAGGAGGCCATGTGGCTACAGCAGAATCAACAGGAAGGTGAGTCAACAGATGGCCAGAAGAAGCTGGGCCCTGCAGGCCAGTATATGGCCCTGAGGCCCTCATGACCACATATTAACAGTAGTGAGCCATGGGGCCATGGGAGACAAGAATATTAGTTGAATTATTCTTGTATATTTCTAGAGTTCTTTTTAAATTTATGAATATTTTTTAAACTACCCAAAAAAAGCATACAGAATTAATATAGAATGACTGCCATAAAATGGGTGAAAGGCACAGACTGATAAAGTCTAAAGAAGGTCCTCGTTTTGAAAATTATATTGTGGTAATATAGAAGAATGTCCTTGTCTTTAGAAAATATGATTTTTTTTTTTTTTTTTTTTTTTTGAGATGGAGCCTCACTCTGTCGCCCAGGCTGGAATGCAGTAGCACTATCTCAGCTCACTGCAACCTCCTCCTCCCGGATTCAAGAGATTCTCCTGCATCAGCCTCTCAAGTAGCTGGGACTACAAGCATGTACCATCACGTCTGGCTAATTTTTTAAATTTTTGTAGAGACGGGGTTTCACTATGCTGGCCAGGATGGTCTCGAACTCCTGACCTCAAGTGATCTGCCTGCCTCAGTCTCCCAAAGTGCTGGAATACAGGCATAAGCCACCGCATCTGATCCAGAAAAAGTACTTTGAAAAATAGAATAAAGCAAATACGGTAAATTGCTAACAAATGGGGAATTTGGCAAAGGTGTATTCTTTGTACCAATTTTTGACAACATTTCTAATAACTAATTATTTCAAAATAAAAACTTCTTTAAAATATATGCAGTAAAAATACCTTATAGCCACAAAATAGCTAAATGGAAGGAAAGCAATCCTGCTAATAGGCTATCTCCTATGAATGATCACTCACTTCCCTTCAGAAACAACAGAGGCCAAGAGTGCTTCAAGAAACCCATAATTCTACATTCAGTTAAAAGATCCTAAAGAAAGACAAGTTCAAGGCTGGGCACAGTGGTCATGCTTTGGGAGGATGAGGCTGGAGAATCTCTTGAGCCCAGTTAAGTTCAAGATCAACCTGGGCAACATAGTGAGAAATTGTATTATTATTACTTTTTTAGTAATAATAATAAAAAGAAAGAAAATTAGCTGAGCATGGTGGTACACATCTGTAGTCCCAGCTACTCAAGTGACTGAGGCAGAAGGATCACCTGAGCCCAAGAGATCCAGGCTGCTGTGAGCTGTGGTTGTGCCACTGCATGGCAGCCTGGGAAACACAGTGAGACTCTATCTTTAAAAAAAAAAAGTCAAGTTCAAACAAAGAAAAACCAGAAGAATTTGTCATCAGGAAACCTATAAGAAAATCTGAAGAAAATTTCATATGCTGAAGAGAAATATTCAGGAAGTAATGACAAACACTGGAAAAAAGCATGCGTAAATATGACTCTCGCTTTTGCCTTGTTGTCTTTAACATACATAATTGTGTAAAGGAAAATGTTTAATACTACATCATAAAATGTAGCTCACATGTGTAATCCCAGCTACCTGGGAGGCTGAGGCAGGAGAACTGCTTGAATCTGGCAGAGGTGGCAGTGTGCCAAGGCTGCACCATTGCACTCCAGCCTGGGCAACAAGAGTGAAACGTGTTCCAAAAAAATAATTAATTAATTTAAAAAAGAAATTTATAGCATATGTAGATATAATTCATGTGACAACTACAACATGAAAGAGGTTACTGGAACATTTTTACATAAAAGTAGTTCAATATTAACTCTAAGTGAACTATGAAAAGTTAAGGATATATACCGTAATCCATAGAGTAACTGCTTTAAAAATGCTAAGAAATACAGCTAAAAAATAACAGATGAATTAAAATGAAATTCTTAAAAACTCAGTTAACCTAAAGAAAAAAGAAACAAAAGAACAAAACACAAATAAGATAAACAGACAACCAGCCTGGCCAACGTGTTAGACCGAAAACATGTTAGACCAAAAACCAACCATATCAATAATTACATTTAGTCCAGATATGGTGGCTCGCGCCTGTAATCCCAGCACTTTAGGAGTCCAAGGCAGGCAGTTCACGAGGTCAGGAGTTCAAGACCAGCCTGGTCAACATAGTGAAACCCCGTCTCTACTAAAAATACAAAGTTAGCTGGGCATAGTGGAGCACACCTGTAATCCCAGCTACTAGGGAGGCTGAGACATAAGAATCGCTTGAAACCGGGAGGCAGAGGTTGCAGTGAGCCGAGATCACACCACTGTACTCCAGCCTAGGCAACAAAGCAAGATGCCATCTTCAAAATACATAAAGCAAAAATGACAAAATTAAGAGGAGAAATGAACAAACCTACAAAACGGAGATTTTAACAACTGTTTTACAAATTGACAGAATTAGACAAAAGGGAAAAAAAAACCCACAAAACTCAATTTATCAGAGAAACAGCATCAACTACCTTAATCTTATTCACAGATACAAAACACACACACAACAATGGTAAAATACATATTATTTTCAAGTGCATATGGAACATTCACCAGGACAGAGCTTATGCTGGACCATAAATTAAATCTCAACAAATGTAAAAAGATTGAAATCCTACAGAGTATGTTCTCTGATTACAGGAAAATTACATTAGAAATCAACAGCAACATAAAATACCTGAAACTAAAACAACATACTTCTTTATTTGTTAACCAACAACCCATGGTCAACAAATAAATCACAAGATATATTAAATTGAACAAATACAGAAACACAACATACCCAAATTTGTAGGATGCTGCTAAAGAGTGCTCAGTAGGAAATTTGTAACTTTATTTTTATTTGTATTTATTATTATTATTATCCTGAGACAGAGTCTCACTCTGTTACCCAGGCTGGAGTGCAATGGTGCTGTCTCAGCTCATTGTAACCTCTGCCTCCCGGGTTCAAGCGATTCTTCTACCTCAGCTTCCCAAGTAGCTGAAATTACAGGCACCTGCCACCACGCCTGGCTAATTTTTGTATTTTACTAGAGATGGGGTTTCACCACGTTGGCCAGGCTGGTCTCAAACTCCCGACCTCAGGCAATCCGCCCACCTCAGCCTCTCAAAGTGCTGGGATTATAGGCATGAGCCACTGAGCCCAGCCAGAAATTTATAACTTTAAATGCTCATATCAGGATGAAAGATCTTTTCCTCAGGTAAAGAAAAAAAATAGGAAGTAAGATATAAATCAATTAGCTAAAGTTCCAGAAAAAGTTGAAGGAAGAAAAAAAAGATCAAAATAGAAATCAAAGATATTTAAAAAGACAAACAATAGGCCGGGTGCGGTGGCTCACGAGGTCAAGAGATGGAGACCATCCCAGTGAACATGGTGAAATCCCGTCTCTACTAAAAATACAAAAAATTAGCTGGGCATGGTGGTGCGTGCCTGTAATCTCAGCTACTCAGGAGGCTGAGGCAGAAGAATTGCCTGAACCCAGGAGGTGGAGGTTGTGGTAAGCTGAGATCGCGCCATTGCACTCCAGCCTGGGTAACAAGAGCGAAATTCCATCTCAAAAAAAAAAAAGACAAACAATAATAAAGTAAAAGGTCGGTTCTTTAAAAACAAAATAAAGCCCTAGTCATACTAACAGAGGGAATACAAATTAACAAAGTCAGAAATGAAAGGAGCATAACATTAAAATGATAAGGGAATATTATTAATAAAAGGTGAAAAAACATCAACAGAACAGTCAATTTTTTGGTTTTGGTTCACAATTAAAGCATAGGCAAAAGTGTGTGTAAGAAGAGGATTAATTTAACTCTAAATATGAACCTTCCACAGTTGAAATATCCTGTAATTCCACAAGGGGAGAGGTTGGTTCCGTTTTCATAGTGTTTTCTCCCACTGACGGACAGTTCAACTCCAAGCCTGCAGCCCCAGATCCATCCCCAAAGGAGTGGCAAGTCAGCGCAGATGAGACCTGGCCAGCCTCCAAAACAGACTTCAATTGACCTAGAAGAAAAAAAAAGTTTGGAGGAACATATACATGTATGTAATTCTGGAACTGAAAGTCTTACAACAGTCTACAAAAGCCACAGACTTTTTAGAGAAAAGAATTAATCTAAAACATAAAAGTATACATTCACAGGTTCCAGTACATACAGGCTAGCCTGTGAACTTCTCAAAGAAAGAGAAAGTGAAAGGAGAAATTGCTGGAAGTATAAACACAAAGGCACAAATGAGATGGCAGCAGAGAGAGAAGCAGGGCTCTTCAGTGTACCTCCAGGCCAACACTGACCCGTAGACAAGCAAAACCAACCACAAATGCATCCAGAAAGTATGTCTAATGAATAAATCATCAGTGAAGAGCAATACATTTTAAAAACACTGCAGCGCATTCAATAGTTTGATTTCGAGACAATTTAATACTTGTGGAAGGCAGAACACAATGACTTAGATGATTCTCACTAAATAAGCATCACTGACTCACCTTTTTCAGATTCCTTGGTACTAGACAACGTATCTTGCAAAGGATCCGTATCAACCAAATCTGATACAACCAAGTCAGGATCTAGGATCTCATGGGTCCCATTAGTGGACAGCCTGGAGGAACGTCTCCTCGATAAGTCTTTGTCAGTGTTTTCCGAGTAGTTTTTTGACTTTTCCTGGGCTATTAAACCATTAAGAGAGTTGTAGTCAAGAGACCAACAAGAAGAAATAACTCTGCTACTACAGATTTCTGGGCTGGATGTCTCTATAAGGACTTTACAGAGAGACTCCTGGAATGTCAGAGTAGAGATAAAAGGAAATACCCTTTCCTAGTTTACAGTTTTAAGTAAGGGCAAACCCTACCTGCCAGGACAGACTTTCACTTCTTTAAGGATTCATGATCTGAAAACATGTGCCAGGTCATGGTCCAGTCTTGACAACTATGTTCTATTTTGGGGCTTCCCAAATGTATTAACTTCCAAAGTCAATAAGCTTTATAAGAGCCTTACTTAGAGCCATCACAAATCCTTTTTGGAGCCAACAGGGTACTTCTGAAATTTAAATTTATTTATACAAATCAATAAATAGTATTTTATTTTTTATTTTTTTTTGAGACAGAGTCTCACTCTGTCACCCAGGCTGGAGGGCATGGCACGGTCTTGGCTCACTGCAACCTCCACCTCCCAGGTTCAAGCAATTCTCCTGCCTCAGCCTCCCGAGTAGCTGGGATTTCAGGCGCCCACCACAACACCCTGCTAATTTTTGTATTTTTAGTAGAGACACGGTTTCACCATGTTGGCTAGGCTAGTCTCGAACTCCTGACCTCAGATGATCCACCCGCCTCAGCCTCCCAAACTGCTGGGATTCCAGGCATGAGCCATGGTGCCCAGCTGATAAGTAGTATTTTCTTTTTCAATAGAGACGGGGTTTCATCATGTTGGCCAGGCTGATCTCGAACTCCTGACCTTGTGATCCGCCCGCCTCAGCCTCCCAAAGTGTTGGGATTACAGGCATGAGCCACCGCACCCAGCCTAATAAATAGTGTTTTTAAAGTTTCACTCTGCATATGTGAAACCCATCCCTTCCTAAGCCATTAATTTCCAGTGGCATCCAAATCAAATGTAATTTCTGGATATGGAGTTGATACCACAGAATTCAACATTAGCAGTTTGTGTTTTGGGATTTCTTTTTCCTATACCAAAAGCTCCTTCTGATCCAAATGCATCCCACTCACATTACCTTATGTGACCAGAGACAAACATTGGAGCCTATAGGGAATAGGGGCAGGATGAATAGAGAGAAGGTTGACCCAATGTCAAATTCTAGCCACACATAAACAAACTGGAGACTCACATGAATTTTTGTCAACCCGAGGACGTTTTAATGGGACTTCACATCCTTTTGATATTTTCCGTCTTCTCAATTCCAATGTTATTGGTTGCAAAGTTTGAGAGTTTGAATCCACAGCTACAATGTTTGTAAAACCACACAAAAAAAGATATGTAATTTCTTAGTGTTGTCATTTTTATATATAAACAAAACATATATATATATGCAGAAATCACTGCATTATAAACAGATCAAAAGGGCATTCTTACTTAAAAGTAAA
Source organism: Callithrix jacchus (assembly GCF_049354715.1). Lineage (NCBI taxonomy): Eukaryota > Metazoa > Chordata > Mammalia > Primates > Cebidae > Callithrix > Callithrix jacchus. The sequence continues at coordinate 3,413,581 of NC_133506.1, forward strand.
ATGAGTAAGAAATTACTTCCTTATAGGAGATGGTGATACCTTCCAATTGGCCTCCTCAGTCTTTTCTGTGATCCAGCTCTGGTTAAGAAATTACTTCCTTATAGGAGATGGTGATACCTTCCAATTGGCCTCCTCAGTCTTTTCTGTGATCCAGCTCTGGTTTTCAACCTCTACTTGTTACGTTAATTATCTTAGCATTGGGCCTATTTTTTTTTTTTTAGATGGAGTTTTGCTCTTGTTGCCCAGGCTGGAGTGCAATGGCACCATCTTGGCTCACCGCAACCTCCACCTCCCTGGTTCAAGCGATTCTCCTACCTCAGCCTCCTGAGTAGCTGGCATTACAAGCATGCACCACCATGCCTGGCTAATTTTGTATTTTTGGCAGAGACAGGGTTTCTCCATGTTTTTCAGGCTGGTCTCAAACTCCCAACCTCAGGTGATCTGCCCATCTCAGCCTCTCAAAGTACTGGGATTACAGGCGTGAGCCACCATGGCACTGGGCCTACTTTAGAGGGTACAAGTAAAATGTCCAAGAGAATTTTTATTCTTTTTTTTTTTTTTTTAAAGAGACAGAGTCACTCTCTGTCACCCAGGCTGAAGTACAGTGGCACAATCTCAGCTCACTGCAAACTCCGCCTCCCAGGTTCAAGCGATTCTCCTGCCTCAGCCTCCCGAGTAGCTGGGATTACAGGTACCTGCCACCACACCTGGCTAATTTTTGTATTTTTAGTAGAGTCAGAGCTTCCCCATATTGGTCAGGTTGATCTCAAACTCCGGACCTTAGGTGATCAGCTGCCTCGGCCTCCCAAAATTCTGGCATTACAGGCATGAGCCACCAAGCCCAGCATAGAATCTGTATTTTCTTTCTTTCTTTTTTTTGAGGCAGTTTTACTCTTCATGCCCTTAATGGAATGCAATGGCGTGCGATCTCAGCTCACTGCAACCTTCACTACCAGGTTCAAATGATTCTCCTGCCTCAGCTTCCCTCGTAGCTGAAATTACAGGCACCTGCCACCACGCCCAGCTAATTTTTTGTATTATTAGTAGAGACAGGGCTTCACTATGTGGGCCAGACTGGTCTCGAACTCCTGACCTCAAGTGATCGACCCACCTCAGCCTCCCAAAGTGGTGAGATCACAGGCGTGAGCCACCACACCCGGCTGAGAATTTGTATTTTCTTAAACATGACCCTAAAAAAGTTTTGGGGAGACTATGCTACTTAACAGTGTATGTTCCAGGCAAGGCTGCTAGTCACCAGCAAACCCAGCTGACATAATTTAGCAGTACACACGCTAAGCCTTTGGAGAGTATTTACTATTTAGTTTTTCATTTGTTTGTTTGCTTGTTTTTTTGAGATGAAGTCTTGCTCTGTTGACCAGGCTGGAGTGCAGTGGCACAATCTCGGCTCAGAGCAACCTCTGCCTCCTAGGTTCAAACGATTCTCCTGCCTCAGCCTTCCCTGAAGCTGGGATTATAGGCACCTGCCACCACACCTGGCTAATGATGATGATGATGATGATTATTAATATTTTTGGTAGAGATGGGATTTCACTATGTTGGCCAGGCTGGTCTCAAACTCCTGACCTCAAGTGACCCGCCCACCTTGCCCTCCTAAAGTGTTGAGATTACAGGTGTTTGAGCCACACCCCCAGCATAGTACTTACTATTTAGTTTTTTTTTTTTATTTTGTTTTATTTTATTTACTTATTTTAGGAGAAACGGGGTTTTGCCATGTTGGTCAGGCTGATCTGGAACTCCTGATTTCAAGTGATCCACCCAACTTGGCTTCCCAAAGTGCTGGGATTACAGGTGTGAGCCGCCCTGCCTGGCCTTTTTTTTTTTTTTTTTTTTTTTTTTTGAGACGGAGTCTCACTCTGTTACCCAGGTTGAGCACTGTGGCATGATCTTGGCTCACTGCAACTTCCACCTCCTGGATTCAGGTGATTCTTCTGCCTTAGCCTCCCAAGTAGCTGGGACTACAGGCATGTGCAACCACGCTAATTTTTTGTGTGTTTTTGGTAGAGATGGGCTTTCACAATCTTGGCCAGGCTGCTCTCGAACTCCTGACCTTAAGATCCACCCACCTCGGCCTCCCAAAGCGCTGGGATTATAGGTGTGAGCCACTATGCCTGGCGTGCCTGGCTTTTTTTTAAATTTTTTTGAGACAGAGTTTTGCTCTTGTTGCCCAGGCTGGAGTGCAGTTGCTGCAATCTGGCTCACCACAACCTCCCCTCCCCGGGTTCAAGCGATTCTGCTGCCTCAGCCTCCCCGGTAGCTGGGATTACAGGCATGCACCACCAAGCCCAGCTAATTTTGTATTTTTAGTAGAGATGGGGTTTCTCCACGTTGGTCAGGCTGGTCTTGAACTCTAGGCCTCAGGTGATCTGCCCACCTTGATCTCCCAAAGTGCTGGGATTACAGGAGTGAACCACTGTGCCTGGCTCTTACTATTTAGTTTTGACCTACCACTTAGGAAGCTCTCACGAAATCAGAAAAAAACGAGAATCAAAAAGGCAAGCAGAAGAAAGAAACTGGGAAGTTGGGCAAGAAGGCAGGGCTAAGGGGTCTCAGGAAGGGCAAAAGGTGGAGAAAGAAGAGGGAGGAGGAAAGGAAGAGGGAGGAAGATACGTAAATGGGAGGAAAAGAGGAAAGGAATGAAGAAAGATGAGAAGAGGGAAAGAGAGAAAAGACTCATCTAAGACCTGTAGCTTCAGGTCAAATGGCTCAAGACACAGGCCTGAAGTGTGTGGAGGAAAACTGGAGGAGACCACTGAGCTCCTTGGTTCTTCCTGGGTTCAAGCTTCCCAATGTGCCAGTATTGTTTTGTTCAAACTGGCGGAACTTGGAAATCTCATACATTCCAAGTTAAACATAAATACAAACCTGCTGGGCGTGGTGGCTCACGTCTCTAATCCCAGCACTTTGGGAGGCCGAGGTGGGCAGATCACCTGAGATCAGGAGTTCAAGACCAGGCTGGCCAACAGGGTGAAACCCCATCTCTACTAAAAATGCAAAAACTTAGCTGGGCGTGGTGGCACACGCTGTAGTCCCAGGTACTCCGGAAGCTGAGGCACAAGAATCGCTTGAACCCAGGAGGCAGAGGTTACAGTGAGCCAAGATCCTGCACTCTAGCCTGGGAGACAGAGTAAGACTTCCATCTCAAAAATAAATAAATAAAATAAAATAAATACAAACAATCCTCTCTAAGTAGCTCAGATACTGTTCCCAATCAAGTCTATACAACCTAGGGTGCTCAAGGAAGGCTCTACAAGTCAGTGACCTTATTCCAAGTAATGTTTTAAGGGGATTTGAACAATATATGGGATACTTGGCAAGTCTTCTTCCCTTTGATACCATATAGAAACGGCCTCACTATACAGAACTTGAGTTTTTCCCAAACTCCTCTTACAGTGTAAGTCACCTGGGAAGCTTATTAACAATTCATATTCCCAGGTTTCCACCGGGATAGTCTAACTGGAAAGGACTAAGGCATGGCTGGAATCTGTTTTTACAAGTGCCTTGGGCGAGGATTCACCGTAACTTGGAAAACATCCTTTCTATATTAAAGTTATCCTACTCACTATGAAATCCTACACTTATTTTTTTTAAATGTCCTTTCTCTTATCTCAATGGAGTCATGTGGCTTCAAAGGAGTAGTCCGCTTGTTGGGGTACAACTACTCCTGTACATACCTTCTGGAGGGTATAAGCCAGGGTATGAATAGCTAATAGGGAATCAGTTTCAAAACATTCAGGTCTCACACATACTCTTTCCTAAACTGAGCTAAGGACATGTCAGATTTCTGCCAGTTTACATTTTCCACCCCTCCTTGTATAACTGCCTTTAACTGTCCTTCACTTCACATAAAAGGGCCCGCCTCTCATACATCCCACATCTTAATATTGTGTTCTGCCTGCAGGTTTAAAACTTCCAGATTTTCTCAACTGGGGTTCCTCATCTGAACAGACACGTATTTTCTCTGTTTTCCTAAGGGTGGTATACAACTAGTTCTAATCTCAATGCACTAAGGTCAATCCATCACAGATCAAGGATGCCTTGGGCCTTGTGGCTTCTCTCAGAACTCTGTTGAGAAAGCCAGTGAGCGTAAAGCCAGTGAGCGTAAAGCCAGTGAGCGTAAAGCCAGTGAGCGTAAAGCCAGTGAGCATAAAGCCAGTGAGCATAAAGCCAGTGAGCATAAAGCCAGTGAGCGTAAAGCCAGTACTGTTCAATGGAAACATACTAAGAGGGCAAGCCACATGTAATTTTTTTTTTTTTTTTTTTTTTTGAGATGGAGTCTCACACTGTCACCAAGGCTGGAGTGCAGTGGTACGATCCTGGATCACTGCAACCTCTGCCTGCTGGGTTCAACAGATTCTCCTGCCTCACCCTCCCAAGTAGGTGGGATTATGAGCCACCATGCTCATATAATTTTTGTGTTTTTAGTAGAGACACAATTTCACCATGTTAACCAAGCTGGTCTCAAACTCCTGACCTCAGGTGATCCGCCTACCTTGGCCCCAAAATGCTGGGATTACAGGTGTGAGCCACTGCACCCAGCCAATTTTTGTATTTTTAGTAGTGACAGGGTTTCACCATGTTGGCCAGGCTGGTCTCAAACTCCTGACCTCAAGTGATCCACCCACCTCAGTCTCCCAAAGTGCTGGGATTATAGGTATGAGCCACCATGCCCGGTCATACTCAATATTTTTAAATTGATGTGTGTTACATTCTTTGTACTAAGTATTTGAAATCCAGTGTTTACTTACACTTATAGCACATCTCGATTCAGACTAGTTACACTTCAAGTAGTCAATAGCACCATGCGGCTACTGGCTACCATACTGGACAGCAAAGGTCTAGGCCCTATTTAGCCCTAGGGACAATTACAGCATCCTCAGCTCCTGAGGGCAAATCCCAGTTACAACCACTAGAGGGGAAGATCCCTTAGTTCATCTGGAGACAAATCAACCTATTATATAATTTCCTATCTTACAATGAATACTAATATATTTATGTGAAGAAAGCTAAATTTTTTCCCACCGAAATTAAGTTTGAAAGCTGATTTGATAGGGAAGACCAGCTTTCCATTCTCTACATCGTTAGGAAATAATGAAAAGGTTTGCTTTGTAGTTCCACAATTTTGATGAAAATACATGGCACGCACATGTGTGTGTGTGTGTGTGTGTGTGTGTGAGAGAGAGAGAGAGAGAGAGAGTGTGTGTGTGTGGGGGTGTCACTGCATTGCCTAGCCTGGTTTGGAACTCTTGGGCTCAAGCAATCCTCCCACTTCATCCTCCTGAGTAGCTGGGACAACAAACATGCACCAACGCACTCAGCCTTCACGTTTTTGTATCTTAAATATATCCACTGCAGCTATTTAAAATTGTGAGAAAAAGATAAATACTGCTTTAAAACATGCTAGGGGATTCTCAGTTTGTCAGCTAAACACATAGAGAATGCACAATCAAGAATGTCTGAAGATCACTGCCAGATACTTAATCATGGGCAGGCTCAGTCTAGAGACCCTGGGGGACTCTTCATGACACTGAATTGATCTGGAGAATGAGTGTTTGGCTTAGGAAGGAATCAGAGCTTGTTTCATTCTTGGTTATTCTAGAATAATTCCAAATTTTAAGTTTTCTAGTAACTGTCATTCTTTCCTAAATCTATACCCTCTAACCTTGTCTCTTACCGATTAGCCACCTCGGTTTTTTATTTAGACTGTGAAAATTTCTAATCAATAATTACTCTCCAAGGAGCTCAATTACAAAATGTACCCATGCATTTTAGCTCCGATGTTCCTTTGTCCCCGTCTCCTTCAGAAGCCCATACCTTTTTACTACTTCTTTTCTTTCATGTCTGTCTTACTAAAACTCTATTTCCCGATTCCAGGTTCCATTAAGCTGACTTAAATGGAGATCGTTTGAAAAAGTACAAGGAAAAGGCCTTGGTTTATCAGGTTTTCTCAAATAAGCTGAAGTATCTAGTCAACAGTTAACCAGTGCTTCAGGGAGCTCAGGTATGAACACACTTCCCAACTTACATTCACTTAAATTCAGTTTCGTGAACACAACTTGTTTCCAGATCATAAAACAATTCAAAATCAGTCACAAAAACAAAGAACTGAAGTACACAAGTTACAAAGAACCACAAAGGGCCACAGAAGAATATTCTGGCATTGCCCATTGTAGAGCCCACTTGAAAAACTCACCAGTAGGAGCTATGGAAGGGGGTCTGCCTCGTTTTCTTTTGGGTTCCCTCAAGTTTTCTTGTGGACTCTTCACAATGTCATTTTCAGGTTTCTTATCCACTTTGGCTTCTCCAGAATACTCCCTGTCGTTTTCTGAAATGTTTTCCTTATCTTCCTTCTCGTTCTTAGGAAGGCTTTTCTCTGACACTTTCCCCTTTTCAGAACAGGTCAACTTTCCTTCTTTATCAGGCTGCTTGGGTCGCTTTTCTGTCTTTAAGGGTTTATCTTCTTTGTCTTTCTTCACATTCACTGTGGCTTTTCTCTGTTCCTTAAACCTCTCTCGTTTATCAGGAGATGATGAAAGACTTTTGTGATCTGTTTCTTTAGGCCTAGCATTACCCACAATATTCTAAAATGAGCAAAATAGTGATGAAACACTTTGTGATTACTTGCAAATACAAAATCAGGAGTTTCTTACAAACTTATGAAGACAAACAAAGAAATTAAGAGGACATATGCCAGGTCACAAATACAAAGCACCACTGAACATATCCACCTGTACTGAGTTGAGAATCAATCCTTAAACTTAAAACAATTCAATTCTTCCAAGGACAGAGCAGTCTCCCTTATTATGACGAATAAGTCACTAGAAAATAAAATTCTGGTTTTGTTTTTTTTTTTGAGATGGAGTCTTGCTCTGTCACCAGGTCGGAGTGCAGTGCCACGATCTCAGCTCACTGCAACCTCCACCTCCCAGATCAAGCAATTCCCCTGCCTCAGCCTCCCAAGTAGCTGGGACTACTACATGCGTGCCACTACTCCCTGCTAGTTTTTTGTATTTTAGTAGAGACAGGGTTTCACCATGTTGGCCAAGATGGTCTTGATCTCCTGACTTCGTGATCCGCCCACCTCGGCCTCCCAAAGTGTTGGAATTACTACAGGCCTGAGCTACCACACAAGGCCAACTCTGGGTTTTTGTTTGTTTTTGTTTCTGAGACAAGGTCTCTCTCTCAGTTGCTCAGGCTGGAGTGCAGTGGCATAATCATGGCTCATGCAGCCTTGACTCCTAGGCCCAAGCGATCCTCCCACCTCAGCCTTCCGGGTAGCTGGGACCACAGGCATGTTTCACCATGTCCAGCTAAGTTTTTTATTGTTATTTTTTGTAGAGATAGGGTCTCCCTATGTTGCCCAGGCTGGTCTCAAACTCCTGGGCTCAAGCAATCCTCCTGCCTCAGCCTCCTAAAGTACTGGAATTATAGGCACTAGCCACCATGCCTGGCCTTAAAATTCAGAAAAGCAATCTTTCTGGCAGAGGTGTTCTAAGAAAATGCCTTCATGCTCTGTCCTTATCTCCAGCATTACTATACTGACCCAGAGCTTTTCAGAGGCCTGGTTCAGTTTGCCAGCATATGCTGATGTCTTATGTAGAGAAAAACCCAAAATAATAACTGGAAGCTGAACAGGAAATCTATAAAGGTTCTGGGTTTTTCCAACCCAGAACCAAGGTCTCTGCTTCCTCTACTAGGTTGTGCTCAGTTCAACAGCCACCTACTGTGTTCCTGAGCTACTTGGGATTTTTTGCGTATTGGCAGGAAATACTGTTTCTTAGTTACATTCTCCCTAAATTACATTCTTTAAAATTCACACTAAAAGTCACAGGTCCTCTAATATGACTGTTTTATAATAAGGCCAGGTCTGAAAACTCAAGATTCCAAAACTCTAATTAAGTTTATTTGTGTACATATCTCTCTTCTAGGACCTCAAAAGAACAGAGACCACCATACTATGTTCATATGAGATCCCCAGCACCTAGCACAACTAGGCACATGGTTTCCACTGGAAGCAGAAAGGAGTACCTAAATACTCAATAAATAAAAGTTTAATTTGTTCTACTGGGAAAAATAATAAACAAGAAAATATTTTTTCAAGTCCCCAAAATTATCCTGAAAGCAGCCAGGTTTGAGAACAGGAATTCTTGTCAACGGCCAGCAGAAAGAGAAAGTGAAATCGCCCTTCTTACTGGGGGTTCAGGGAGGAGTTGGCAATTTGAGTCAAAACTAAAAAGGTTATACCTTTGAACTAGAACAAATTCCTAGAAATAAAATTAGCTAAGAGAATAATCAGACTTGTGTATCTGGATTTACAAATATCCTTAATGACCATTTGGGAATTGGTTACACAAAGTGCAGTTACATACATATTACAAAATACTACATATTACAAAATAGCCATTAAAAATCATATTCTCAGAATATTAAGGAACTTGGGGAAATGTTAGTTAAAAGAAAAGAGCAGTACTATATTAATGTACCACAACTCCAGTTTTGAAAAGAAATAGATACACACACACACACACACACACAAACGCTTAATAAAAACACAGAAAGATATACACCAAACTGTTAAGCCAAGTTATACACCAAAGTATTAAGAACATTTATATCTGTTTGATGGAATTATAGTTTTTATTTCTTTATGCCTTGTACTTTTCAAATTTTCTACAGCAAACATGTATTACAACATCACAAATGTAAGTGTCACTAATAGAGAGGCTATCCAAACATTTATGGCAGCGCAGTGCTACAGAACAAAAAAAATCTCAATCTATTCTAATAGTAAGTGGAAAAACCTTTAAAACCGCCCATGACAGATAACTAGCCAAACTGCTGTTCCCTCTTGGAAAAGAAACCAAGTCCAGGAGCCATGCACCTGTGTTTAAGGGCCTACCAGGCTAAGGTTAGACACTCAGAGGCCACCGGGAAATGAGAAATGAAGCACGGCACCCAGAAATCCTCGGTGGGTAAGGCACCCACCTCCAAGCCAAGCACTGTAAGTGCTATCCATCAATTTACTGAGTAAAGCAGAGTGAACAGATAAACATTTGTTATCTGAAGCCCTGGACTTCCACTTGGGAAGGTTCTGGATATATTCAGCCAAATCTGGGCAAGTTCATTATTCTGTCCTCTATATTAGCTTTTTCTACAAACCTAACATAAAAATTGCAAAATTTAAGGCCAAAACAATGTTTTAGAATACTGTATGGCTCCTTACGTGCCTGAGAGACAAGTGATCAAAAGAAAAAGCATCATTGGGGCCCAAGCTTTAAGTAATAATTTTGTTAATTTTCTGAAGGGGAAAACAAGCAAAAGGCAAAAACATTCTTGAGGTTACCTCTAAAGGTACCATGTATCAAAATCCTTTGAAGTAGCTAGGCATGGTGGTTCACACCTGTAATCTCAGCAGTTTGGGAGGCTAAGGTGGGCAGATCACCTGAGGTCAGGAGTTCGAGACCAGCCTGGCAAACACGGTGAAACCCCTATCTCTACTGAAAATACAAAAATTAGCCAAGCATGGTGGCACATGCCTGTAGTCCCAGCTATTCAGGGGGCTGAGACTGGAGAATCACTTGAACTTGGGAGGTGGCGTTTACAGTGAGCAGAGATCAGGCCACTGTACTCCAGTCTGGGCAACAGAGAAAGACTCTGTCTCAAAAAAAGAAAAAAAAAAATTACAAATATACATATAGAACAATTCATTAAAAATCTCTGATAAGTAGAATTGTTTCATCATCACAAAGAAACAACACAGGGCCAGGCGCAGTGGCTCACACCTGTAATCCTAGCATTTTGGGAGGCTGAGGTGGGCAGATTGCCTGAGCTCAAGGGTTTGAGACCAGCCTAGACAACATGGTGAAATCCTGTCTCTACTAACATACCAAAAATGAGCCGGGCATGGTGGCACACACCTGTAGTCTCAGCTATCTAGGAGGCTGAGCAGGAGAATCACTTGAAACAGGGAGGCAGGGAAGTTGCAGTGGGCCAAGATTGCACCACTGCGCTCTAGTCTGGGCAACAGAACAAGACTCTGTCTCAAAAAAAAAAAAACAAAGACACAACAGGTTATATAGCATCACCAAATACTGTCACATCAACTGCCACCCAAGGGGCTGAGTAACCAGTTATGATGTCTCAGTGATAAAATATTTTACTAAATTGCTAAATTAGCTGTCTCAACAGGTGAAATTAGTAATAAAGATTTTTAAAAACACCAATATCCAAATGTTGATCTCTATTTTCCCCTCAACTATTAAAACATAAACACAAAAAAGACAAAAGGTGAAAAATCATGAAGTAAGCAACACTCCTAGATGGCTTATCTAGTTTGCATAGATATCTATGCAAACCGTATTTCCAGTATCAAAACTGAGGCCCCTTGCTCAGGCAAGTAAATGCACGGTGACTAGAACAATAGGATACAAAATTCTCAAACCAGGCACATCTAACACAAGTGGCTGATAAATCTGTGCCAAATGGTAGCTCTGTAAACTGCCAAGACATGGTCCTAAGCTAAAAGACAGACCTAGATGGAGAGAACACATGCTGGAGATCTGTCTCCTTGAGAAATTCAGTAAGTTCCCTGTGATGGCTAACAGCTGTGTTGGGGGGGGGCAGGGCACAGAGAGAAGAAGTGTGCCTGTGTGTGTGTGTGTGTGTGTGTGTGTGTGTGTGTGTGGTGGGGAAGGCAGGGCCCAGAGAGAAGAAAAGAATAACCAGACACTGTTGAGAAAAGATGAAGAAAACAGAATATAGGCAGTGGTATCCAAGTATCTGGCACTTTTGAAAAAAATCTCTATTAAAAGGAAACAGCGGCCAGGCATGGTGGGGATCACCTGAGGTCAGGAGTTCGAGACCAGCCTGACCAGTATGATCAAATCCTAATCTCTACTCAAAATACAAAAAAATTAGCCGGGCCTGGTGGTGCATGCCTATAATCCCAGCAACTCAGAAGGCTGAGACAAAAGAATTGCTTGAACCCAGGAGGCAGAGGATTGCACTCCAGCCTGGGCAACAGAGTAGGACCGTGTCTCTAATAAATAAATAGGAAACAGCAAAGAGACAAACATTTACAACTTCTGAAAACTTGTGTATTATTTTCTCACCAGAAAATAATTGTGTCAGATGAAGAAAATAAACAGTTGCCATCATAAATGTAATGTCTTTATTTGAGGAAAGAAAAATACAACGTTAACATTATTCATAATACAAAGCACAAAACCACATTTCTCACCTGATCTTTGGAAAAAGCTTTGACATGAATATGTTTGACAGTCTGAACTACTCCATCATAAAATTTCACAGTATAAGTACCTAAAATTCAAGAAGATATCATGATTTTAACTCAGTTTCATTAAAGTGGTAACTTTTCAAAGTATAAACACAAGGGATCTCCAACCACATAATAAGCTTATAGGAGTTTAAAACTGTTTAAGAATCATATTGAATCTTACTTATGTCCAAGGTAACAGTATGCTGCCTTCATTTCTTACGATTACACAGTTTCAATCTACATAAATCAAAATCCATCAAAAAAAAACTCCCATTTTTAGAGATGCTTCATTAAGAAAAAAAAAAAATTTCACTGAATTTTTGTCAAGAACAATTAAGAATGTGAGGAAAGCCTGGGTACAGTGGCTCACATCTGTAATCCCCAAACTTTGGAAGGCCAAAGTGGGCAGATCATGAGGTCAGCAGATCAAGACCATCCTGGCTAACATGGTGAAACCCCATCTCTACTGAAAATACAAAAAAAAATTAGCCAGGCATGGTGGCTTGTGCCTGTAGCCCCAGCTACTCAGGAGGCTGAGGCTGGGGAATCGCTTGAATCTGGGAGATGAAGGTTGCAGTGAGCTGAGTTTGTGCCACTGCACCCTAGCCTGGCGAAAGAGCAAGACTCCGTCTCAAACAAACAAAAAGAATGTGAGGAACATGCTGACTTATTTATCCCTTGGTGAATTTTTTACTTTTGTAATTTAATCTTTATGTTCTGGGCTTGGGCCCATAGTAGCTCTTAAGCTTTAAAAAAAAGATCATGGCTCTCTGTCTTTTAGAGAGAGGGACTCCATCCAAAAAAAAATCATTCCAATAAATGTATTGTGTTTCTAGAGATGTGCTCTATCTCCACATCTCAAAATCCATTTGAATTATCTTCATGATACAATGTTTTAAAAGAGACTTGGCCAAAACATAAAATGCTACATTGTTAGTTTTTTCCTGCTACATTGTTAATGTTTTCCCCATTAGGAAAAAAAGTATTCAATAAAGATCCCTCCCTGCTAAAAAACCTTAAGCTATAAACTCAACTAATCTTATCTTCCCAAATAAGATGTCCAACTACAGACGTTCTCATTAACTGCACCGGAACAACACTTTCAAATTTTGCATCTTAGAACCAATTCATGCCCCACCCATTTTTGCCCCAGGGCTTTAAAATAATAATCACAGTTAATCTTGTCAAGGTTCAGAAATGGGAAACAGGTTTTTCCCTTTTTAGGACCAATTCCCCCAACCCCTGCAAAAAAAACCTTTGTTGCTGGGAGCAACAAAGTTAAGATCTAGTTCCCTCCTTCTTGCACATTCTCTCCCTAAATCCCTCCACCACCAGTGGCCTAGTCAATGGCTAATCCCCGGTAACAAATGAAGTCCAAAAGTACTCAAAGTTCAACACAATCAGAGCCCAATAATTTTCCAAACCTTATTTCTCATTACCAACATCCAACACTCACCAACTCCAAGTAAGAAGCTACCCACTGAAACTGCCGGCGACACTTCTATCTCCACATCTGTATTAAAGTGTTTTCCTTCAGGGAATGTGCCACTTACTGATCTTTAAGTCCCAGTCTCAAATACCCACAACAGTTCTGTAAAAGCTTCCTGGCTTTTCAGCTACTAATGATTACCCTCTGTTCTGAACTCCTTGGACTCATTTGGCACCAGGCTAAAGAGCTTCACACTCTTTAAGTCTACCTTCATATAAGTACAGATCACAACTCAAAAAGGCCACCGACCACATTTTATACCACTTTCTTCCACAAACAGTACCTGCCTTAGAGCAGACCAATGCTTCTCTCAAAGTGTGGTCCCAGACCAGCAGCGTGAGCAACTCCTGGGAACTCACTAGAAATGCAAGTTAGCAGACCCACCTCAGATATACTGAATCAGCAAGTGGGAACAGGACACTGAAATGTACGGTTTAACAACTCCCCCAGGTGATTCTAATGTTCAGCAAATTCCAAGAACCACTGCTATAGACAATTAGTAATTACCTACTGACCTTTATTCGAGGCAATTACAAAATTATTTGTTACAGGTGCCATCAATACATAAACAAGCTAGCAAGACATAGAAAGACACACTTCGATGTTCTCACTTATTTGTAGGAGCTAAAAATTAAAACAATTGAACTCATGGAGACAGAGAGTAGAAGGATGGTTACCAGAGGCTAAGAAGGGTAGTGGGCGGGAGTAGGGAAGAGTGTCAAAGGTTAAGGGGTACAAAAAAGTTAGAATGAATAAGACCTAGTATTTGCTAGCACAACAGAGTGATTATGTCAAAAATAATTGTACATTTTTAAATAACTTGGCCAGGCACGATGGCTCACACCTGTAACCCCAGCACTTGGGAGGCCAAGGTAGGTGGATCACTTGCGGTCCGGAGTTGGAGACCAGCCTGGCCAACATGGTGAAACCCTGTCTCTACTGAAAATATGGGGAAAAAAATTAGCCAGGTGTGCTGGTGGACACATGTAATCACAGCTACTCAGGAGGCTGAGGCAGGAGAATCGCCTGAACCCAGGAGGTGGAGGTTGCAGTGAGCTGAAATCATGCCACGGCACTCCAGCCTGAGGGACAGAGTGAAATTCTGTCTTAAAAAAATATAAATAAAAAAACTAAGAGCATAACTGGATTGTTCATAACAAAGGATAAATGCTTGGAGTGATATATACCCCCATTTACCCTGATATGATTATTACACATTACATACCTGTATTAAAAGATCTCATGTAACTCATATAAATACACACCTACTTATTTACCCACAAAAAATTAAAAATATAGAAAAAAGAAACTGGCTAGCAAACAAGATATAAGGATATATAGTTATGCCTGTTTGGGTTAAAACAACAGCAATTAGATGAACAGGCTATGATAAAAGAAACTCACAGCTAAGAGCATAAACAATTATCTGTCTACACAGGCAGCTCAGCAATGACTTATGAGTACTTATAACAAATGTCTGGTTCCTGTTTTTCCCTGCCTATATTGTGTGGGTGTTGGCAAGCAAAGGAGTTATGATAAACAATGCTATGGAATTCTAAACAGACCCTTCTCAAACAATCACAGTGTAGCTCTGGCCAGTCTGGGGATGGAGGTTGGGGGATGGGAGTTCTAAGACTCCAGTTATCTTGAAATCTTAAATATTAGGTGTGTCAACAAGCCACCCAAGCCTACAAGCCACCGAAGATTATAATTCCAATTATTTTATCAACAAAGTTAGTTCAGTATCAGTTACATCAAAATGAAAACTATCATTTTTACTGTCATTTCCAACATCAAAAAGGCAATATTAAGTAATGTTACCTAACAGTCCAACATTTTCAGCTATTTGGGGTTAATTCTGAAGCTTACTCCTAATGGCAGAGTCCAGAAGGACTTACATAAAAGGAACCTGAGTTCCACAATAAAGTCTGAGACAGCTATCATTGGAATCCAAGCCTGTCTACTGACCTGAGACCAATTTTTTCCCACCACCCCACATTGCCTACTGCTCAAGCTCCTCAGCCTAATTCCAAACCACAGATCCAGTGTAGCACCAGCCACTCTGAAATGGCCCAAACTATGGCCAAAGGTGCTAAGGGATGACCATCTTTAGATATATCTCAGTCTTGACCCTTTTAACTTCCAAGGGACTACAAAGGATCATCTTGAAATTTTCTCCTTTAATCATGCTAAACACAGCCTAACTTGGGCTTCAATAAATCAGAGCAAATAATGGACAACAGAGAAGCCCAAATTTTACTTTAATGGTTTCATGTATATTACTAAAAGATTGTCTTCCTATGGAATCCTCCCACAAGTGGGTAATAATAGAGTTCTCCTGTGGCCACAAACACTACCTAACAAGCAACATGTAAATGAAAGAACTCAAAATAAATGTATCCTGCTGTATCTCCTCTTATGTGACACAAGGGCTACCTGCCTCAGACTCTCTTAAGTAGCTTTCGTTCTTAGATTTTAAGATGAAACAATGCTTCCTGGTCTTGCCTCTCTGGGGGTTAAGGACTTAGCATCGCAGACAATCTCATAGCAGGCAGTAATAGAAGGGTTCTAAGAACAAAACTAGAGATGCATAACAAGTTCATATTCTCTAGGACCAACAACATAGGGATAATACATTGGCGATTTTGGATTGGACAGATTTCTGTTGCTCATGAAATCTACCACAACTAAGACTTCAGGGCCTCTTGCTTTTTTTAGAAACAAGATCTTTATCACCCAGCCTGGAGTGCAGTGGTACAATCCTAGCTCACTGCAGCCTCACGCTCCTGGGCTCAAGCAATAGTACTGCCTCTGCCTCACAAGTGGCTGGGACCACAGGCATACACCAACATGTCCAACCAATGTTTTTTTTTTAATTTATTTTTTGTAGAGATAGCGAGGCATGGGGGTCTATGCTACCCAGGCTGGTCTCGAACTCCTGGCCTCAAACAATCCTGCCACCTCGGCTTCCTAAAACACTGGAATTACAGATGTGAGCCATCGTGCCCAGCGTCCAGGGCTTCTTTTCTATCTCATTCACTCTTCAGAAGTCAGATTATTCCAGAATGCCACAGATGGAAAATGGAGGGTTTTCAAACATCTTTTCTCAGACTGAAAGCAGTGAGTTATCTCAATTGATTGTTTACAGTCAGTTACAGATCGAACTTCTTGTGATACTCTTTCCCACCTTCTCACGACTGCTTTTGACTAGTTGTTTTTTGTTTTTGTTTTTGTTTTTGTTTTGAGACAGAGTTTCACTCTTGTTGCTCAGGCTGGAGTACAATGGTGTGATCTCGGCTCACCACAACCTCCACCTACCGAGTTCAAGCAATTCTCCTGCCTCAGCCTCCTGAGTAGCTGGAAATACAGGCATGCACCACTATGCCTGGCTAATTTTGTATTTTTAGTAGAGATAGGGTTTCTCCATGTTGGTCAGGCTGGTCTCGAACTCAGGTGATCAGCCCACCTCAGCCTCCTCCCAAAGTGCTGGGATTACAGGTGTGAGACATTTTTAAAAAGCTAGCCTTAAAAAAAAAGCCAGGCCGCGCATGGTGGCTCATGCCTATAATCCCAGCACTTTGGGAAGGCAAGGTGCATGGATCACAAGGTCAGGAGTTCAAGACCAGCTTGACCAACATGGTGAAACCGTGTCTCTACAAAAATACAGAAATTAGCTGAGCATGATGGCGGGTGCTTGTAATCCCAGTTACTTGGAAGGCTGAGTCATGAGAATTGCTTTAACCCAGGATACAGAGGTCGTAGTGAGCTGAGATCATACCACTGCATTCCAGCCTGGGTGACAGAGCAAGACTCCATCTCAAAAAAAAAAAAAAAGTTTTTTTAAAGTCCTTAGGCTTCCACAGATTGAGGGGTGGAGATGTGCACATGTCTGCAGCCAAAACCTTTCCCTCCCTCTAAGTATTTTCTTAGCAATTTTACATATTGGGTTTAGGTTCTGTGGCCAATACAATGCTCATCTATTCCCATTCCCTCTTTGACTTCTTTTTTTTTTGAGACGGAGTTTCGCTCTTGTTACCCAGGCTGGAGTGCAATGGCACGATCTCGGCTCACCGCAACCTCCGCCTCCTGGGTTCAGGCAATTCTCCTGCCTCAGTCTCCTGAGTAGCTGGGATTACAGGCACGCACCACCATGCCCAGCTAATTTTTTGTATTTTTAGTAGAGACAGGGTTTCACCATGTTGACCAGGATGGTCTCGATCTCTTGACCTCATGTTCCACCAGCCTCGACCTCCCAAAGTGCTGGGATTACAGGCGTGAGCCACCAAACCCAGCAACTTCTATCTGTTCAAAAATGTCCAGAGCAAAGGCAGTGAATTGCTCATAATCACTGAGCAGGAACTGGGACCAGAACCTGTCTCTCAATCATTGTTCTCAAGACAACACCAAGCTCCAGAAAGTACAGACCACTACATTCACTCTCACATTCTATCAGCGAACACCTGGACCTGATTGAAAACACCTGCCCTCTTAGGAAAACTGCTCCAAAGAGGCAGACCGGTACTGTGGGAACAACAGTTCAGGGACTCTAGAGAACCAGGGACCTCCATGCAGATCTCAGCAATACCATCCAAGTGCTTTATAACCTCAAGCAGTTTCCCCCTGTGATCTTAGTTCCTCATCTTCAAAATAAGAATGGGGTTAATGGCAATAATCTTTCCTTGTTGTGTAAAGACTAAATATGATAAGAAATGGAAATAACCTAGCACAGGGCCTGTCACAGACCAAGGGATCAATACCACCAAGTCACCCTAAAAGGGAAGCACAGCACACTGACATTTTTTTTTTTTTTTTTTTGAGACAGAGTTTCACTCTGTCGCCCAGGCTAGAGTGCAGTGTGGCACAATCGGAGCTTATTGTAACCTCTGCCTCCTGAGTTCAAGTGATTCTCCTGCTTCAGCCTCCCAAATAGCTAGGACTACAGGCCAGCTATACCATGCCCAGTTAATTTTTGTATTTTTAGTAGAAATTGGGAGCCAGGCATGGAGGCTTACGCCTGTAATCCCAACACTTTGGGAGGCTGAGGCAGGCAGATCACCAGGTCAGGAGTTCAACACCAGCCTGGCCAACATGGTGAAACCCTGACTCTACTACAATTACAAGCATTATTAGCCGGGTGTGGTGGCACACACCTGTAGTCTGTAGTCCTAGCTACTTGGGAGGCTAGGTTGAGGCAGGAGAATCCCGTGTATCTGAGAGGCGGAGGTTGCAGTGAGCCGAGATCGTGTCACTGCACTCCAGCCTAAGCAACAGAGCGAGACTTCGTTTCTAAAAAAAAAAAGAAAGAAAAGAAACTGGTTCTGGTTTCACCATAGTGGAACTCCTGACCTCAGGTGATCTGCCACCTCAGCCCCCCAAAGTGCTGGGATTACAGGCATGAGCCATCGTACCTGGCCAGACATTGACATCTTTAAAGGCTATCTGGGCGAAAAAAAAAAGTGGGAGGAAGCACAATCCGTCTTCCCCCTATAGAAGGAAACAGCCAAGCTAAAGCTAATACCTGCATGTGTAAGCCTCAGTCTTCCTTATCTCTTTCTACAAAGCTGTTCACATAGTATCAACCTCCCCACATTTCAAATGTAGAATCAGTTACAGCATGAATAAAACAAAAAATAAGAGCTGCTTCAGCCAGAGACTCTAGAAACAAGACCATTTCCATAGCATCTCCTGTTGCAAATGCAGACAACTTCAGTCACCGGCCAGGGACTGAACTGGCGGGGTAAGCAATATGACTCAAAAATATGCATAGCTTTTAGGAAGAAGGAGCTGATTTACCTGCTCATTCAAGTTAAAGAACCGCAAATCAACAGAAAGAAACAATTCCCCATTTTGTCGTAAATGCTAACCTACAATAACTTTGAGTTTCCTCAAAGACAATAACTTACAGAGCAGAGTGGTCCACTACTGGGGGGCAAAAGCCCCATTAATGGACAGATAACTGGATCTGCTATCCCTGGTATAAAAAAAAGGGAGCTTCAGAAGGCTGAGCCAGGTGAATCACTTGAGGTCAGGAGTTCGAGACCAGCCTGGCCAATATGGTGAAACTTCATCTCTATTAAAAATACAAAAGTTGAAGCAGCAGCTGCATTGACACAGTTCTATCTTTACCTTCATGATGTTTCACTTGGTCAAAAATGCACTAAGATGTCTCCAAGTTCTAAGCATTCAGCAAACAATGGCAAGGCAGAGCCACCAGAAACGTACCCCTGATTTTTATGACAAATATGATAATGCTGTGTTAGCTAGTGAAGCCACTTTCTGTATGGCTCTATGGACATATAGAGCAACACAAATCAGAATAGAAAGGAACCTCTCCTCTGTTGGCAGAATCACCCCAAAGGAATGGAGAGATCAGTAATCATCTCAGCTGGTGTAATAATGAATTGTTCAAAAAACGGCTAATAATTGATGTCAAGTTAAAGTACTATGTACCCTTTAAGATACAGCATTAATGAAGAAATAAAATAGATGTGAAACTTAAAAAACAAAAAAATACAAAAATTAGCCAGGTGTGGTGGTATGTGCCTTTAGTCCCAGCTGCTCAGGAGGCTGAGGCAGGAGAATCGCTTGAACTTGGGAGGCAGAGATTGCAGTGAGCAGAGATCGTACCACTGCACTCCAGCCTGGGCAACAAAGCAAGACTGCCTCAAAAAAAAAAAAAAAAGGGAGGGGAAAGCTAAGCAGCCCCAACAAAGAGGTGAAGTCAGCTCACCAGAGATGGCTTCCAAACAAAGAGTCCCTGAGGCCAGGCGCAGTGGCTCAAGCCTGTAATCCCAGCACTTTGGGAGGCCGAGGAGGGTGGATTATGAGGTCAAGAGATGGAGACCATCGTGGTCAACATGGTGAAACCCCGTCTCTACTAAAAATACAAAAACTTAGCTGGCCATGGTGGTGCATGCCTGTAATCCCAGCTACTCAGGAGGCTGAGGCAGGAGAATTGCCTGAACCCAGGAGGCGGAGGTTGCGGTAAGCCGAGATCGCGCCATTGCACTCCAGCCTGGGTAACAAGAGCGAAACTCTGTCTCCAAAAAAAAAAACAAAAACAAAAACAAAGAGTCCCTGAAAGTAGAAACCCATCTTTTACTCTTTTACAACAACATAGACTGAGGGTTTTAACATAACTACTAATCGCTGCATTCACACTAAATAATGCTTAGTCTCCACTGCTGAAGAACCATTCCAGGTGAGAAGAGCTAAATAATATGACATCACCTGCCCTATTTTCCAAGTGCCAAGAGACTCCTTTAAGAAACTAAAGTTGTTATTTAGTTCTGATTCAATCATGCCAGACTCCTCAGTGTCAGCAGCTGCCACTTCCACACTCTGGCTAGAATCCCCACCCACCAGCCTGCTCTACACTCAGCCTCAGCAAAATATCCAAGAAGATTAAGAGTGGCAAGAAAATCAGACCAAGCCTTCTAAAGATGAATCTACAAGGTGTGACTTCACTATATCCCCTGCCTCCTCCTGGTAGCACCAGCAAGACATGAGTGACATTTACAGGAAATAAAGGGGGTGCCTTGCCAGCAGAACTGCTCCTCACAGTGCCATTAAGCTGGGGGCCACTGCTACAGATAAACCTAAGGCAATGCAGAAAATACCAGGGAAAAAGTGAAAAGAGAGACTACCATTGTCGCTACCACTCCCACAAGTACTACGCTGAATCATGATAAAGCAGAAACTGACCATCCGCTCTAATTCAAACCTAATCTTCTCTTTTTTCTTGAGATGGAGTCCTGCTCTGTCACCCAGGCTGGAGTGCTGTGGCGTGATCTCGGCTCAGGGCAACCTCTGCCTCCCAGGTTCAAGCGATTCTCCTGCCTCTGCCTCCTGAGTAGCTGGGATTACAGGTACATGCCACCATGCTCAGCTAATTTTTTTATTTTTAGTAGAGACAGGGTTTCACCATGTTGGTCAGGCTGGTCTTGAACTCCTGACCTCATGATCCTCCTACCTCAGCCTCCCAAAGTGCTAGGATTACAAACATGAGCCACCATGCCCGGCCACCTAATCATTTTTAAAATAATTATTTAAAAGAGTTTCAGACTCATCCCACACACAAACACAAAATGTTATAGAGACAGGTGCCAACCATGATTAACTTGCACCATCCTGCCTCCTCCTGGTACCTCTATTTCAGCACCTACTTCATTTGACCTTGAAGTAGGTCTTCTTTTGTTTTAATCCACGATGCTAGGCTCTGGGCTCTGCAGGTATTAGATCTAAAGAGTAGATTACTAAGCCTTCATTGCCTCCACCAATACACCTTCCCACCCCTCTAAGAGGCAATAATTATCTTCATCTCCAAATCAGGCATAGATCTGAGCTCCTACAAAGGCTAGCTTCCCTTCACAATCTGGTGGCTAGTAGTACCACCCAGCCTGTCCGCCTAACTTTCCGT
The DNA here is from genome assembly GCF_049354715.1 of Callithrix jacchus. NCBI lineage: Eukaryota > Metazoa > Chordata > Mammalia > Primates > Cebidae > Callithrix > Callithrix jacchus. Next base: position 3,434,785 of record NC_133506.1, read on the forward strand.
TTCAGGATTGCCCCTCTCCCATACCCTCTCCTCCCTCTTCCAATGAGTCCCAAAAACCAGTCAGTGTGCAGCATAATACAGGCCTTCCAACCCGAGAATCTCAGGAAAACAGGTTTTGGCAGAAATTTCCATTCATTTTCATGTCCTTCAATTAACTAAATTTCACTGGACAGAATATGGAGCTTCAGAACCAATATATCAGTGTAGCAAATGACCGTTTTAGAAACTACCATAGCCTCAAGACTCTACCTCATAAATTTTAGCTTATAGAGGAAGCACAACTGAAATTTTTTTTTTTTTAAAGAGACAGGGTCTCATTCTACTGCCCACGCTGGAGTACAATGGCACTATCACAGCTTGTTGCAGCCTCAGATTTCTAAGCTCAGGGATCTTCCCACCTCAGCCATGCGAGCAGCTAGGACAACAGGCACATACCACCACATTCCTCTAATTATTTTTTCATAGTGAGATGAGGTCTCACTACATTGCCCAGGCTGGTCTCAAATTCCTGGCCTCAAGTGATCCTCCTGCCTCAGCCTCCCAATCTGCTGGAATTACAGGCATGAGCCATCATGTCTGGCCTGAAAATACTTTTCTAAAAAGTTCCAGCCAGGCACGGTGGCTCACACCTATAATCCCAACACTTTGGGAGGCCAAGGTGGGCAGATCACATGAGACCAACATAATGAAAACCCGTCTCTACTAAAAATACATAATTTAGCTGGGTGTGGTGCACATTTGTACTCCCAGCCACTTGGAAGAGGCAGGAGAATCGCTTAGGAGATGGAGGTTTCAGTGAGCCTAGCTGGAGCCACTGTACTCCAGCCAGGGCAACAGAGCAAGGCTCTGTCTCAAAAAAAGAACAAGAAGGCAGGGTGTGGTGGTTTATGCCTGTAATCTCAGCACTTTGGGAGGCCGAGGTGGGCAGATTACCTGAGGCCAGGAGTTTGAGACCAGCCTGACCAACATGGAGAAACCCCGTCTCTACTAAAAATACAAAAAAATTAGCTGGGCATGGTGGCGCATGCCTATAATCTCAGCTATTCAGGAGGCTGAGGTAGGAGAATCACTTGAACCCAGGAGAGGCTGCGGTGAGCCAAGATCTCGCATTGCACTCCAGCCTAGGCAACAAGAGTAAAACTCCATCTCAAAAAAAAAAAAAAAGGAAAAGAAAAATATATCATTCTCAGACAAAACTTGGTCAGCCTATGGTCCAGCAGTTAAGAGAGTATTGAATAAATACCTGAATAACTTCATCAAATGAAAAGTCAGTCTGGCCTAACAGTCAATCCTACAGTGACATCAAGAGACCTGACTTCCCTAAACATTCACTTCAGAGATCATGGAGACCGCACATACCCTGGTGGAATGTGCTGACAATGGTATCACTGGGACCCAGACTCTGTTCTCCAGGTGCCAGATTCTGACTATACATATTATCCTCATAACTCTTTGCCTGCCCTTGTACTAGCAAAATGAACCTCTACTGGTCAAGTTGCCAGCCTGTCTCTTCACATGTTCAACTCTGACAAATGCAACCCAATTCAGTGCTCTAAATCCCAGTTACCACTGGCAACTCCAATCACCTTGCATCCACAAAGCACATTTTTCAAGGTTTGTTGGTGTTCATTTAATTTCTAGGCTATTCACAAATATTCAGGCTATCTCATCAATTATATTAGGAACTCTTAGACGGCAAGTACCTGCGTACTTCCCAGGCAGAGTGACAGATGAACTGTGACTGTTTTAGAAAACAATGATGGAAATTCAGGGGGTGAAAAAATCAAACCACCTTTTTTATCCAGTTTTCTTTACACTTACAATTTCTTCCCAACATAGTGATTAAACTTGAAGGGAGAGGATACCTAGGCAGTAAATAAATGCTGAAAATATACTATCAAGCTCTAATATTACAAACATTCCCTTCCCCCGCACTTAGTCATGAGTAAAAACAACTACCACTCAAATGCCTTACCATCCTTGTTAACAGCAGTGACTTTGGCCGGGTAAAAACGACAATCAGACCAGCAAGCAAGGACCTGCTCATTTATTTGAAATTCCTAAAAAACATAAAAAAAAAAAAAAAAAGATCCTGTTACCAACCTAGTTTCATAAGACACACACTGTACCAGATCTCATAAAAAAGGCTGGGATTGATAAGAGAGTGAGAAGGGCAAGTAGCTATTGGGATGGAGGAAGATGTTTCTCTTGTTTCAACACTAGGAGTTGCTATAGTTTCAGTGTCATTTGTCCTCGCCGAAAGTTGACGTGTTCAGTGCAGCAGTGTTAGAGATGGGGCCTATGAGAGGTATTCGGGCCATGGTAGCAGATCCTTCATGAATAGATTAATGTTGTCTTACATGAGTGACTCTTCGCTCTCCTGGAAATGGATTCACTCTCAAGAAAGCAAGTTGTTATAAAGCAAACCTCCTCCTCCTGTTTGGTTCCTTTCTTCACACTTGTCTCCCTCTTTGACCTTCCATCATGTATGACGCAGCGTGAAAGCTGATGCCAGAAGCCAGCCAGTACCATGCCCTTGAACTTCCCAGCCTGCAGAATTATGAGCTAAACAAACTCTTTTCTTTATAAATTACCCAGTCTCAGATATTTTATTATAGCAACACAAAAAAGACTAAGACAGGAGTCAAAACAAAAGAGGTGGGACACAAGACCTCAACAGGCCCAAGAGGTCTGGGCAGGCACAGCACAGCACTGATGATAATTCCACTCTAATCAACACACACTCTGAAAATGAGTCTAAGAGGCCAGGACTACTAGAATACACATCCAGTATAAGAATTAGAAGATATGAGGCAGGGAAGCAGCATTTAATGCCACTTAATGCCACCTACACTTCTTTCTTTTTCTTGATCTCAGCTCACTGTAACCTCTGCCTCCAGGGTTCAAGTGATTTTCCTGCCTCAGCCTCCTGAGTAGCTAAGATAACAGTCACCTGCCACCACACCCAGCTAATTTTTGTAATTTTAGTTGAGACAGAGTTTCACCATGTTGGTCAGGCTGGTCTCGAACTCCTGACCTCGTAATCCCCCCACTTTGGTCTCCCAAAGTGCTGGGATTACAGGTGTGAGCCACCAAGCCTGCCCCACCTACACTTTTGAAGGGTCTTTTGCAAAGGAAAGCAACCATTCACCTTTGATATTTTATACTATTTTCCCAACAGTTTGCACTGATAAATTTTATACAATGGGCCAGGTGCAGTGGCTCACACCTGTAATCTCAGCACTTTGGGAGGCCAAGGCGGGTGGATTACCTGAGGTCAGGAGTTCGAGACAAGCCTGGCCAAAAGGGTGAAACACTGCCTCTATTAAAAATACAAAAATTAGCTGGGCATGGTAGCAGGCGTCTGTAATCCCAGCTTCTCAGGAGGCTGAGGCAGGAGAATCACTTGAACCTGGGAAGTGGAGGTAGCAGTGTGCCAAGATTGCGCCACTGCACTCTAGACTGGGTGACACAGTGAGATTCCATCTCAAAACAACAATAACAATAACAACAAAAATTTGTAGAACAAACACTAAAAATTCCTATGGAACAATACGAAATAATCCTTAATTGGGAAAAAGAAAAAAAAGGCCAGCAACAGTTTAAGTTCCCTAATCAGGGTTAAAATAAAAAACAGGCAGGGTGCAGTGGCTCATGCTTATAATTCCAGCACTTTGGGAGGCCAAGGAAGGTGGATCACCTGAGGTCAGGAGTTTAAGACAAGCCTGGCCAACACGGTGAAATCCCGTCTCTACCAAAATTACAAAAATTAGCCAGGCGTGGTTCTATGTGCCTGTAGTCCTAGCTACTCAGAAGGCTGAAGCTCACGAATCACTTGAACCTGGAAAACAGAGGATGCAGTCAGCCAAAATCAGACCAGGGCACTCCAGCCTGGGCGACAGAGTGAGACTGTCTCAAAAAAAAAAAAAAGAAAGATAAAAGAAAACAGAAGGCAGGGCTGAGTTAGTTCCAAAAGAGGGAGGACAATTATGGATGTCTCAATGCCTGTTTAAAAACCTTAAAACTGGCCAGGCACAAGGGTGCTCACCTATAATCCCAGCACTTTGGGAGTTAGGAAGGATCTTCCTTCTTTGGCAAAAAGACTCCTTAAGGCCAGGAGTTCGGGACCAGCTGGGCAACATAATAAGACCCTGCCTCTACAAAAAAATTTGAAAACTAGCCAGGCTCTGCAGGAATTCAATGTGGATGTCCAAAAAAAAAAAAAAAAAAAGAAAGAAAATAAAAACTAGCCAGGCACAGTGGCACATGCCTATAGTCCTGGCTACTCAGGAGGCTGAGGAAGGAGGACTGCTTGATCCCAGGTGGTCAAGCCTGTAATCCCAGCACTTTGGGAGGCCGAGGCGGGTGGATCATGAGGTCAAGAGATCGAGACCATCCTGGTCAACATGGTGAAACCCCCGTCTCTACTAAAAATACAAAAAATTAGCTGGGCATGGTGGCGCGTGCCTGTAATCCCAGCTACTCGGGAGGCTGAGGCAGGAGAATTGCCTGAACCCAGGAGGCGGAGGTTGCAGTGAGCCGAGATCGCGCCGTTGCACTCCAGCCTGGGTAACAAGAGCGAAACTCTGTCTTAAAAAAAAAAAAACTTTAAAGCTAATACTTCATACTGCGTTTTGAAGTCAGTAAAAGCTCCAGGCATAGAGATAAAATTTAGAAAAATGGAATACAGTTCAATCAATTTCAAGTTCTTTGAGGGCTTATGAAAGACTCTGCAGGCCAAGCTTAATCCTTGAGAGACCAAGGCAGGAGGATCGCTTGAGCCCAGGAGTTCAAAAACAGCCTATGCAACAATGCAAGACCCTGTCTCTACAAAGAAAATTTAAAAATCAGCCAGGTGTGGTGGGCCTGTGATCCCAGCTACTCAGGAGGCTGAGGTGGAAGGATCTCTGGAGCCTGGGAGGTTGAGGCTGCAGTAGGCCATGATTGTACCACTGCATTCCACTATGGGCAACAGAGCAAGACCTTGTCTCAAAAGAAATAGAAAGACCTTGCATATGAGACTAGTACAATGCTCTACATGGATGATCACTTTTTTTTTTCTTTTTTAAAGACAGTCTCACTTGGGCTGGAGTGCAGTGGTGCAAACTTGGTTCACTGCAACCTCCGCCTCCTGCGTTCAAGTGATTCTCCTGCTTCAGCCTCCTGAGTAGCTGGGATTATAGGTGCCCACCACTATACCCAGCTAATCTGTTTATATTTTTAGTAGAGATGGGGCTTTACCATGTTGGCCAGGCTGGTCTCAAACTCCTGACCTTGTTATTTGCCTGCCGCAGCTTCCCAAAGTGCTGGGATTACAAGTGTGAGCCACCACACCTGGACGGAATGATCACTTAACAAAAGATCAGACAGCATATCAGATTAATAAATGATCCAGATGTCTAGAATATACAGTTGATCTAGAAATCATTCATTAATTTATTCAACAGATATTTACTGAAGATCTACTATGTGCCAGGCGGTGTTCTAGAAGTTAGGGATACAGTGCTGTTAAAGAGAAATAAAGTCCCCATTCATCATCAGTATAGCCTCAACCAAGTTAGTTTATGAGCTATCATTTCTTTTTTGTTTTTCCCCCACCCAAATCTCATTTTGCATATGAGCTGTCATTTTAATCGCATCATCCAAACATGAAAACTGGGATTCTGGCTAAGCGCGGTGGCTCATGCCTATAATCCCAACACTTTGGGAGGCCAAGGCAGGCAGATCGCTTGAAGTCAGGAGTTCAAGACCAGTCTGGCCAACATGGCGAAACTCTGTCTCTACTAAAAATACAAAAATTAGCTATGGTGGGCACCTGTAATCCCAGCTACTTGAGAGGCTGAGGTACAAGACTCGCTTGAACCTGAGAGGTGGAGGCTGCAGTGAGCAGAGATTGCCCCACTGTACTGCAGCCTGGGTAACACAGCAAGACTCTGTGTCAAAAAGAAAAAAAATAGAAGGATTCTTCAAGAGCCCCAAGTGTCATAGGGATCTCAGGGCTACAACTATAGGCCTAAATAAGAACTGGTCCCTGCTGCTACTGAATATCAAAGGCTGAAAACAAACAGCCCAATAGCTGACCTTGAGTACTACAGAACTTCCCAGATTTGTTACTCACAGAAGATCCATCCTCTTCATGCAAGCCCTCTTTCCTCAGCTGTATTTTCTCTAAAGGGCGTAAATAAGGACTGTCCCAGCAGAACCACTCGTCATAACGATGGTTCCAACGCTTGAAATGGATGAGAACTTTTCCTTCCTCGTAGTCAATGTCTTCTATGTGAGCTGGATACCTGAGTCAGAAAAAAAAAATTGACATTCCTTTAATACCCACCCAAAATATCCAAATATCCATAATGGTACATTTCTAAACCTTTTACCAAAGGAGAAGATTACCAGGCCTACCATTAAGAGACTCTGTGTAATTGGGTCAAATCACAAATTATGGAGGGTAACAGACTTGAGGTCCAAATCCCAACCTGCATATTCCTTAGTTTATGAACTATTAAATTAAACGTTCAGAGTCTGAGTTCCCTCATGTAAAGTGGAAGACGCACACTGGGTTGTAGTGTGGATTTTTTTTTTTTTTTGAGACGGAGTTTCGCTCTTGTTACCCAGGCTGGAGTGCAATGGCGCGATCTCAGCTCACCGCAACCTCCGTCTCCCGGGTTCAGGCAGTTCTCCTGCCTCAGCCTCCTGAGTAGCTGGGACTACAGGCTGCGGTGTGGATTAAACAAGATGACATATATACAGGACTTGAGCGCACAAGAGGCAGGAAGAAAACATTTAACAACTAGATTATATTTCACATGTGCCAATAAAGCAGAATGACCATGCAACTCAGACTGTATCACAGTCTCAATCTGAAGCATTTTGTAAGCTATATAATGGGATACTACTCAGTTATTAAAAAGAACAAGATTATTTTATCTGTCAAGATATGGAAAGCTCTCCCAAGATATACAGTCATATGATGCAGAACACTGTATATGCTAAGGTATTGTCTTGTTTTGTTTGTTTGTTTGTTTATTGAGACAGCATCTCAGTCTGTCACCCAGGCAGAAGTTCAGTGGTGTGATCCCGGCTCACTGCAACCTCCCTCTTCCTGGCTCAAGTGATCCTCCCACCTCAGCCTCCCAAGTACTTGAGACTACAGGCACACACAACCATACCCAGCTAATTTTCATATTTTCTGTAGAGACAGAGTTTCACTATGTTTCCCAGGCTAGTCTCAAACTCCTGGGCTCAAGCTAGCTACCAACCTCAGCTTTCCAAAATGCTGGAATTACAGCATGAGTCACCACATCTGGCTTATTTTTTAAAGAGGAGAAAAAAGGATATGTATTCACATACGCATATACATAAAGTATCTAGAAGAATGCACAAGAAACTAACAATGATTACCTGTGGAAAAGTGGGGTTAGCTCAGCAGATGGTCTCTTTCAACCTCCATTCAACCTTCTTTCTAGATTGAGAGTTGGGAAAATCAACAACTACATTTCCCTGACTTCCTTACAATTGGTAGCCGAGGTCATGAAGACCCTTGGGTTAGTGGCCAGATCCAGTTCAAGGCCTATCAAGTTTCCACATAGACGTAAATCATCGGAGTATCCTGTTGAAATGAAAGTTCTACTTCAGTATGCCAAGCTAGGGCCTAAGAGCTCTCACATGCTCCCAGATGCCGCTGCTGCCACTGGTTTGCAGTAGCTAGAGCCTAATGTCTAATCATCAGTTTCATGTGTGTCAAGCAGCAGTAGTGCAGACAGCAGTGCCAGTAGTGACTTCCTGACCTCTAGACCATAGCTGTAATTATGGGCCTTTCAAAATGATATCCTAAGGGCAGCCTCCTTGAGTCCCACTTTTCTAACCCTTCCAACAACTTTATTAAGTACCCAATTTCCTATGTTAAATCCTTTTATGGTTAAAATACTCAGACTGGTTTCTGTTTCCACCATTTACCCCAACATAAGAGTGGTATCTGGATGATGGGGCAGGGGATGGGGTGGTAGCAGCAAAAATAGGAGGAAGACATTTGCCATATACCTTATAATACTTTCTTATTTCAACCATATAAAGGTATTACTCATTCCAAAAAATAAAGGGTTAAAAATAAAGAAAAATCTTGTATGCAGTTGTTCTCTGAAAACACTTATATTAATCAAATAGCTATTCTAGATTGAGAAAGTTTACATTCTATCTATATTTTCTCCCTGCAACCTGGTTTGTACTATTTCCTTCTTTCTCATATCCAGCACCTAGTACAGTGCTGTCCTAATAAACACATGCTACCTGAATGAACAGTCCTGCTTTCTTGTGTCTGTATACTGTGTACTTTTTTTAACCCTACACTACATCCTCTAAGGCAGTTTGCTTGATGTCAACTTATCACAGTACCTTGTACATACTAGGTAATCAATAAATGTTTAGCAAATGAATTCCACTCTTCTTATTCTTCCCAAAGTTCATGTATTCTGTCAGTTTATTTAATTCCAACATTCTCAGACTCCAGAAACCTATTCCAATTTCACTCCTCAAGTTCAGGCCCTCGTCCCTTAATGTGTGTATTCCTCACAGAGGGCTGGAAGTATATGTTTTCCATAATTCCCAATGCTACTATACATGCATTAATTGCTCAAACATATTAACAGATGACATAAAAAGCCCTGAAACGAGTCTTCCTACTCAAATCCAACTGGCAGTTGCTATAAATACAAGACATCTTGACAGCAGACTGGCTAATTGTCTGATCTGACAAATTAAATACTTTGAAGGAGACAAGAGAGTATTCCCCAAATCCACTCCTCTCTGTAAAATGGGAAGAAGGACATGAATATGGCAATTATATATCTCTTGCCCTCTCATTCATTCAGCTTACCTGAGGCTAGTAAGCCTGTCTAAAATAGTACAATCTGTCCTAACATATTCCTATTCAAACCACTTTCTTTAATGGTTTACTATGTCTAGCAACAATTTTCTCACACAGGGTTCTTGGACTAAGGCAGGAAATTTTCTTCACACAGAAATCTCTTTTTTTTTGTTGTTTTCTTGAGACAGGGTCTCGCTCTGTTGCCCAGGCTGGAGTGCAGTGGCACAATCATGGCACACTACAGCTTTGATCTCTTGAGCTCAAGTGATTCTCCACCTCAGCCACCAGAGTAGCTGAGACTTCAGGCTCACACAACATACCCAGCTAATTTTTTGTTATTTTTTTGTAGAGGTGAAGTCTCACTGTGCTGCCCAAGGTCTTGAACTTCTCGGCTCAAGTATCCTCCTGCCTCAGCCTCCGAAAGTGCTGGGATTACAGGCATGAGCCACCATACCCCGCTTGAAATCACATTGTTTCTAAATTTTGGTATTTAAATCTACCTTTTAAATTAAAACGATAACAAGTGTTTGTTTTTAATACCATTCCTAATATTATACAGCCTTCAAAAAGAATAAATCAGCTCTATGTACAGACATTAAAAGATCTCTAAGAAATGTGGGGGGTAGGACGGGCACGGTGGCTCACACCTGTAATCTCAGCACTTTGGGAGGCCGAGGCGGGTAGATCACGAGGTCAAGAGATCGAGACCATCTTGGCCAACATAGTAAAACCCCGTCTCTACTAAAAATTAAAAAAAAAAATTAGCTGGGCATAGTGGTGCTTGCCTGTAGTCCCAGCTACTTGGGAGGCTGAGGCAGAAGAATCACTTGAACCCGGGAGGCAGAGGTTGCAGTGAGCAAAGATCACACCACTGCACTCCAGCCTGGCACTGGTGACAGAGCAAGACTCTGTCTCAAAAAAAAAAAAAAGAAAGAAAGAAATGTGGGGAGTAAACACAAGATGTCAAACAGTATTTGAACGCATTTATGTTGGGGAGGGAGAGAGCCAATACAGTCATACTGTTTTTAAATGTGTGGGCTATCTCAGGAAGGCTGATCAAGTAACCAGGTTTGCCTCCTGGGAGGGGAATTGAATAGTTTTAAGGAACTGGAAAGGAAGTATGAGACTTATTTTATTCACCGTATATCTTTTGGACATTTTGAATGCTGTACCACGAGCACGTATTAACTATAAAAAGTACATAACTATGTATTTATTTTAAATGTCCTTGTTTGGCAAAATTAAAAGTTGGCAGCCTCAGGGCAAACCTTAAATTCTTTTGAATATGTATTGGTCAGAAGTCAGGATTCATAGAATCAAGTGTGAACTCCTAGGCCAGCAACTCCATCGCTCTGAAGGGTCTTTAGGTCCTCAGCTAATGTAAAGCTTCTCCCTATGCTGAGTTGTGGACAAAGAAAATTAAAAAAAGAAAAAGCTTCTCCCTCATTCAGAAAAACTTTACTGGGCACACGAATCCCACTCTCTGCAGACCTAAATAAACCCCTCCAAGAGGCTCAACAGTAGCCAAGGGACAAAATTTTCAAAAGAGAAACTTGTCCTCCTCACTTCCCCAAAGTGTGACAAAGATGCCAAGTTACTTATGGTGGTGGGGACCCAATCACACTTCAGAGAAGAGGGAGGCTGCAAAAGCATCCTAGACATCAACCTAGTAAGACTTAGTAGATCACAAATGCTACCTGCCTTAGGGACAACTTAGCTTGATCAGTCAACAAGAATTTATTAAGTGCTTTTTATCCGACCAGTCAATTCTAGAGACAATTGTAGAGACAGGGTTTTGCCATGTTGCTCAGGCTGATCTCAAATTCCTGGGCTCAAGAGATCCACTGGCCTTGGCCTCCAAAAGTGCTAGGATTACAGGCTTGAGCCACTGCACCTAGCCAAAAAATAAATACTTTTAAATTAAAAGGTTTTTTTTTTTCCATTTCTATTATCAAATCAGTGGTATTGCATAAATTAAAGGTTTTTAAAAATTGTTTTTAAGATATCAACTGATAGTTTCATGAATATTATGTTTATGTGCTGCTATGGTAGTTTGATGAATATTATGTTTATGTGCTGCTATGGCACACCCACAAAATGGCACATTACACAGCCATAAGAAAGAATGAAGACACACTATATGAACTGAAATGAAAAGATTTCCATGACACATTAAGTTTTTCAAAGACAAGCTACAGAATAGTACATATTTTATGATACCTTTTGTGTTATAAAAGAGGAAAATAAGAATATTAGCTGGGGCATGGTGGCTCATGTCTGTAATCCCAGCACCTTGGGAGGTCAAGATGAGAAGAATCACTTGAAGCCAGGAGATTGAGACCAGCCTGAGCAACAGAGCAAGACCTCATCTCTTAAAAAAAAAAAAAAAAGTTAAAAAAAAATTATCTAAGAGTAGTGGTGTGCACCTGTTGTCCCAGCTACTCAGAAGGCTGAGGCGGGAGGATCACTTGAGCCAAGAGTTCAAAGCTGCAGTGAGCTATAATTGTGCCACTGCACTCTACCCTGGGGACAGAATGAGATCCCATTTCAAAAAAACAGTAATAATAAATTTTGAGACTTTTCAGCCTTTGTCAAGAAGATTATAAAACTTTTTTTTCCCTTTTTTTTTTTTTGAGATGGGGTCTCGCTCCGTAGCCCAGGCTGGAGTGCCGTGGCACAATCCCGGCTCACTGCAACCTCCACCTCCTGGTTCAAGCAATTCTCCTACCTCAACCTCCCAAGTAGCTGGGATTACAGGCACGATCTTTTCTTTATCCGTTTTTTTGAGACACATTCTAGCTCTGTCGTCAGGCTGGAGTGCAGTGGCGCAATCTCGGCTCACTGAAACCTCTGCCTCCCAGGTTCAAGCAATTCTCCTGCTTCAGCCTCCTGAGTAGCTGAGTGCCACCACGCCCAGCTAATTTTTGTATTTTTAGTAGAGACGGGGTTTCACCATGTTGGCCAGGATGGCCTGTATCTCTTGACCTTGTGATCCACCCGCCTTGGCCTCCCAAAGCTCTGAGATTACAGGCGTGAGCCACCGTGCCCAGCCAACTTTTCTTTTATCTTTTTTTTTTTTTTTTTTGAGACAAAGTCTCACGCTGTCACCAAGGCTGAATGCAGTGGCATGATCTCAGCTTACTGCAACCTCTGCCTCCCAGGTTCAAGCGATTCTCCCACCTCAGCCTCCCGAGTAGCTGGGACTACAGGTGCACACCACCACATCTGGCTAATTTTTTTGTATTTTTAGTAGAGACAGGTTTCACCATGTTGGCCAGGCTAGTCTCAAACTCCTGACCTCAACCGATCTGCCCAAATTGGCTTCCCGAAGTGCTGGAATTACAGGTGTGAGCCACCATGCCCAGCCAAATTTTTGTATTTTTAGTAGAGACAGGGTTTCACCATGTCGGCCAGGCTGGTCTCAAACTCCCAACCTCAGGTGATCCACCCACCCTGGCCTCCCAAAGTCCTGTGATTATAGGTGTGAGCCACTGCACCCAGCCTCTTTTATTCTATAAATATAAAGAACTAATAGATTTCTTAAATTTAAGTTATCATTACCCTGCTAAAACAAATCATATTTGGTTTCATGCATCATTCATTTAATAAGTCTCTACTTGGTGCTCCAGGATTTTATTGACAGGTTTTGTACCTCTTTTATAAATGATCTGTCCAAGTTTCCTTGTATTATGCCCTTCCTGCGCAGTTTCAGTATTAGGCTATGTTAAACTCATAGAACAAAGCAGAACGCTTTACTTCATTTTCTATGAAACCACCTACACTGAGGGCCTTCTCAGAAGGTAGTTCTTTATCTACCTTTCCCATCGCCTCTACAGTTACTAATCTGATAGTAACTAAAAGTTTCCTACCTCTTCTTGAGTCAATTTTTCCTAAACTAATAAGAGAGTTTAAAATGATAATCAGATACAACTTAAATGTTCAAAAATCAAGTTTTCCTTTGAAGAAAGAGTTCAAGACTCACAGAAATGTTTCAAACTCAAGTTACAAACAAGGTTTTTAAATAGCTAACATAAACACAGGCTGCTAAGCACTTCACAAGGCAGGAACTATGCCTTATTAACTTCATTATTCAACAAACATTCTGGAGTCTATATTATGAGACAAATTGCTAGGTCCTGGAGATACAGAATAGATGACCAATCATCAAAGCCCCTAGGGTAGCAAGAGCCCAAAGAGAACTTTCATAAGCTCCATGGGATTTCCCACTCCTCTCCACAAGAAAAAAGATCAGAAACACTCTGGATCTCTGGAAGAAAAGAGAAAAAAAGAAGCATATCTCTAGAATGAACCAGCCTGCCTAAATCCCATAACCAGGACTAGAGGGAAGAGAGGCATTATCTCTCCTCCATGTCCAGCCCAGGCTAGACAGTCTGGGTTTCTGCTGCTCTCCCCAGCCCGCTTCTAAAGCACCTGAATAACCGCTCCCACCTTTTTTTTTTTACGACAGAATCTCACTCCGTCACCCATGCTGGAGTGCAGTGCCATGATCTCAGCTTACTACAACCTCTGCCTCTCAGGTTCAAGTGATTCTCCTGCCTCAGCCTCCCAAGTAGCTGGGACTACAGGTGCACACCACCACATCTGGCTAATTTTTTTGTATTTTTAGTAGAGACAGGTTTCACCTTTTATCTAAAATATAACTTGGTCATTATTGATTGTAAAGGGGGGCAGGAGCAAAAATAAATTAGCCACCACCCTGGCTAATATTTGTATTTTTAGTAGAGATAAGGTTTCACCATGTTGGCCAGGATGATCTCGATCTCCTGATCTCTTGATCTGCCAGCCTTGGCCACCCAAAGTGCTGGAGTAAGCCACTACAACTGGCCTATTTGTATTTTTTTTAACCCTTCATTCTAGAGCCCACATTAAACTTTTTCATCAGAGTCCCATTTTTACTAACTAGAGGGTTGGGAAAGGCTTCAGAGAAGTCTTAGCCTTTGGATCAAACCTTCAGAGATCAAGAGTCTAAATCTCCCCCAGAGTATCCTGCATATATTAGACATTCAATAAAAGTTCATCATATGTACTTTTTAAAAAGATTTGGAGCCACAAAACAGCAATAGGAATATATAAACAAACAAGATGAATCATCAAAATAAACCAATGATATCCATGTTGTAGATGTCAACAGAACAAACACACCCCAATATGGGAACTGTCAATTTGGAGGGGATATATGCACATGGTGGTCACCATGATAGAATTTGTCACAAAACCATTTTCCAAAGGCCAAACAGTATGAAAAACTCTTTTTTTTCTTTTATCTTTTTTTAAATTTTTTTTTTTATTTTTTTAATTTTTTTTTAGAGATGGGGTTTCACCATGTTGGCCAGAATGGTCTCGATCTCTTAACCTCATGATCAGCCTGACTCGGCCTCCCAAAGTGCTGGGATTACAGGTGTGAGCCACTACACTGGCCAAAAAAAATCTTTTATCTAAAATATAACTTGGTCATTATTGATTGTAAAGGGGGGCAGGAGCAAAAATAAATAAATAATGAAAAAAATTCAATTTGGAAAGGACAGATAAGCAAACATTCATAATAAACAAGGTTACCATAATGAGCTTAATTTAAGAAAGTAGTGTAACTGGTCACTAAGCCACCCAAGAAGCCACAGAAGACCAGTATAGCCAATGTCAAATGGAAAAGGATAAGGAGAATGAAGAGAAATCAGCAGAAGAAAAATCCATTGAACCATAATTCCACAGGCATTTTCTGAGTACCTACTCTGGGCCAAGGAGTATACCAGGGTTTAGAAATACAGAACCAGCCAGGCGTGGTGGCTCACGCCTGTAATCCCAGCACTTTAGGAGGCCGAGGCAGGTGGATCACGAGGTCAGGAGTTCGAGACCCGCCTAGCCAACATGGTAAAACCCTGTCTCTACCAAAAATACAAAAATTAGCTGGGCGTGGTGGCAGGTGCCTGTAATCCCAGCTACTTGGGAGGCTGAGAAAGGAGAATCTCTTGATCCCAGGAGGTGGAGGTTACAGTGAGCCAAGATCGTGCCATTGTACTCCAGCCTGAGTGACAGAGCAAGACTTTGTCTCAATAAAAAAAAGAAAAAGAAAAAGAAAAAAAGAGATACAGAACGAAATTTTTTTTTTTTTTGAGACAGAGTCTAACTCTGTCACCCAAGCTGGAGTGCAGTGGCACAATCTCGGCTCATTGCAACCTCCACCTCTCTGGTTCAAGCGATACTCCTGCCTCAGACTCCCAAGTACCTATGACTACTGGCACCCGCCACAATGCCCAGCTAACTTTTTTTGTATTTTTAGTAGATACGAGGTTTCACTATGTTGGCCAGACTCATCTCGAAATCCTAACCTTGTGATTCGCCCACCTCAGCCTCCCAAAGTGCTGAGATTACAGGTGTGGACCACCACACCCAGCCAGAACCAAATCTATCAAGATACATGATCACAGCAACTGGCAGAGGATAACAGACCTTATGTTACAAGACACAGTGGCCCTTCAATGTGTCAGACACACCACATACCTTCCCATACCGAGTCTGCTCCGTTTACCTGAAACATCTACCCCTGCCCACTCCTCCCAGGCAACATCCTTATCCTCCTATAGCCTCAGAATCTCTGACTACACTATCTCAAGTAGCCCCCATTTCCTTCCGGTCTGTGTCAGTTTCCTACTTGTTTCCTTCATAGCATTTACCCCAATCTGTCATTATTTCATTTGTTTCTGTTTATGGCCTGCTTCCCCAGGAAACAACAGGCACCACTAGAGGCATCTGTCTCTTATTTACTACAGTATCGTCTGGGAGAATAAAAGTATGTCTATAGATACAAATAGTTGTAACAAAGTATACCAGGTGCAACAACAGATGACTCCTTAAGGTAGAGTAGGACATAGAGGAGTAAAAGGGAAGAGGGAGAGGAGGGGCCAAGATAACCCTGGGGAAGAGGAGATACTTGATCTCCATTCTGAAAGATGAGTAGGCTTTTTCCAGCTGATCGAGGAGGCAGTGAAGCTGGGGAGAGTTTCTGGGAGAGGATGTAATATGAGTAAATCAGCATAGTACAGAAGTAAGAAAGCAAAAAAGAGGACAAGGAAATTCAAGTGGGTGAAAGAAACAATAACTCCATTTGAAGGCCATGGAGGATCTTATGGATGGGCTGCTGAGCCCTAAATAAATGTTTGCCCAGAGTAGTCCATGGACCACTGGGTGTTGTGAATACAGAGCTGCTGGTCCACAAGGTCTACATGAGAAATGAAGAATATTATATTGTGCTTTTCTATAATCTGGACCCTCTTTATCAGAGCTTCCCAGCTGAGGTACCACATATGGGTTACAAGTGGGCAATGACATGAAGAACGTTGAGATGCCAGATTACTGCCATGTAATCAAGAACCACTGGAAAATTTCAGTGTATGAGGCTGGCGGATGTGGCCCTTACCTTTAATCCCAGTGCTTTCAGAGGCCAAGGTAGGAGGTCAGGAGTTCAAGATCAGCCTGGGCAACATAGGGAGACCCCATCTCTACAAAAAATTTTTAAAATTAGCCAGGACTATAGTCCTAGCTACTTAGGAGGCTGTAGCTAGGGGATCACTTGAGCCCAGGAGCACAATACTACTGCACTCCAGCCTGGGCAAAAGAGTGAGACCCTATTTCTAAAAAAAATTTAATCAGCCTAGCACAATGATTCATGCCTGTATCCCAGCACTTTGGGAGTATGAAGGAGGAGGATCTCCTGAGCCCCAGAGTTTGGGATCAGCATGGGTAACATAGGGAGACCCCATCTGTGTGTACAAAAAAAAAATTTTTTTAATTAGCCAGATGTGGTGGTGCATGCCTGTAGTCCCAGCTACTCAAGAGGCTGAGGTGGGAGGATCACTGGAGCCCAGAAGGTTGAGGCTGTGATAAGCCATGGAAGCACTTTTGAACTCCACCCTGGGTGACAGAGTGAGACTCAAAATAAATAAATGGAGGAAGGGAGGGAGGGAGGGAACAAGGCAGGAAGGGAGGACTTTAGCGTGTGTATTTGTAACTAACCTGGCATTATAAAATCACTCCCAAATAGTAGTTGTAACAACATTACATGTCTGCAAATTTGGCACTCATTCCTTCAAAAGGTAGGTTTTAATTATTTTATCCTTGAATATGGCCTCATGCCTAACAAGAAGAATGTGGCAAAAGTGATGGTGTGGGACTTCCAAAGCTGGGTTATAAAAAGCAGTGCAGCAGGACAGAGGAGAGAGAATGTCAGGAAGAAGAGCTAATGAATGCTGGGCTTAATACCTAGGTGACGGAATAATCTGTGCGGCAAACTGCCGTGGCCCACATTTACCTATATAACAAACCTGCAAATCTTGCACATGTACCCCAAAACTTGAAAATTGAAGGAAAAAAAAACAATCTTTTGAATTAATAAAGTAATGGATTATCTAACTACAAAGTTGATGTGAAAAAGAAAAAAAGCACTGCAGCAATTCCACTTCTGGGTATATTTGCGAAAACACTGTCTCAACTCAAAAACAAGGACTCAAACATGTGTGTATTCCAGAATTCATAGCAGTATTATTCACAACACTCAAAGGCAACCCAGGCCGGGTGCACACCTGTAATTCCAGCAGTTTTGGGATCCACCTGAGGCAGGGGGATCACAAGGTCAGGAGATCGAGACCAGCCTGACTAACATGGTGAAACCCTGTCTCTACCAAAAATACAAAAAATTAGCCAGACGTAGTGGCATGCACTGGTAGTCCCAGCTACTCGGGAAGCTGAGGCAGGTGAATCACTTGAACCCAGGAGGCAGAGGTTGCACTGAGCCAAGATTGTGCCACTGCACTCCAGCCTGGCAACACAGCAAGACTCTGTCTCAAAAAAAAAAAAAAGGCAACCCACCTAAGTGTCTAATACATAAATAGATAAAATGTGCTATTATCCATAAAATGAAATATTATTCAGCCTTAAAAAGGAATGAAACTCTAATACATACTACAACAGAGATGAATCTTGAGGACTTAGGCTAAGTGAAATAAGCCACTCAAAGGACAAATACTACATGATTCCATTTATATGAGGTATCTAAAGTAGCCAGATTAATGAAAGTAGAATAGAGGTCACCAGGAGCTAAGGGGAGAAGGAAGAGGGCAGTTGTTGATTAATAGACACACGGTTTTAGTTGGAGAGATGAAAAAATTGAGCCAGAAGCAGTGACTCACGCCTGTAATCCCACCACCTTAGGAGGCCAAGGTAGGTGGATTGCCCAAACTCAGAAGTTCAAGATCATCCCAGGCAACAATGTGAAACCCTGTCTCTATTAAAATACAAAAAATTAGCCAGGTGTGGCAGCATGTGCCTGTAGTCCCAGCTACTCAGGAGGCTGAGACAAGAGACCTGCTTGAACCTGGGAGGTGGAGGTTGCGGTGAGCCAAGATGGCACCATTGCACACCAGCCTGGGCAACAAGAGTGAAACTCCGTCTCAAAAAAAAAAAAAGAAAGAAAAGAAAAAATCTTGGGCTGGGCATGTGACTCCCCTGTAATCTCAATACTTTGAGACGCAAAGGCAGGAAGATCACTTGAGTCCAGGAGAGACAGGGTTTCACCATGTTACCAAGACTGGTCTGAAACTCCCGGGCTCATGCAATACACCTGCCGCAGTCTCCCAAAGTACTGGGATTACAGGCATGAGCCAGGGCACGCTGCCAAGGCCAGGAGTTTAAGACCAGCATGAACAACAGAGTGAGTGAGACCTTATCTCTACAAGAAAATTTTTAGGTCGGGCTTGGTAGCTCATCTCTGTAATCTCAGCACTTTGGGAGGCTGAGACAGGTGGATGACCTGAGGTCAGGAGTTTGAGACCAGCCATGGCCAACATGGTGAGATAGCGTCTCTACTAAAAATACAAAAATTAGCCAGACATGGTGGCACAAGACTATAATTCCAGCTACTTGGGAGGCTGAGGCATGAGAATCACTGGGAGGCAGAAGTTGGCAGTGAGCCAAGATCGTACCAACTGCACTCCAGCCTGGCGACAGAGTGAGAACCTGTCACCCAAAAAAAGAAAAAAGAAAGAAAAGGTTTTGGAGAAGGATGGTGGTAATAGTTACATAACAGTGTGAATGTATTTAATGCTACAGAACTGTACATCTAAAAATGATCAAAATACAAATTTTACATTATATGTATTTTACCACAAGCATATACACAAAGCACTGCTGCTTCTGCCCTTCACTCTCAGATTCCCTATTCTAGGTTAAGTCAAGGAACTGAGGCCACCTGTCAGGAACCAGCATCAACTTGCCAGCGCCATCATGGTGAGCCCCTTTGGGTGCAGCCTTATGAGATTCTAGGCCAGAAGCCCCTGCAACCCCGTATTACTCCACTTCTGAATTCCTGGCCCATCGTCACCTAGAGAATAATAAATGTTTATTGTTTTAGGCCACTCGATTTTTTTTTTTAGACAGAGTATTGCTCTGTCACTCAGGCTGGAGGGCTGGACTGTAGTGGCATGATCTCAGCTCACTACAACCTCTGCCTCCTGGGTTCAAGCAATTCTCCTGCCTCAGCCTCCCCAGTAGCTGGGACTAGAGGCGCACACCACCACACCCAGCTAATTTTTGTATTTTAGTAGAGATGGGCTTTCACCATGTTGGCCAGGACAGTCTCAATCTTGACCTCATTATCTGCCTGCCTAAGCCTCCCAAAGTGCTGGGACTACAGGATGAGCCATGACACCCAGCCTAGGCCACTAAATTTTGAGAAAATGTGTTACACAGCAATAAGTAGCTAAGAAAGTAGCATTTTACTAGACTGCTTTGGTGTCTAGAAATGGAGTCTATCAATAGTTTACAGGTTAGAGGTACCAGTCCTCAAACCTCAAAGCAGTTTTCAGGTCTGAGAAACACTGCTCTAAGCTATAAGATAAGCCAACATGTCCTAGGGACCCACCAAGGGAGGGAGAGGGCTGTAAGACAGTAAAGCACTGCACTGGTGGCATGATTCCATGTGCACAGCCAGAACGCAGAGAACAGTGCAGGTCCATTCAGGGAAACAGTGATGACATGCCTGCGCCGTATAACCTTAGGTCCCAGGAAGGCTTGCCACTCAGAGTCTTGCTGCCTCTGTGTAAAATTAAGCTGCCTAATACTACACACCATGTACATGCTTACTAGAGTCAGCCAGACAGTGCTTGGCAGGATTTTTTGCTCCTCCCCACATACCAGAAATACTAACTAAAGAAACATCCTGGGACAGGGGAGAAAAAAACAGAAAGGATAACAATTTCCTTCTGAATTCTCACTCCGACTGGTCAGTGTTCATCCACATGGCTATTAATAACCAACGCATGTAGCTTACTCTAGGGTTTGTAAACTATCTTTATCTAAGGTATCTCACTTGACTGTCCCATGAAGACTTAAGGAGTCATTACTATCACTGCCCCCATTTTACATTTGTGGAAATGGAGCCTCAAAGAGAGTGACAAGGAAGAGATACAATCAAGATAAAAATCCACATCTAACTCTAAACCCGGTGAAGAGCCTTCTGTTCTTAACTGGACTCCACATGTAAACATTCCTGTAGTGACCACATCCACATGAGTGTCTTTCGTCTTAGCCACCTAATAGTTTACCTAACTGGTGACAAGCCCAGAATTTGCCTAAACTTTCCCCCAGAGCATTCAGACTGCTTCCAGATTCTTTGCTATATAAACAGTATGTCTGTAAATATACAGCACTCATTTTATTTCAAGAATCAGAAAATTCTCCAGGCATGGTGGTGCATGCCTGCAATCCCAGTTACTTGGGAGGCTGAGGCAGGAGAATCACTTGAACCCAGGAGGCAGAGGTTGCAGTGAGCTGAAATTGTGCCACTGCACTCCAGCCTGGGCGAAAAGAGCGAAACTTCATCTCAAAAAAAGAATCAGAGCTTGCCTCTATTCCTGACTCAGGGCACACAACAG
The DNA here is from genome assembly GCF_049354715.1 of Callithrix jacchus. Lineage (NCBI taxonomy): Eukaryota > Metazoa > Chordata > Mammalia > Primates > Cebidae > Callithrix > Callithrix jacchus. The sequence continues at coordinate 3,455,593 of NC_133506.1, forward strand.
AAGCAAAATACTTCTAGGCACAAAAGTAACATTCTAAGCCATCACCAGCCTTTGCTGGAGAGGAGATGGGTATGGAAAATATATTTAGTAAAAAACAAAAGGCTGGGCTGGGTGCGGTGGCTCAGACCTGTAATCCCAGCACTTTGGGAGGCCGAGGCGGGCGGATCACGAGGTTAAGAGATAGAGACCATCCTGGCCAACATGGTGAAACCTCATCTCTACTAGAAATACAAAAATTAGCCGAGCGTGGTGCTACACACCTGTAGTCCCAGCTACTGGGGAGACTGAGGCAGGAAAAATGCTTGAACCCAGGAGGTGAAGGTTGCAGTGAGCTGAGATCGCGCCACGCATTCCAGCCTAGCGCCTGGCGACAAAATAAGACTGTCTCAATCAATCAATCGATACAAAAGGCTGAGTATTAAACTGAAGAAAAACTGCTGTTTTGAATGCCTTAACTCTTTCCCTACCCCTTCACCACTTCCATTAATCAACATCTGGTATAACAAAGGTCTTTTGATTTGCAGTAGCTTTCAAATGTAAAAAAAAAAAGGCCTTAAATTCATCTTTCCTCTCTATCTCAATCATTTCTCACCAGCAACAACTGAACAATCGATATATACAGATGACCCTTAAACCCTCTCTTATCAGTACCAAGCAGAATGCCTGATACAGAGCCACTCAACAAGTATCTTATGACAGAATGAATACTGCCACTTTTCTGTTACTAAGAAGGATCTAAAAATATCTCTCTGCTGCTTAAATTCTCCCTCTTTAGTTCAATCTCCCACCACTCCTGTTACCTCTCTGGATTTTCAGAACATGCCAAGTTCTTTCAAGCCCTGAATATCTTTGCTGATGTTAATTCCTTCTGCCTTCTCCCCCTGCCACTCTCTTCCTGGAAATCTCATTCCTTAATTTCACCTCCTTGCATATGCCCTAAATTCCTGGCGACTCTCTTCCTCATGATAACTGTCACCTAACCCTGGTTATTTCAGACTCTACATTCTTCATTCCTGTACCCAGACAGCTAAATGTGGCTAGAGAAAACACTCAGCATGCTGTTGGGTCTCACTTTAAATACATGTCTAGGTTGGGCATGGTGGCTCATGCCTGTAATCTCTGCACTTTGGGAGGCCAAGGCAGGCTAGTCACCTGAGGTCAGAAGTTCAAGACCAGCCTAGCCAACATAGTGAAGGCCTCATCTCCACTAAAAATACAAAAATTAGCTGGGCATGGTGGTGGAAGCCTGTAATCCCAGCTACTTAGGAGGCTGAGACAGGAGAATCACTGGAACCCAGGAGGCAGAGGATGTACTAAACCGAGATTGTGCCATTGTACTCCAGCCTGGACGAAAAGAGCAAAACTCCGTGTCATTGATACATACATACATACATATATAAAATGCATATCTGTAAACAGAAATTAAACAGTAATTCTCTTTGTGGGTAGCAGAGGGACAAAAAAGCTTCTGGGGGCCGGGCATGGTGGCTCATACCTGTAATCACAGCACTTTGGGAGGCTGAGGTGGGCAGATCACGAGGTCAGGAGTTCAAGACCAGCCTGACCAACATGGTTAAACCCCGTCTCTACTAAAAATATAAATATTACCCAGGCATGATAGTACACGCCTGTAATCCCAGCTACTCAGGAGGCTGAGGCAAGAGAACCGCTTGAACCCGGGAGGTAAAAGTTGCAGTGAGCTGAGATCATGTCATTGCACTCCACCTGGGAGACAGAGCAAGACGCCATCTCAAAAAAGGGGGGTTTGAATTTTATAGTATGTAAACTACATCTCAATTTTTTAAAACAATTAATTAAAAAGCAAGGAAAAAAAGAATCCCACCAAATGCTGGCAACAATGTAGAGCAACCGGAATTCTCATACATTGTGGAAATGCAAAATGGTACAGGGACTCTAAAAAACAGTTTGGCAGTTTCTCGCTTGGTTAAACAAATACTTACATGATGCAGCAATCCAACTTGCTGGTATTTATCCAAGAGAAATGACAATTTATGTTCTCACAAAAACCTATATGCAAATGTTTATTCATATTAACACAAAACTGGAAACAATCCATATGTCTTTGAATGCGTAAGTAGATAAACTGTGGTATATCCATACAATGGAATACTTACTACTAGGTTCTAAAAGCAATAAACTTTTATTTTTGCTCAAGCAAAAATATGGGTCTGTCTCAAATGCATTATGCTCTAAGTGTAAGAAGCCAAATCCAAAAGGCTATGTACTGAATAATTCCATTATAACACATTCTGGAAAAGTCACATCAGTGAGTGACAGGAGCTGGAGGTGCCAGGACAGGCTGATTACAAAGGGACATGAGGAAGTTCTGTGGGTAACAGAAATGCTTTATATCTTTCCTTTCTTCTTTTTTTTTTTTTTCTTTTGAGACAGGATCTCACTGTATCACCCAGCCTGCAACTGGAATGCAGTGGTGCCCTTACAGCTTGCTGCAGCCTTGACCTCCTGGGCTCAAGCAATCTTCCTCCCACCCAAACCTCCTGAGTAGCTAAAACTACAGACACACACCATCACACCCAGCTATTATTTTTTTTATTATGATTTTTTTTTTTTCGAGAGACAAAAATCTCATTATGTTGCCAGGCTGGTCTTGAACTCCTAAGCTCAAGCAATCTTCCCATCTTAGCCTCCCAAAATGCTGGGATTATAGGCATGAGCCACCATGCCTGGCCTATATCTTGATTCTGGTGGGGTTTGCGTGAACTGTTGAATTTGGCATTCTGAAAACAGCGAATTTTACTATGGGTTGAGCATCTCAAATCTAAACATCCAAAATCTGAAACTTTTTGAGCATCAAGTTATCTTTTTATGCAGGCAGATCAACTGAGGTCAGGAGTTTGAGACCAGCCTGACCAACATAGAGAAACCCTGTCTCTATTAAAAATACAAAATTAGCCAGGCATGGTGGCACATGCCTGTAATCCCAGCTACTGGGGAGGCTAAGGCAGGAGAATCACTTGAACCCAGGAGGTGGAGGTTGCAGTGAGCCAAGATCGCACCACTGTACTCCAGCCTGGGCGACAGAGTGAGACTCCATCTCATAAAAAAAAAAAAAAAAACGTCAGCAGCAAACTCTAATAATGCAAACTATGGTCTTTGGGTGGTACTGAGGTATCAATATAGGTTCATCAGTCATAACAAATGTACCCCTCTGGTGCAGGATGTTGAAAGTGCAGGAGGCTGGAGGGAGAACACAGGAATATGGGAACTCGGTACATTCTTTTTTTCATTTTTTTTTTAGAGGCAGGGCCTTGTTCTGCCACCTAAGCTGCAATGCAGTGGCATAATCATGGTTCATTGTAGCCTTAAACTTCTGGGCTCATGTGATCCTCCCACCATAGCCTCCCAAGTAGGTAGGACTACAGGTGCAAGCCACCGCCCACCCTAGCTACTTTGGGTTTTGTGTGTGTGTGTGTGTTTTAGAGACAGGGTCTTGCAATGTTGTCCAGACTGGTCTCTAACTCCTGGGCTCAAGAAATCTTCCCATCTCAGTCTCCCAAAGTGCTGGGATTATAGGCATAAGCCACTGTGCCCAGCCAGAACTCTGTACTTTCTGTTCAATTTTGCTGTGAACATAAAACTGCTCTAAAAAAGTTTGTTTTTTAAAATCCCATTTACACATTACCGACTCCCAAATTCCTTTTTTTTTTTTTAAACAGGGTCTTGCTCTGTTGCCCCAGGCTGAAGTATAGTAGCACAATCATAGCTCACTACAGCCTTGACCTCCCTAGCTCAAGTTATCCTCCCACCTCAGCCTCCCCAAAAGCTGGGACCACAAGCTCACACCACCATGCCCAGCTAGGTTTCTTGGATCTTTTGTGTATATATGTGTTGTGGAGACTACATTGCCCAGGCTGCTCTCAATCTCAGGATTCAAGCGATCCTCCTGTCTTGGCCTCCCAAAGTCCTGGGATTACAGGCATGAGCCACCACACTCAGCCCAGCTCTCAAATGTCTCTTTCTAACCCAGGGCTCACACTTGAACATCTGACTCAGTTATTCAACTATCCATTCAACATCTCCACTTAGTCATCTAAAAGGAATCTCATATATTTAACACGCCCAAAACCAAACTGCTTACCTTCTCCCTAGAACCTGGTTCTACTGAAATCTATCCCATTTCCACATGTGGTAATTCCGTCTACTGGTACCGAGAGAAAAAGCCCTTGGAGTCATCCTTGATTCTTCTCTGTCTCTTACAATGTCATCAGCAAATCTGTCAGCTGTACCTTCAAAAATTATCTGGACTCTGATCACTTCTCATCAACCTCCCCACTTCTGTTTAGTTCAAACAACTATCACCTTTCATATGGACTACTACAAAAGATCCTTGCTCTTCTTGTTTCTGCCCATGGCTGCCTACAGCATATTCTACACACAAAAACCACAGCAACGTTTTTGTTTTGAGACAGGGTCTCGCTCTGTCACCTAGGATGGAGTGCAGTGGCATCATCTCAGCTCACTGCAACCTCTGCCCCCCAGGCTCAAGTGATTCTTCCACCTCAAGCACCAAACTAGCTGAGACCACAGGTGTCACATCACTAGCTGAGACCACATCACTATGCCTGGCTATTCTTTTGTATTTTTAGTAGAGATGGGGTTTTGCTATGTTGTCCAGGCTCACAGTCACCTTTTTTTTTTTTTGAGACAGAGTTTCAATCTTGTTGCCTAGACTGGAATGCAAAGGTGCAATCTCAGCTCGCTGCATCCTCCACCTCCTGGGTTCAAGCAATTCTCCTGCCTCAGTCCCCTGAGTAGCTGGGATTACAGGTGTCCACCACTATGCCTGGTTAATTTTTAATATTTTTGGTACATGTTGGCCAGACTGGTCTCAAACTCCTGGCCTCAGGTGATCTGCCCACCTCAGCCTCCCAAAGTGCTGAGATTACAGGTGTGAGCCACCGCACTGGGCCCACAGCCACTTATAATACCTGAAATCAGATAACATCACTTCCCTGTTTAAGACCTTTCAATGGCTTACTATCACATTTACAATTAAGTCCAAACTCATTATGGCCAATCTGGCCCCTGCTGACCTTTCTGGGCTCACCTCTTACCTCTGGCCTCTCACTTTCTACCCTCGAAGCCACATGTTCCTTCCTACTATTACTTGAATGCCCTGCTTGCTCCTACGTCAGGACTTGTGCCTTGACTGCCTCTGTCTGCAACCCTCTTTCCCCTGGACACTAACAAAACTCACTCCCTCACTTACTTCAGGACTCTATTCAAACATCTCCCTGTCAGAGAGATCTCCTCTGTCTACCCTCTATATAAAAAAGCAAAATACATACACATAGAGGCACTCTCTACCCACTTGAAACTACTTATTCCAAAAAGGAAAAAAAAAAAAGTGAGAGAGAAAAAAAAGAAAGTACTTATTCCACTTTCTAGGATTCATCACTACCCAACATTATCTGTATATAGCAGTCTGCTTGTGTGTGTTCTATCCACCTCTACTAGGCATATCCATATCCACCTCCATTAGGAATGTCAGCTCCTAAAGATCAGGGGCTGTCTGTCCTAATTACCACTATTTCTCCAGCATCTAGCATTGAATGAACGACTTGGCATCAAAAGTCATCTTTCTAGGCTGGGCATGCTGGCTCAAGACTGTAATCCCAGAACTTTGGGAGGCCAAGGCAGGCAGATCATGAGGTCATGAGATCAAGACCATCCTGGCCAATTTGGTGAAACCCCTTCTCTACTAAAAATACAAAAATTAGTTGGACGTAGTGGCGGGTGCCTGTAGTCTCAGCTACTTGGAAGGCTGAGGCAGGAGAATTGCCTGAACACAGGAGGTGGAGGTTGCAGTGAGTCGAGATTGTGCCACTGCACTCCAGCCTGGTGACAGAGCAAAACTCCGTCTCAAAAAAAACAAAAAAAGTCATCTTTCTGAAGGCTTCTGAAATTCCCACATATGAAATGAACTGTTCTCCCCTAGGAGTTTTTATAAATCAACTTTTTACAGAATAAATATCTCCTGATAATATAATTTCAGGGACTTTATTCTAGGTACAGAACACATGTATGGGAATCAAAGCCACACCCTAGTGTGCACAGAAGCCAGACTAGCTAGACTCAAATCCTAATTCACCATTAACAGCTACATAGCACTGGGAAACTTAACTGCTTTCTGCATCTATTTCCTCATATATAAAATGGAAATCATAAAAGTGCCCCCTTACAGCCTCTTGAGGATTAAAGGAGGTATAACATATAAAGCCTTTAGACTTGTGCCTGACACTGAGTAAATCACTCTGAGGAAAGAAACTCCTCTTTCCTGTCTCTTGTCTCAAAGAAGGAGGAAGTAAAAGTTGAGACATAGCAGGTATAAGGTCAGTGACCTGGAGGTTAAAGATTAAAACACCCCCCACCCTTAAGATCTCAGGTGATGTTAAGGGTCGGGGTGATATGGAGAAATGCCCTCTATTGTTCCCATTCAATCTTGCTCAAACCCCCATGCTTACTTCATCAATCAAGACCCCTTCACATGTACTTTCTAAAATTGTTAACCCAAGAGCTTTTCACATGTAATATCTAGAGTTGTAAGCCTACATAAAGGCAAAGGTTTGCTTTGTTAGATGAGCTTGGGCTGTTAGGCAATTATGCCACCTTGCTCCCGGCCGAATAAATCATTCCTTCCTTCCCAGTTCGGTGTTCGAGAGGTCCGTTTCTTGTGGCTGCTCCTGCTTCAACTCAATAAATGTGAATCACTAGCAAAGACATAAGCATGAGAATATATGATTAAAAACCCCTGGCCGTCAATACTAAACACCAAAGCCAAATACCTGACTCGTCCCTAAACAACTTGAAGTACTTATTTTTCATCATTTCAAAGCACCTGGTGTACTACCTGACTCACAGCAGACATTCAATACATGTTTGTGGAAAGCTCAGAAAAGATGGCTTTAAAAAAAAAAAAATCAGATGGTGTAAGAAGTAAGGTGGTAGGAACCAGAAACTGAGATGTGATCAGTGCAAATAATCCTAATGAAAAAGAAATAAAAAATTATCTAAGGACATTATGAAACTCATATTTTTAAATCCTCTGTACAAGAAACGGAAATAAACTATCATCAGCTTAAATGGAAACACAGCAGAGGACAGGTGCCAGAGTGTCAGGAAAGCAACAGACAGAAGGAGCTTTTTCATTGTGTTCAGAGCAAGAACAGAGAAGGCCAGCTTTCTCTACTGCTTAAAACAGATGGCACACTCCTGACAGATGACAGGAAGAAGGCGGAAGGTGGCAGAGCAAGCAGATTCTATTCTATCAACCAAGCAACAACTAGGAAACTGCAGCCTCTGAGATGTTAGTTCATCTATACAACCCAGGAAGTAAATAGAGAAGGAAGGGCCGGCGTGGTGGCTCATGCCTGTAATCCTAGCACCCTGGGAGACTGAGGCAGCCAGATCACCTGAGGTCAGGAGTCCAAACCAGCCTGTCCAGCATGGTGAAACCACGTCTCTATTAAAAATACAAAAATTAGCCAGGTGTGGTGGCACATGCCTGTAATCCCAGCTACTTGGGAGGCTGAGGCAGGAGAATTGCTGGAATCCAGGAGGTGGAGGCTACAGTGAGCCAAGATCATGCCACTGCTCTCCAGCCTGGGCGACAGAGTAAGACTGTCTCAAACAAACAAACAAACAAACAGGGAAGGCAGGATTACCTTCTCCATGCTCAAAGTTCACCCCAAAGCGGTACATCAAAAATTACAGCCAGGTGCAGTGGCTCACGCCTGTAATCTCAGCACTTTGGGAAGCCTAGGCAGGTGGATTACCTGAGGTCAGGAGTTCAAAACCAGCCTGACCAACAAGGAGAAACCCCGTCTCTACTAAAAATACAAAAGTAGCTGGGCATGGTGATGAATGCCTGTAATCCAAGCTACTCAGGAGGCTCAGGCAGGAGAATCGCTTGAACATCACTTTGCCTTGAGGCGAAGGTTGTGGTGAGCCAAGATCTCTCTACTGCACTGCAGCCCAGGCAACAAAAGCAAAACTCCGGTCCGAAAAAATAAATTATAATATGGGCCAGGTGCAGTGGCTCATAGCTGTAATCCCAACATCTTGGGAGGCCAAGGTGGGAAGATCAACACTTTAGGAGGCCAAAGCGGGAAGATCACTTGAGCCCTGGAGTTTGAGACCAGTCTGAGCAACACAGAAAGACTCAGTCTTTATCACAAATACAGAAATTTAATTTTTTAATTTTTTAATTGTTTTGAGACAGGGTTTCACTCTGTCACCCAGGATGGAATGCAGTGGCACAATCTAGGCTCACTGCAACCTCTGCTTACTGGGTAGAGGTTGATTCCAGAAAGGATTCTCCAGCCTGTCTCCCGAGTAGCTGGGACTATAGGCACGAGCTACCAACACCCAGCTAATTTATATATATATATATATATATTTAATTCCATTTTAGGTTTTGGGGTACATGTGAAGAACATGCAAGATTGTTGCATAGGTACACACATGGCAGTGTGATTTGCTAATTTTTATATTTTTTTGTAGAGATAGGGTTTTGCCATTTTGTCCCAGGCTATTCTTGAACTCCTGAGCTCAAAGCAATCTGCCCACCTTGGTCTCCCAAAGTGTCAGGATTACAGGTGTGGGCCACTGTGATTGGCCCAAAAAAATAATTTAAATGCAGAAATAAAATTAGGCTATAGGAGTACTTAAAAAAAAGAAGAACTGTTAGTTCATACAATAGTTAGCTCATTTAATTTGGGATTAAGTTTACAACATAAATCAAATACAATTTATCCTGAGTAAGATATATATTTTTCTTTCTTTCTTTCTTTTTTTTTTTTTTAAGACGGGGTTTCAGCCGGGCGTAGTGGCTCAAGCCTGTAATCCCAACACTTTGGGAGGCCGGGGCGGGTGGATCATAAGGTCAAGAGATCGAGACCATCCTGGTCAACATGGTGAAACCCCGTCTCTACTAAAAATACAAAAAATTGGCTGGGCATGGTGGCACGTGCCTGTAATCCCAGCTACTCAGGAGGCTGAGGCAGGAGAATTGCCTGAACCCAGGAGGCGGAGGTTGTGGTGAGTCAAGATCGTGCCATTGCACTCCAGCCTGAGTAGCAAGAGTGAAACTCCGTCTCAAAAAAATAAATAAATAAAATAAAGACAAGGTTTCACTATGTTGGTCAGGCTGGTCTTGAACTCCTGACCTCAGGTGATCTGCCCGCCTTGGCCTCCTAAGTGCTTGGATTACAGGTGTGAGCCACCACGCCCGGCCAAGATATGCATTTTTCAAATGTCAAAAAAAACTTAAATTCCAGTCAGAATATTTGTTAATAGTAATACTAATACTGTAACTTTGAAACTATTTTGCATATAACACAGAATAAGGCACATAGGTTAAAGTATGATTAGGAACAAATATTTTCCGTAGAAAACAAAGACAAAAATTAAAATCTAAATCTAAATTCCTGGACGGGTGAGGTGGCTCATGCCTGTAATCCCAGCACTTTGGGAGGCCAAGGTGAGCAGATCATTTGAGGTCAGGAGTTCAATACAGGCCTGACCAACATGGTGAAATGCTGCCTCTACTAAAAATACAAAAATTAGCCAGGCGTGGTGGTGGGTGCCTGTAATCCCAGCTCCCAGGAGGCTGAGGCAGAAGAAGAATGCTTGAACCCCAGAGATGGAGGTTGCTGTGAGCTGAGATCCCACTCCTGCACTCCAGTCTGGATGATCGAGCAAGACTCCATGTCAAAAATAAATACATTTAAATAAATAAATACATAAATTCCTTTTATTTATATCTCAATAAATCTGGAAGGCGAATATATATATATTCCCAAAATGTTTGTTTGTTTGTTTTTTGAGACAGAGTCTTACTGCATTATCCTAGGCTGGAGTACAGTGGTACAATCTTGGCTCACTGCAACTTCTGCCTCCTGGACTCAAGTGATCCTCTCACCTAGGCCTCCTGAGCAGCTAGCTAGAATTACAGGTACATGCCACCATGTCCAGCTAATTTTTTGCATTTTTAGTAGACATGAGGTTTCACCATATTGGCCAGGCTGGTCTCAAACTCTTGACCTCAAGAAATCTGCTTGCCTTAGCCTCTCAAAGTGCTGGGATTACAGGCGTGAGTCACCATGCCCAGCCATATTTTAAGTTTTATTTAGCATAGTTATACCATGCATATTCTATTTGTTAGTTCTTTTTGTTTCATTCATTCATTCATTTATTATTTGGGGAAGGGGTTTGGGGAAACAGGGTCTCTCTCTGTTGCCCAGGCTGGAGTGCAGTGACACAATCCATTTCGGCTCACTGCAACCTCAGCCTCCTTGGGTTCAAGCGATTCTCCTGCCTCAGCCTCCTGAGTAGCTGGAATTACAGGCACCTGCCACGACGCCTGGCTAATTTTCATCATGTTGGCCAGTTTGGTCTCAAACTCCTGACCTCAGGTGATCCACACACCTTGGCCTCTCAAAGTGCTGGGATTACAGGCATGAGCTACCATGCATGGTCTATTTATTCATTTTTGAGACAGTGTCTCACTCTGTTGCCCAGGCCTTATATTTCCAATTTAAATTTAACATTTTAGGCTTGGAGCAGTGGTTCACGCCTGTAATCCCAGCACTTTGAGAAGCCAAGGCAGGCAGATCACTTGAGGTCAGGAGTTCAAGACCCACCTGGCCAACAGGGTGAAACCCCGTCTCTACTGAAAATACAAAATTAACCAGGCATGGTGACACGTGCCTGTACTCCCAGCTACTTGGGAGGCTGAGAACTGCTTGAACTCGGGAGGTAGAGGATGCAGTGAGCCATTGATAGCACTACTGCACTCTAGCCTGGGGGACAGAGCAAGACTCTTGTCTCAAAAAATAAATAAATTGGAAATATCAAAGTGAACTCACAATTTTTCAAAAAATATACTTCTTAGCTCCACTCACTAAAAGGTTAAGACAATGACATCCTAGCGGCAATAAACACACCCAGTGCCCCAAAATTTGTTTTTTTTAACCAATGTTTTATTTTATTTATTTATTTTATTTAGAAATAGATAGAGGGCCAGGCATGGTGGCTCATGCTTGTAATCCCAACACTTTGGGAGGCCGAGGCAGGTGGATCACAAGGTCAGGAGTTCAAGACCAGCTTGGCCAACCCCATCTCTACTAAAAATACAAAAAAAATAGCTGGGCATGGCAGCAGGCACCTATAATCCCAGCTACTTGGGAGGCTGTGGCAGGAGAATCACTGGAACCTGCGAGATCGAGACTGCAGTGAGCCGAGATGGATTGTGTCACTGAACTCTAGCCTGGGTGACAAAACCAGACTCTGTCTCAAAAAAAGAAAGAAAGAAAGAGATAGAGTCTTGTTCTTATCACCCAAGCAGTGGTGTGATTAGAGCTAACTGCAGCCTCAACCTCGGCAGTCAATTTATTTATTTGTTTATTTTTTGAGACAGAGTCTCACTCTGTCACTCAGGCTAGAGTGCAGTGGTGCAGTTTCAGCTCTGCAACCTCTGCCTCCCGGGTTCAAGTAATTCTTTTGCCTCAGCCTCCTGAGTAGCTGGGACTAAAAGCGCATGCCACCACACCTGGCTAATTTTTGTGTTTTTCATAGAGATGGCGTTTCACTATGTTGGCCAGGCTGGTCTCAAACTCCTGACCTCGTGATCCACCTGCCTCAGCCTCCCAAAGTGCTGGGATTACAGGTGTGAGCCACCATGCCCGGCTTAGATGTCAATTTCTAAATACCCTTTCCTAATTAAAGAAACCAAGCCTTGTATAACTGGCTGAATCCAAGGTCTGGGATGGAAAAAGTAAAAGGTAAATTTGGGGTTTCTAATACTGCCGGAAAACAAAAATGTGCTAAGGGCCTAACAAGAATGTGTCAAAAGAACAAAGGAGCTAGTTTAAATAACCTCCCACTGGCCAAATTTGGGATAATTCTAGCAAAAATAATAATAATAACAATAAATGGAACGAACTACACCTCCACATTGAATAATCTTATTCCTTTGTGCACTTTAAAATAATAAAAATAAAAGCTCTTCTTACAGAAGAACATCAGCTAATAAAACAGAATGACAAAACTAAAAGATTACCATTTTTCCATCTCCAGCGTAATAACTGATTCAGGTAAGGATTATCAATGGATGCTAAATCATTAGGTAAATGGCGTGGGAGGATAATAGGATACTGACAAGTAACAAAATATCCCCACAGATTACTACTTGCACAAGGAAAAATATACCTTTATAATGGTGAGAGATGGAAGTCATTACCTTATCCAAGTGACACACGGAACAGTGGGACGACCTAGCTTTATGTGTCCCCCGATGTGACGCAATATGAAACACGGCATTACCACTGAAACACGCTGCAAAAAAAATGTTTAATCTGAAGTCTAGACCTCATTTCCAGTTTACAGGAAATAGAAGAGAATACAAGGAACAAGTTAAGCTCTGCAGGATAAAAACCATGTGACCAAACCAGAATGTGGGACATTCTACAAAACGACTGTTCAGAACTCCTAAAAATTAAATAAGTAATGCTGCGAAGGGGAAAAAACTGGGAAGGGAGAAAGATTACCATGTAATCAAAGCAACTAAAAAGACATAAAAACAAAAATGTAACGTGGATCCTGTCTGGAAAAACACTATAAGGGACATTTTTGGAAGAACAAGAATATTTGAATATCTCTGGATATTATATAGTATACAATTATTGCTAAATTAAATAAGTATACAAAGCAAATGCGCTAACAACTAGTGAATACAGGTGGAATGTATAAAGTTCCCTCAACTTTTTATTAAGTTAGAAAATTTTCGGCCAGGCACAGTGGCTCAAGCCTGTAATCCCAGCACTTTGGGAGGCCAAGGAGGGTGGATCACAAGGTCAAGAGATCGAGACCATCCTGGTCAACAAGGTGAAACTCTGTCTCTACTAAAAATATAAAAATTAGCTGGGCATGGTGGCGCATGCCTGTAATCCCAGCTACTCAGTAGGCTGAGGCAGGAGAATTGCCTGAACCCAGGAGGCGGAGGTTGCGGTGAGCCGAGATGGCGTCATTGCACTCCAGCCTGGGTAACAAGAGCAAAACTGCGTCTCAAAAAAAAAAGAAAGAAAATGTTCTTAATAAAAAGCTGGGACTTAGTTACTTTAGGGCCAAAAATAAGAACAAATAACTCAAGGATTCAGAGGTAAAAAGTCACAAGGAAATAAGCAATTAACAAGTGAACCCTGGCAGGGCATGGTGGCTCACCTCTGTAATCCCAACCCTTTGGGAGGCCAAGGCGGGCGGATCCGTTGAGGTCAAAAGACCAAGACCATCCTGGCCAACATGGTAAAACCCCTCTCTACTAAAAATACAAAAATTAGCTGGGGGTGATGGTGCATCCTGTAGTTCCAGCTAATTGAGAGGCTGAGTCAGGAGAATCACTTGCACCCGGGAAACAGAGTTTGCAGTGAGCTGAGATCTCACCACTGCACTCAAGCCTGCACTTGACAGAGACTACATCTCAAAAAAGAAAAAGGGGGGGGGACCCTAATTCCCTAATTTCATTTTGATGGACTGAAAATACACACATACACAAAGACACAGACACACACACAAAATATGGCTCTCCCTTGAAGCAATCCTACCTACTATAATGTAAACAAATCACCTATCAGGGTGAAAACATAACCCCTTTCAGTCTAGAGATAATAAAACAAACTCTCCATTATTCTTGGCAAAGCATTCAAAGTCAAAGATTTTACCAAAAAAATTAAATGTCCAGTACTCTAGATTAGGAAATTAGATGAACATTATGAGTATGCATTTTTCAGTGTTTTTTTGTTGTTAAATTTAGGAGTCAGGAACATTCAGATACTCTGGAGAAATTTGGTTATTACAAAAATGCTATGAAAACAGTCTACCTTGATTCAAATCCTAGTCCCACCACTGTGTAACCTTGGGCAAATAACTTTATCTCTCTGAGCCTCCTTTTTCATACTGCTAAAATAAGGCTCATAACAGCACCCACATGAGGGTGTTCCCCACCTAAAGTCGGATAGTCTCCTTCTCAGTGTGGCAGGGTCCATCTCAAAAACAAAAAGAAAGTGTTCCAGAAAATAATGGAAAAAACCAACATCCTCATGTTCTAAGACTAGTATAATAATGCTACACTAAACCTGAAAACAGAGAGCACAAGAAGAGATCAAAAACCAAAAGTATAATGAATATGAATATCAAAATCTCAAATAAAAAATTAGTAAACTAAATCTAATAATTTATTATATAAATGACCTAATAAGCTTATCCAGGAATACAAGCAAGAATTGTTCAACATTACAAAATCTGTTAATGTCGAATACCATGCAAACAGATAAAAGGGGAAGCAAAAGAAAAGTAAAAGAAAGATTAAAAGGAAAAATACACATGGTCAATTAATTAGATGCCCAGAAAGCATTAAATTCAACATTACTCGGGCACTGAAAAAAAAAAAAATTCCAGCAAACAAGGAATTGACAGGAACTTCTCTAATCTGATCCAACACATCTACCGTGATCCTATGATAAACATCTTACTTAATGGTGACGTCTCAGACGTGTTCCTGTTAAAAATCAAACAACAAACTATGGAAGGCTGCTATCATCACTACCATTCAACACCATGCTGCTAAGATCCCGGTCCACGACCATGGAAGGGAAAAAGTGAAAGAAAGAAAGAAAAAAAGGCAGGAAGGAAGAAAGGAAAAGAAATGAGAAGCAGAGGACTGGAAAAGAAGAGGCAAAATAGTTGTTTGCAAATATATGACGATCTATATAGAAAATCCAAAAGAACCATTAAGATGAATATGAAAATGGAGAAAGGCTTCTGTGTGAGACCAGCATATAAAACTCAATAGCAATAAAGCCTCATGTACCCATTACACATGGCCACGTTTGCTTCCTCTATCTTCCCACCCTTTCCCTTTCATATCATCTCCTTTTTCTTCCTACTGCCTATATAAATTTCATATTATCTTGAAGCAAATCACAACATATCATTATATTCATAAATGTCGGTATATAATCTCTAAGAAATAAGAACTCTCAAAAAAACAAAACTACAAAACTACAGTATCATTTCCACATCCAAAATGTTAAAAATGATTCTTTAATATCAAATAACCAACCAATGTTCAAACTTCCAACAATCTCATAAATGTCATAAATCTTTTTTAAGCAGTCCGTTTTTGTTTTCAAAATATATAAAATCCACACGTTGAATTTAGTTAACAACAATATTCCTTCATACCAGCAATAACCAGAGAAACATAGTGAAACCCTGCCTCTACTAAAATACAAAAAAATTAGCTGGGCGTGGTGAGGCACACCTGAAGTCCCAGCTACTCAGGAGGCTGAGACGGGGGCATCGCTTGAACCCGCAGGGCAAAGGATGCCGTGAGCCGAGATCATGCCACTCCACTACAGCCTGGGCAACAGATCAACACTCCATCTCAAAAAAAAAAAAAAAGGGGGCCAGGCACGGTGGCTCACGCCTGTAATCCCAGCACTTTGGGAGGCCAAGGTGGGCAGATCAGGAGGTAAAGAGATCAAGACCATCCTGGTCAACATAGTGAAAGCCCTTCTCTACTAAAACATAAAAAATTAGGTGGGCGTGGTGGCACGCGTCTGTAGACCCAGCTGCTTGGGAGGCTGAGGCAGGAGAATTGCTTCAACCCGGGAGGTGGAGGTTGCAGTGAGCAGAGATCACCCCACTGCACTCCAGCCTGGCGCCTGGTGACCGAACGAGACTTTGTCTCAAAAAAGAAAGAAAGAAAGATCCAGTCAGGGCACGGTGGCTCACGCCTGTAATCCCAGCACTTTAGGAGGTCAAGATGGGCACATCACAAGGTCAGGAGGTCGAAACCATCCTGGCCAACATAATGAAATCCCATCTCTACTAAAATAATTTTTAAAAATTAGCTGGGCATGATGTCGTACACTTGTAGTCCCAGCTACTCCAGAGGCTAAGGCAGGGGCATTGCTTGAAACCGGGAGGCAGAGGTTGCAGGGAACCGAGATCACGCCACTGCACTCCAGTCTGGGCAAGAGAGAGAGACTCCATCTGAGGAAAAAAAGATTCGGCCGGGCACAGTGGCTCACACCTATTATAGCAGCACTTTCAGAGGCCAAGGTGGGCGGATCACCTGAGGTCAGGAGTTCAACACCAGCCTGGCCAACAGGACAAAACCCGATCTCTACTAAAAAATACAATAATAGGTGGGCATGGTGGTGGGCGCCTGTAATCCCAGCTACTCCGGAGGCTTAGGCAGGGAGTACTGCTTGAACCTTGGAGGTGGAGGTTGCAGTGAGCCAAGATGGCGCCACCACACTCCAGCGAGGGTGACAGAGCAAGACTCTATCTCAAAAAGAAAAAAAAAAAAAAAAAAAGACCAGGCACAGTGGCTCATGCCTGTAATCCCAGCACTTTAGGAGACCGAGACGGGCAGATCACAATGTCAGGAGTTCAAGACCAGCCTGGCCAACATGATGAAAATACAAAAATAAAAAATTAGCCAGGTGTGGTGGTGGGCACCTATAATCCCAGCTACTTTCAAGGCTGAGGTAGATGAATCGCTTGAACCCAGAAGCTGGATGTTGCAGTGAGCTGAGATCCATTGTACTCCAACCTGGGACACAAGAGCAAGACTCTGTCTCAAATTAAAAAAAAAAATCCATTCATAGAAGCAACAAAAACTAAACGGTACTTAGCAATAAAACTAATAGATGATAAGCAAAATCTTCATAGAGGTTATAAAACATAACTAAAGTTCATAAAGTAAAACATGAATAAGTACAAAGATATATTTTCATGAACAAAAATTTTTTATCATTAAGATACCAATTCAATACAATTTATTTCAAAACTCCAAAAACACTTTTAAAGAAACTCAACAATACCAAAATTCACATTGAAGAGTAAAGGTCTAAGAATATAACAAATAAAATAAAACCTGTCTTACCAGATATCAACAGTTCTGTTAAAGTAATATCAATTAAATAATGTGCTATTATAAGCACAGGAGTAAACATGAATCGATGGAATAGACTAAAGGGCTGAGAACAGGTCTATGTAAATAGGAGACTTAATACATAGAAGTGGTATTGTAGGTCAATGACTGTACTAAACATGATATTGGGGCAACTGGTTATTCACTGGGTACAAAAAACAATAGATACAAGTTCATACCATACATTAAATGAATTTCAGGTGGATTAAAGCCCTAAATATACGCTGGGCATTTAGCTCATGCTTCTAATCCCAGCACTTTGGGAGGCCGAGGCAGGTGGATCACTTGAGGTCAGGAGTTCAAGACCTGCCTGGCCAACATAGTAAAACCTCATCTCTACTAAAAAGACAAAAAATTAGCCTAGCATGATGGAACGCGCTAGTAGTCCCAGCTACTCGGAAGACTGTGGTAAGAGGGTCACCTGAGCCCGCAAGTCAAGGCTGCAGTGAGTTGTAACTACACCACTACACTCCAGCCTGGGCACAGAGTGAAACACTGTCTCAAAACGAACAAAAAAAAAAAAGAATAGAAAACACTACCAGAGTATAATGCATGTATTTAAGTTAAATACTATTTCATAAAATTTGTGTTTCAGTTCAATTTATATAGGTCACATACGGTGATTCATGCCTGTAACCCCGGCATTTTGGGGGGCCAAAGCAGGAGGATCACTTGAGCCCAGGAATTCGAAACCAGCCTTGGCAACATAGTGAGACCTCATCTCTACTAAAAATTTAAAAATTAATCAGGGGTAATGGCACATGCCTGTGATCCCAGTTGAAGCAGAAGGACTGCTTTAGCTCAGGGAGGTAGGTAGAGGCTGCAGTGAGCTGTGTTCCCACCACGGCACTCCAACCTGAGCAACAGAGTGAGATCTTGTCTCAAAAAATAAAAATAGGCCAGGCGCAGTGGCTGAGGCCTATGTCCCAGCACTTTGGGAGGCCAAGTTGGGTAGATTACCTGAAGTCAGGAGTTCAAGACCAGCCTGGCCAAAAAACCCCAGCTCTACTTAAACTATAAAAAAAATTAGCCAGGCATGGTGTCTCACAACTGTAATTCCAACTACTTGGGAGGCTGAAGCAAAAAAATCTCTTGAACCTGGGAGGCAGAGGTTGCAGAGAGCCAAGATCGCGCCCCTGCACTCTAGCCTGGGCAACAAAGTGAGACACCATCTCAAAAAACTAAAATTAGCCGGGCACGGTGGCTCATGCCTGTAATCCCAGCACTCTGGGAGGCTGAGGCGGGTGGATCATGAGGTCAAGAGATCGAGACCATCCTGGTCAACATGGTGAAACTCCATCTCTACTAAAAATACAAAAAATTAGCTGGGCATGATGGTGCGTGCCTGTAATCCCAGCTACTCAGGAGGCTGAGGCATGAGAATTGCCTAAACCCAGGAGTCGGAGGTTGTGGTGAGCCAAGATCACTCCACTGCACTCCAGCCTGGGCAACAAGAGCGAAACTGCATCTCAAAATTAAAAAAAAAAAAAAAACTAAAACTAAAAATAGATTTTTATGTGTATATGGGTACATATACCACACTGGACTTTTTTTTTTTTTTTTGAGACAGAGTCTTGCTCTGTCACCCATGCTGGAGTGCAGTGGTGTGATCTCAGCTCACTGCAACCTCTGCCTCTCGGGTTCAAGCGATTCTCCTGCCTCAGCCTCCTGAGTAGCTGGGATTACAGGCATGAGCCACCATACCCAGCAATATTGATTTAAAATACATTTCTTACTGGAGGTTGCGGTCAAAAACGTTTAAAAGCCACTGCCCAATTAAGAGTGTTTCGTATGTGCACAAAGAGACATTCACAGCAGCGCTGTGTCTCAGGTGAAATACTGGAATCTAAGACTCCAATAATATATAAAAAATAAACAAACAGGCCGGGCGTGGTGGCTCACATCTATACCTCTGTATAAAACTCTATACAGAAGTTAAGATCTAGTCTCAGCTACATGGAGGGCTGAGGCAGGAGGATCACATGAGCCCAGGAGTTGGAGACCACAGTGAACTATGATTGTGCCATTACACTCTAGCCTGAGCAACAGAGTAAAACGCTATCTTAGTGGGGGCTTGGGAGGCGGTGGTTAGGAGAATATTGTATGTAACAATATGGGTAAATCACATAAACATACTGAACATAAAAAAGACACAGAAAAGAAACAAGTTATATGATACTATTTATATAATTGGTTTAACTTTTTTCTTTTTCTTTCCCTCTCCCAGCATTCTCAAAGATACTACTTATAAAAAAGGTTTAATTGGAATGATACAGAGAAGATTAGCATGGCCCCTGCACAAGGATGATACACGAATTCATGAAGCGTTCCATATTTTTTTATTAAAAAAAAAAAAAAAGGTTTAAAACACCCAAAGCAATTGTATTACTAATGGATACACATACGCATAAAGTATTAAACACATGAACATAAAATACTGAAACCAAAAAAGGAACTAATTATAGATAATACAAATAGCCCAAAAACAGGCTGGGCACACTGGCTCATGCCTGTAATACCAGCACTTTGGGAGGCCAAGGCAGGCAGATCACTTGAGGTCAGGGGTTCCAGACCAGCCTGGCCAACATGGTGAAACCCCATCTCTACTAAAAATATAAAAAATTGGCCAGGTGTGGTGGCAGGTGCCTGTAATCCCAGCTATTAGGGAGGCTGAGGCAGGAGAATGGCTTGAACCCGGGAGGCAGAGGCTGCTGTGAGCCGAGATCACACCACTGCATTCCAGCCAGGACAAAAAAGCAAGACTTTTGTCTCACAGAAACAAAAAAAATAGCCCAAAACAACTGTGTTGAAAATGTACAGAGTCTAGCTCAGTTGACCAGGCTGGAGTACAGTGGCATGATCTCAGCTCACTGCAGCCTCCGCCTCCCAGGTTCAAGTGATTCTCCTGCCTCAGCCTCCTGAGTAGCTGGGACTATAGGCACATGCCACCATGCCTGGCTAATTTTTATATTTTTAATAGAGACAGGGTTTCACTATGTTGATTAGGCTGGTCTTCAAATCCTGACCTCGTGATCCACCTGCCCTGGCCTCCCAAAGTGCTGGGATTACAGGAATGAGCCACTGAGCCCAGCCAACAAGTATACCTAATTATTTTTCTTTTTTTTTTGAGATGAAGTCTCACTCTTGTCCCCCAGGCTAGAGTGCAATGGTGCAATCTCAGCTCACTGCAACCTTCACCGCCTAGGTTCAAGCATTTCTCCTGCCTCAGCTTCCTAAGTAGAGCTGGGATTATAGGTGTGTGCCTCCTCACTCGGCTAATTAGACAGGGTTTCACCATGTTGGTCATGCTGTTCTCGAACTCATGACCTGAGGTGATGCACCTGCCTCAGCCTCCCAAAGTGCTGGAGTGATGGGATTACAGGTGTGAGCCACCATGCCTGTCCAAGTGTACCTAATTCTAATAGCAAAGACAGTTTTGTGTAGCAACTGTTTCCCTGCCTCTCTTCTCCTGTCTTAGACTCCTATACCTGAAGAGCTGGTCAATCGGTCTGTTTTGAAATAATCTCACAAAGGGTTAAACTCTTCCTTCTTTAACTCAAAAAGGAATTAGCCAGATGTGGTGGCACACATCTGCAATACCAGCTACCCAGAAGGCTGAGGCACGAGAATCACTTGAAGCCAGGAGGCGGAGCTTGCAGTGAGCAGACATCACACCACTGCACTCCTGCCTGGGTGACAGAGAGAGACTCTGTCTTTTTTTTTTTTTTGAGACAGAGTTTCACTCTTGTCACCCAGGCTGGAGTGTAATGGCGCGATCTCGGCTCACGGCAACCTCCGCCTCCTGGGTTTAGGCAAATTCTCGTGCCTCAGCCTCCCGAGTAGCTGCGACTACAGGCACGCGCCACCATGCCCAGCTAATTTTTTGTATTTTTAGTAGAGACGGGGTTTCACCATGTTGACCAGGATGGTCTCGATCTCTTGACCTCGTGGTCCACCCGCCTCGGCCTCCCAAAGTGCTGGGATTACAGGCATGAGCCACCGCGCCCGGCCCGAGACTCTGTCTTAAAAAAAAAAAAAAAAAAAAACTATAAAGAGGCACAAGTTCTGAAAACCCCAACCCTCACCTTAAGCACTAACAAAGAACCAAATTCTAGGATGCCCTCAATCACAATGATCATTTCACAGTCTTTAAGGTCTTTCCCTACACAGTCTATGATTTGATTCTCAGAATAACCCTATGAGGTCAATATTACCAATACCCACATTTACAGATAAGCCAATGCACAAAGCAGCTAATTATCAGCCAGAGGTCACAAGTCAATGACACAGTTGGGACCGTAACCCTTCAGCTTCTGAACCTAATCATCCTGACAATGTGCCCTTATGTGATCACTGTATTTCAACATACAACATCACGCCCAGAAAACAGGATGGGGTGTTCACAACACATGAGCTGCTTCACTATTTTATCCCTGATCTTTCTCTCTTTTTTTCAGACAGGCAGCCAAGAGCAAGAGAGCTGCCACTATTAACTCTTCCCTACCTCTTCCCTTCCCTGTAGCCATTCATGCTTCTTTTTCCCAGAACTCCTTCAATTGAACAGGCAAAAAGGGGAAACAAGTATGAACAAAGGGTTACAGGACAGTCACCATGACATCGGGATCCCTGCACCACAGAGAAAAGACTGGGGTTTCCTCCCATCTTACAGGAGTCAGGGAGTAGGAAAACACCACAAAAAGTCTAAGCTATCACTCTATAAGTGCTGGCAAAAGTCCTTTACTGAAGGGCTTTAATTAGCAGAAAAATGTAAAAGTACCAGTTTTTTAAACGGTCCCGGGCTTCCAACTGGGCTCCCACTTCAAAGCTGATTCCTCGTCTGTTAGGTGGATGCTTTGTCATTTTCAGTCATCAACGGGGCTGCCTTTATTCTCCTGAAAAAGCCAATTAAATATTTATGAAACTTAGGCAAAGTCTGCCCAGAGTGTAGCATCATTCACTACACATAAAGAAACAAACAGGCATTATTCAACACACAAAGCTCCACAAAACCCTGTTGGTGCCCTCATTCTAACACAGGTGTGCTTTCCACTGGTTCCTTCTCCTCCGCTGTGCAGCATCCTGTGGTTTCTGGGACTGAGAAGACCCCCCCCTCAACACTGCTTACTGAAGAATCACCTACAAGGGCCACCCCTCAGAACTACAAAAAGACAGCTATTTTCACAGTTAAAGTCAGTCACCTGCTGATGTATTATTCAACAAATATTTGCTCAGTGGCTATTTAAGGAAACAGTTAAAGCCAAAAGAGACACAGTTCCTGCCCTCAAGAACCCTTCAGTCTACCCAGGAAACACAAAAATTTAGACAGTAAATTGATAAATAAAGTAACTGCAAACTGTAATTGCAATGAATTTAAGAGTTACAAAGGAAGCAAACAAATGTCAGGCAGGGTGGTGTATACCTATAGTCCCAGCTACTTGGAAGGCTGAGCCAAGAGGATTCTTGAGCTCAGGAGTTTGAGACCAGCCTGGGAAACACAGCAAGCCCTTTTCTCTTTTTTTATTTTTGGTTTTCATGGCTACTGAAAATCAAGAGCCCTCATCTCTTTAAAAAATTAAAAACCAAGTAAACAAAAGCTGAGATACTAATACTTGGCCCTACTTTTGGAAGGCTGGACAAGGTCTGTTTATACTTTGTTTATTGAGACAATTTCACTCTGTCACCCAGGCTGAAGTGCAATAGCACGATCTCAGCTCCCTGCATCCACCGCCTTCTGGGTTCAAGCAATTCTGGAGCCTCAGCCTCCTGAGTAACTGGGACTACAGGTGCCTAGCACCACGCCCAGCTAATTTTTTTTTGTAATTTTTCCAATTAAACATCTCAGGAATTTTTTTATTTTTAATAGAGTCAGGGTTTCACCATGTTGACCAGACTGGTCTGAAACTCCTAACGTCAAGTAATCCGCCTACTTCAGCCTCCCAAAGTGCTAGTATTACAGGAATGAGCCACTGCGCCTGGCCTTGTTTATACTTTCTTTGATCTATGTATATTTCCTATTTCTTTTTTTGTTTGTTTGGGTTTTTTTTGTTTTTTTGTTTTGTTTTTTGAGACAGAGTCTCACTCTGTCACCACGCACCAGGCTGGAGTGCAGTGGTTCAAACTTGGCTCACTGCAACCTCTGCCTCCTGGGTTCAAGCAATTCATCTGCCTCAGCCTCCCGAGTAGCTGGGAATATAGGTGCACGCCACCATGGCCAGCTAATTTTTTTGTATTTTTAGTAGAGACAGGGTTTCACCATGTTGGCCAGGATGGTCTCGATCTCTTGACCTTGTGATCCGCCCACCTCGGCCTCCCAAAGTGCTGGGATTACAAGCGTGAGCCACTGCACCCGGCCTTGTTTGTTTTTTTGAGAAGCCTTGCTCTTGTCACCCAGGTTGTAGTGCAATGGTGCAATCTCAGCTCACTGCAACCTCCGCCTCTCGTGTTCAAGCAATTCTCTTGCCTCAGCCTCTGGAGCAGCTGGGATTATGGGTATGCGCCACCATGCCCAGCTATATTTCCTAATTTTTTTTTAAGACAGTTTCGTTTTTGTTGCCCAGGCTATAGTACGATGGCACAATCTCAGCTCACTACAACCTCTGCCTCCCAGGTTCAAGCGTTTCTCCTGCCTCAGCCTCCCACATAGCTGGGATTACAGGCGTACACCACCATGTCCAGATAATTTTGCATTTTTAGTAGAGACAGGATTCTCCATGTTGCTCAGGCTGGTCTCGAACTCCTGACCTCAAATGATCTGTCCGCCTCAGCCTCCCAAAGATTACAGGCTTTGTAAGTGTTGGGATTACAGGCATGAGCCACATACCCAGCCTATTTCCTACTTCTTGAGTCCATTCTGACCATTTGTATTTTTCTATACATTTTATCCAGATTTTCTATTTTTTTTAATCATAGAACAATAAAAGAGTACAAAACATTCTCATTTAACTCCTTTCATTGCCTTTGAATCTTAAGTCACAATTTGAATCTCTCCTCAGTCCTATCTTGCGTTCTTGTGCTCTAATGAATCAAATTTATCTTTATGATCAAAACCAAACTATAAAGCTAATTTCCTTTTGAGAAAAAAAAAGGTATATTGGATTAGGATATTTACAAGAAAAGTAGCTCCCATAAAAGAACACTTCCGACCAGGTGCAGTGGTTCACGCCTGTAATCTCAACACTTTGGGAAGTCCAAGTGGGCGGATCACAAGGTCAGGAGTTCGAGACCAACCTGGCCAACAAGGTGAAACCCCATCTCTACTAAAAATACAAAAATCGGCTGGACACGGTGGCTCAAGCCTGTAATCCCAGCACTTTGGGAGGCCGAGGCGGGTGGATCACGAGGTCAAGAGATCGAGACCATCCTGGTCAACATGGTGAAACCCCATCTCTACTAAAAATGCAAAAAATTAGCTGGGCATGGTGGCGTGAGCCTGTAATCCCAGCTACTCAGGAGGCTGAGGCAGGAGAATTGCCTGAACCCAGGAGGCGGAGGTTGTGGTGAGCCGAGATCATGCCATTGCACTCCAGCCTGAGTAACAGAAGTGAAACTCCGTCTCAAAAAAAATATATATATACAAAAATCAGCCAGGCACAGTGGCGGATGCCTGTAATGCTAGCTACTCCGGAGGCTGAGGCAGCAGCAGAATTGCTTGAATTACAGGCAAGAGGTGGAGGTTGCAGTGAGCTGAGATCAAGCCACTGCACTCCAACCTGGGTGACACAGCAAGACTCTGTCTTGGGGGGAAAAAAAAGAACACTTCCTGGCATCCCTGAGGTAATTAATCTGCAGAGTCCTAAATGCAATCAGAGGAGCTAGTGCTAGTTCTGACGGACATGTAGCCTCTCTGAGCTCTAAGGGCACTTGAGGTTACCTCCCTACAGCAGACTAACCCCAGCCTAACTCCTTCCTCCCACTAAACTTTAAACTTTTTAAAATTTGTTTTTAGGCTGGGCGCGGTGGCTCACGCCTATAATCCCAGCACTTTGGGAGGCCGTGGCAGGTGGATCACAAGGTCAAGAGATCGAGACCATCCTGGTCAACATGGTGAAACCCCATCTCTACTAAAAATACAAAAATTAGCTGGGCGTGGTGACGAGGGCCTGTAATCCCAGCTACTCGGGAGGCTGAGGCAGGAGAATTGCCTGAACCCAGGAGGCGGAGGTTGCGGTGAGCCGAGATCGCGCCATCTCACTCCAGCCTGGGTGACAAGAGTGAAACTCCGTCTCAAAAAAAAAAAAAATTTGTTTTTAGACAGAGTCTCATTCTGTTGCCCAGGCTGGAGTACAGTGGCACTATCATACATAACTCACTGCAGCCTCAAACTCCTGGGCTCTAGCGATCCTCCTGCCTCACTCTCTGGAGTAGCTGGAACCACAGGTGTGCATTAGCACATCCAGTTGTTTTTGGTTTTCAGAGACAGGATCTATGTTGCCTAGGCTGGTCTCAAACTCCTGGGCTCAAGCATTCCTCCCACCTGGGCCTCCCAAAGTGCTGGGATTATGGGATTACAGGCATGAGCCACCTGCATCTGGCCCTAAACTTTGGATCTTCACAGCCTACACTGCCCAAGCAATGCCAGAGCACTGCCAGAAGAATGCCAGCCTCTTACCACAAATACTTTGCAATAAATGAATGTGGCAAAAAAATCATAGGAGTACTCATAACTAATGTGCAATAGCAGCACATTTTATAAATAATTTGCTTGCAATATATAAATACCTAAAAAGGCAGGATGCAAAATTGTACCACATGGACCTCACATTAAAACTCATACACAGCCAGAAGAGGTGGCTCATGTCTACAATCCTGGCTACTGAAGAGACTGAGGTGGGAAAATCGCTTGAACACAGGAGGTTGAGACTGTAGTGAGCTATGATTGTGCCACTGTATTCCAGCCTGAGTGACAGAGCAAGAACCTGTCTCTTTTTTTTTTTTTTTTTTGAGACGCAGTTTCACTCTTGTCACCCAGGCTGGAGTGTAATGGCGCGATCTCGGCTCACCGCAACTTCCGCCTCCTGGGTTCAGGCAATTCTCCTGCCTCAGCCTCCCAAGTAGCTGGGATTACAGGCACATGCCACCATACCCAGCTAATTTGTTTTATATTTTTAGAGACAGGGTTTCACCATGTTCACCAGGATGGTCTCGATCTCTTGACCTCGTGATCCACCCGCCTCAGCCTCCCAAAGTGCTGGGATTACAGGCTTGAGCCACTGTGCCTGGCCAGAAGAACCTGTCTCTTAAAAAAAAAGAAAAGAAAAGAAAGGCTGGGTTGCGGTGAGCCGAGATCGCGCCATTGCACTCCAGCCTGGGTAACAAGAGCAAAACTCCGTCTCAAAAAGAAAAAAGGAAAAAAGGAATGCCGGGCACTGTGGCTCACGCCTGTAATCCCAACACTTTGGGAAGCTGAGGTGGGCAGATCATGAGGTCAAGAGACACCATCCTGGCCAACATGGTGAAACCCCGTCTCTACTAAAAACAAAAATTAGCCAGGGGTGGTGGTACACACCTGTAGTCCCAGCTACTTGGGAAGCTAAGGCAGGGGAATCGCTTTAACTTGAGACAGAGGTTGCAGTGAGCCGAGATCACGTCATTGACTCTAGCCTGGAAAACAAGAACAAAACTCTACCTTGTCTCAAAAATAGGAAAAAGAAAGAAAGAAAAGAAAACAGAAACTCATACAATTTTTTTTTTTTTTTAAGACAAGGTCTTGCTCGCTCTGTCACTCAGGCTGGACTGCAGTGGTGCAAACCTGGATCACTGTAACCTCCACCTCCTGGGCTCATGTGATCCTCCCTACTCAGCCTCCCAAGTACCTGGGACTATAGGTACAAGCCGCCACACCCAGCTCATTTTTTCTTTGGCAGAGATAGGGTCTTGCTATGTTTGTTCAGGCTGGTATCAAATTCCCAGGTTCAAAGACTGGAAGAAAATAGTAAGTTATGGGTATTAGTGATTGTTCCTTTCTTCTTAAATAATTTCCTAAAGTTTATAGTTTTTCACAATGAAAGTTTTTTGTAAGTGTATAATGTGAAGAATTATACATGTGAAGGCAAATAAGCTATCCATTAAACAACCCATTCCAGGCTGGGTGCAGTGGCTCACACCTGTAATCCCAGCACTTTGTGAGGCCAAGGTGGACAGATCACGAGGTCAAGAGATCAAGACCATCCAGGCCAACATGGTGAAACCCCATCTCTACTAAAAATACAAAAAGCTGAGCATGGTGGCACGTGCCTGTAGTCCCAGCTACTCAGGAGACTGAGGCAGGAGAATCACTTGAACCCTGGAGGCTGAGGTTTCAGTGAGCCAAGATTGTGCCACTGCACTGCAGCCTGGTGACCGAGGGAGACTCTGTCATCAAAAACAAAAAACATTCCAAAGGGCTAATGTTGGGAAACACATAAAGCAAAGCAAACTGAGGCAGAAATGGTTGACAGCTGTAATTAAGGAAGCTGAAACCTAATAAGCTGAAAAGCTGTGTTGGCAAGTGTTCTAAATATTTGGACCCTACGAAAGGAAATGTCAGAGGCTTAACTGGCTCTACCAAACATTCTCTAAGAAAATGAGATATTGGCCAGGCACAGTGGCTCATGCCTGTAATCCTAGCACTTTGGGAGGCCGAGGTGGGTGGATCACCTGAGGTCAGGAGTTCAAGACCAGCCTGGCCATCATGGTGAAACCCCATCTTAAAAAAAAAAAAAGGCGCCGGGCGCGGTGGCTCAAGCCTGTAATCCCAGCACTTTGGGAGGCCGAAGCAGGTGGATCACAAGGTCAAGAGATCGAGACCATCCTGGTCAACATGGTGAAACCCCATCTCTACTAAAAATGCAAAAAATTAGCTGGGCATTGTGGCGTGAGCCTGTAATCCCAGCTACTCAGGAGGCTGAGGCAGGAGAATTGCCTGAACCCAGGAGGCGGAGGTTGCAGTGAACCGAGATCGCGCCATTGCCCTCCAGCCTGGGTAATAAGAGGGAAACTCCGTCTCAAAAAAAAAAAAGAGGAAGGCAGCAAATCACACTGCCACTTGTGTACCTATGCAACTATCTTGCATGTTCCGCACATGTACCCCAAAACCTAAAATGCAATTAAAAATATATATATATAAATTTAAAAAAAAAAGAAAGAAAGAAAATGAGATATCAAATCTGACATATACATGATATACATGGTCAGGAGCAGTAGCTCAGGCCTGTAATCCCAGCACTCTGGGAGGCCAAACCAAGGCAAATCACTTGAGGTCAGGAGTTCCAAACCAGACTGGCCAACATGGTAAAATCCTATCTCTACTAAAAAAAAAAAAAAAAAAGTTAGCCAGGTGTGACGGTGCTCGCCTATAATCTCAGCTACTCAGGAGGCTGAGGCATGAGAATCTCTTAAACCCAGGAGCTGGAGGCTGCAGTGAGCCGAGATTTGCGCCACTGCACTCCTGCCTGGGCAATAGAGCTAGACTCTGACTCAAAAGAAAAAAAAAAAAAACTTACATATAGGTATAATTCAATCAGTAGAAAAGTCTTCATTTTGGCTTGCCTAAAATACCATGTCAAATTGTCTTGTTCTCTGACCTCATTCATGCCAAATAATATTGTGATTATTAATTTCCCCTCCCAGATTATATGAAAAGGTGATGCCTGACAAGAAATGGATGGCACTTAACACTCACTGAGCTGCTATTATTTGTCAGGCTCTATGCAGGCTGACAGCCTTCTTTTACCAAAGTAATGTAATTTAATGTAATGGAGTTAAATGCTTGGCCTTGAATCCACAGCTCTACTCACCATTAGCTGAATGAATTTATATAAATTATCTAACCCCTTATTAGCTGAATGAATTTGTGTAAATTATTGTCCTCTCTGTAAAATGGGGATGGTGATGATAATAATATCTACCTCCAAGCAGCAGATGTAAGGATTAAATGAAATCCATTTAAAGAGCTCAGGGCTGGCACAAAGGAAGAACCATACAGTTAGTAGCTGTTAGTAACTATGTTATCACAAACGAGGAAACTAGCTCTAAAGCAAACTTGGTTAAAGTTCAGGTGCTAAGTGACAGGCCCCAGAGCAAAAGCCCAGGTCTACCTGACCTCTGAATTAATTCTTTCTACCACACTACTTTCCCCCAGGCACCCCAGGAGTCCTTCCACTAAAACACACGAGTGAGAGAGCGAGGCAGTGAATGAATGAAGATGAGCAAATTATTCCCAAAAGCTCAAGAAAACCAATTCCTCTCCAGGCTGAATCCTCAGAATTCTTGCTACTCATGAACTAAACCTGTTTCATTGTAACTCTGACCCACCTGTTTGAAGTTTCACTCTCTGGTATCAAACAGAACACAAAACTAATCTGGCTTTCCCATCCCATTACAATTTCCCCTCCACCCCTCTGAGGTGGCAGTTTGTTTTTAAATTCACATTACTTCAGCCAACAAACCACTAACAAGTACTATCAGTAAGTCACTATGCTGCAAATGCTGAAAATGAGGAATCCAACTCAGTCCCAGCACTAGCCCACCCAGCAAGATAAACACAAACACTGAGAAGAGATGAATGAGCTCTAGCAAATGGTGAGGGGAGGGGCACGGGGGAAATCATCTGAAAGTATCTACTTAATTCGACAACATCTACTAAAGAATAAAACAGAATTCAGTACAGAAGCAGAAATTTCAAAAAATTACATAAGTAGTACATTTTTACTTCTTTCATTTAGTTTTAAACACAATTTTTCTGAAGATGCAATAGGACTAAGATTCTGTAGCTTTTGACTTTTCTTCAGGGCCTTAGCTTTTCTTCCAAAAATCTCCAGGTTCCAGAAAAACAGGAAAAGGGAACATGTTCGATATGGATATAGAGAGAATTTTAAAAAGTGATGCAATCTGTATTCACATAGGATTCCATTTTAAAAGACTTTGGCCAGATTTCAAATTACTCCTTTACATTCAAATTTCCCTACAATGGGAACCCCCAGCTACACAGAAGACACAGGGCCTAGTTTATTTCCTTAAATACAGTATTCAGTCAATGTCCCCCTCCATCAATGATAATGAAAGCTTTAAATGCACACTGTGCAGCACAGTTTAAAGGGCACGTTCACAAATGACAAAACTGGGAGGAAAAAACTGCAACCCATATGACAAAGAGCTAGCTTCCATTATTAAGAAAGAGTGCATACAAACCAAGGCCAAAAAAGTCAAACAACGGCCAGGCACAGTGACTCATGCCTGTAATCCTAGCACTCTGGGAGACTGAGGTGGGCGGATCACGAGGTCAGGAGATTGAGACCTTTTTGGCTAACATGGTGAAACCCTGTCGCTACTAAAAATATAATAAATTAGCCAGGTGTGGTGGCAGGCGCCTGTAATCCCAGCTACCTGGGAGTCTGAGGCAGAAGAATCACTAGAATTTTTTTTTTTTTTTTGAGATGGAATCTTGCTCTGTCACCCAGGCTAGAGTGCGATGGCATGATCTTGGCTCACTGCAACGTCTGCCTCCTGGGTTCAAGCAATTCTCCCACATCAGCCTCCCTGGTAGTTGGGATTACAGGCGCTTGCCACCAGGACAGGATAATTTTATATTTTAGTAGAGACAGGGTTTTGTCACGTTGGTCAGGCTGGTCTTGAACTCCTGATCTCAGGTGATCTGCTCACCTTGGCCTCCCAAAGTGCTAGGATTACACACAGGCTTGAGCCACCATGCCCGGCTACAATTTACTTTAAAATGAGCCAGTGTAAGATCTGGCAGATTTGGAGGTAGAGTACAGATACCAAGGTCTAATAAAAATGTGATATTATATACACATAACCTCACCCAAATTAAAGAAAATGCAAATTAAAATAACAGATTTTCACTTCTCAAATTGGAAAAATTTAAAGGTAGTGTTAGCAGGGATGAGAAGAAGAGACCATGCTCAAATGCATCTACCAAAAGCATAAACTAGAAAAGCTTTCTAGAGGCAATTTGGCATCACCTACAAAAACATACTCTCTGCCCAACAATCCCACAGCCAGTAACATAATAAAGACATACCTTCAAAGTCTACCAAATTATCTATAACAAAGATCAGTAGAGCTTTGCATTTCTGAACCAAAATGTATAGTGGCTCACTCCTATAATCCCAGCACTTTGGAAGGCCTAGGCGGGTGGAGCATGAGGTCAGGAAATCAAGACCATTCTGGCCAACATGGTGAAAGCCCCTCTTTATTAAAAACAAAAAGTTAGGCCGGGCACGGTGGCTCACGCCTGTAATCCCAGTACTTTGGGAGGCCAAGACGGGTGGATCACGAGGTCAAGAGATCGAGACCATCCTGGTTAACATGGTAAAACTCCGTCTCTACTAAAATTACAAAAAATTAGCCGAGCATGGTGGCACGCGCCTGTAATCCCAGCTACTCAGGAGGCTGAGGCAGAATTGCCTGAACCCGGGAGGCGGAGGTTGCGGTGAGCCGAGATCGCGCCATTGCACTCCAGCCTGGGTAACAAGAGCGAAATTCCGTCTCAAAAAAAAAAAACCAAAAAGTTAGCCAGCGTTGTGGTGCACACCTGTAGTCCCAGCTACTCAGGAAGCTAAGGCAGGGGAATCGCTGTAATGCGAGACAGAGGTTGCAGTGAGCTGAGATCATGCCACTGCACTCAGACCTGGGCGACAGGGTAAGACTCTGTCTCAAAAAAAAAAAAAGAGGACGTGTATCTCAGTCACTTGGGAAGCTAAGGTGGGAGGATCATTTGAGTCCAGGAGACTGAGGCTGCAGTAAACTACAATCATGCCACTACAGCTATTAAAAGGAATGATGGGCCTGGAATAGTGGCTCATGCCTGTAATCCCAGCACTCTGGGAGGCTGAGGCAGTGGATTGCTTGAGCTCAGGAGTTCGAGATCAGCCTGAACAAAACGGTGAAAGACCATCTCTAAAAAAATACAAAAAAATTAGCAGGGCATGGTAGCGCATGTCTGTAGTCCCAACTACTTGGGAGGCTGAGGTAGGAAGATGGTTTGAGCCTAGGAGGCAGAGATCATAGTGATCCGAGATTGTACCACAACACTCTAGCCTGGGTGAGAGAGCCAGACCCTGTCTAAAAAAAAAAGCCAGGGGTGGTAGTTCATGCCTGTAATCCCAGTACTTTGGGAGGCCGAAGTGGGTGGATCACGTGAGGTCAGGTGTTCAAGACAAGCCTGGCCAACATGGTGAAACCCAGTCTCTACTAAAAACAAAAGAATTAGCCGGGTGTGGTGGCAGGCACCTGTAATCACAGCTACTCAGGAGGCTGAAACAGTAGAACTGCTTGAACCAGGAGGTGTAAGCTGCAGTGAGCAGAGATCGTGCCACTGTACTATACCAGGGCAAAAGAGCAAGACTCCATCTCAAAAAAAAAAAAAAAAAAACCCCAAAGAAGTAATTGTCATCAGGAATTATCTAACAGTAAGATTTTATTTTATTCTGGTGGTAAGATTTTGATTTGGGGTTGCTTCTTTATGTTTATTTTTTTAATTAAAAAAAGTATAAGATTTACACTATTTTACTGGATCTTCACAACTGCATGATATAATTAGGACTAATGCAAGGCTACCATGTATAGAAGTAACATTAAGTTACAGGGAGGAAACTGACATGCAGAGATGCTAGCCATTTTCAAGGTCCTTCAAGGCAGGAGAAACCCCTCTTATCAAAAGTAAGAGGATGTCCATAGAAGTAGACAAACTACTTCTCAAAGGCCCTTCCTCTTTCTCTGACCAAAGTTGTTGCTATGCTTATATTCATGTCTTTGGACATAAACAAAACATAAATACAGGAAGATAAAGCAACTGGATGCTTTTCAAATGTTGTGTCAGAATTATCACACCATTATGTAACAAGCAGAAATACTTAATTTTTCAGAAAAGACAAAAATCTAACACTGGTCCAGCTGTGGGGAAACAGGTACACTAGAACACCGGTTGAGGTCCTGACCATGATCATCTTTTTATACCTCAATATAGATGGAAAGAACAAGCTGTGGAACTGCTTATACTCTTGGACTCAGCCATTTCAAGCTCAAGAATACAGTCCAGGTTAAAAATAACATTTGTGAAAAATGAGAAAAACCAATAGCTCTTTACATAAGATTTTGGAGAAACTGGATACAGTGCATCCATTAAAAAACAAGAGAGTAGGCTGGGCGCGGTGGCTCACACCAATAATCCCAGCACTTTGGGAGGCCAAGGCGGGTGGATCATGAGGTCAAGAGATCGAGACCATCCTGGTCAACATGGTGAAACCCCGTCTCTAGTAACAATACAAAAAATTAGCTGGGTATAGTGGTGCGTGCCTGTAATCCCAGCTACTCAGGAGGCTGAGGCAGAAGAATTGCCTGAACCCAGGACGCGGAGGTTGCGGTGAGCCGAGATCACGCCATTGCACTCCAGCCTGGGTAACAAGAACGAAACTCCATCTCAAAAAAAAAAAAAAAGAGATCAAGACCATCCTGGTCAACAAGGTGAAACCCTGTCTCTGCTAAAATACAAAAAAAATTAGCTGGGCATGGTGGTATGCGCCTGTAGTCCCAGCTACTTGAGAGGCTGAGGCAGAATTGCTTGAACGTGGGAGGCAGAGGCTGCAGCGAGCTGAGAACATGCCACTGCACTCCAGCCTGGCACCTGGCAACAAAAAACAAACAAAAAGTAGGGTACTCAGTAAGTAGTAGCAGATTTTTCTTTTTCTTTTTCTTTTTTCTTTTTTTTTTTTTTTGAGACAGAGTCTCACTCTGTCCCCAGGCAACCTCCGCCTTCCAGATTCAAGCAATTCTGGCGCCTCAACCTCCCAAGCAGCTGCGATTACAGCAGTGCACCCACCACGCCCAGCTAATTTTTGTACTTTAAGTAGAAATGGGTTTTCGCCATGTTGGCCATGCTGGTCTCAAACTCATGACCTCAGATGATTCACCCACCCCAGCCTCCCAAAGTGCTGGGATTACAGGCGTGAGTCACAGCCCCCGGTATTTTCTGAATGCATATTACATTTACAGTTAATGTTTTACTGACAAAGACTCTGGGTTTTATTTTGGGGTGAGACGAAAAGTACTGTTGTCATGGTAACTGGAGGTCTTGCCCTCAGCAATCCCATTGTGCTCAGGGAAAAGAGGAACCACAAAGAATTAAAAGTGATAGATGGGTATGGAACAAGACCTTTCAGTGAACCAGCTCTGGGACAGGGGTAGAGGAAAATAAATTCTGGGACTCTCAAGCAAAAAAATGCCAATCACCAGAAACTACAGAACAGGCTTTGAGATAATCTAAAGGCGCTTACCACAAGGCTTGGATTCAATCTTCATTAAAGGGTCACAATGCCTTTTAACTCGATATAACCACCTTAAATTGAGGGATACTCGGGTGAAAGACCGGCTTAAATCTTTAGGCCCTCTTCATTTAAAAAATATTCATTGAGTGCCTGCTGTGTGACAGGTACTGGAGATAGAGAATAGGAGGACAAGGCACCTGGGACCCCGATCTTTCCCTTTTTAGGGAAAGCAGCTAAAAAACAAGATAAGCACATACATAAAGATCATTTCTTTTCTTTTCTTTTTTTGAGATGGAGTCTTGGTCTTGTCGCCCAGTCTGGAGTGCAATGGCGCAATCTTGGCTCACTGCAACCTCCACCTCCCACGTTCAAGCGATTCTCCTGCCTCAGCTTCCCCAGTAGCTGGGATTACAGGTGTCCACCAACACGCCCTGCTAATTTTTGTGTTTTTGGTAGAGACAACATTTCACCATGTTAGCCAGGCTGGTCTCGAACTCCTGACCTCAGGTGATCGGCCCATCTCAGCTTCCCAAAATGCTGGGACTACAGGCATGAGCCCCCAGCCGAGCATGTAAAGATCATTTCTGACAGAGATAAGTAATTGTGGGAAAAACAATTTCCAACAACGTGGAAAGGACTATTTTAGATACAGCTGTTAGAAAAGACTCTCCAAGGAACTGAGGTCTGAGCAGAGACTTAAGTGACAAGAAGGAGGCAGCCACGCGATGATCTAAGGGAAGTGACTTCTTTTTTTTTTTTTTGAGACGGAGTTTCGCTCTTGTTACCCAGGCTGGAGTGCAATGGCACGATCTCGGCTCACCGCAACCTCCGCCTCCCGGGTTCAGGCAATTCTCCTGCCTCAGCCTCCGGAGTAGCTGGGATTACAGGCACGCGCCACCATGCCCAGCTAATTTTTTGTATTTTTAGTAGAGACAGGGTTTCACCATGTTGACCAGGATGGTCTCGATCTCTTGACCTCATGATCCACCCGCCTTGGCCTCCCAAAGTGCTGGGATTACAGGCATGAGCCACCGCGCCCGGCCCGGGAAGTGACTTCTAAGCAAAGGAAACTACTAGAGGCAAAGAGCTTCTGGCAGAAATGAGCTGTCCCTGCACACAGCCTGAAGCCTAGAAGACTGAGACTTCCCACAGCCCATGCTGCTGTCCCAGGAAAGCATAAACAATTTTAGCATGTCCAGTGATACCCGAGTCTCCCAGGAAGAAGCCTCAAAGAGGACTTTTCGCCAAAGTTCTGCCTTGGAGGAAGGCCACGGAGTGCCTAAGCATGGGTACACAGACAGGTTTTAGATTCTGGCCACTTCCGGCTCCAGTTATCGTTGGCTGAGTGATGACAAGAAAAATCACTGGGCCTGTTTGCCCAGCTATGAAATGGGGTCAACAGCCCCAATTTCCCAGGGTTGTTGTGAAGAATAAGTGAGCTAATGGATGTCAAGTGCTTATCATAGCAAACACTAAATGGTACTGGTGATAGCAATGGTAGCATGGTGGCATACTAGCAAAAAGGACATCAGACACAAAGAATTATAGTCAGTATCATTATTAAAAATCCAATATACTAAAGTACATAAAGAGCACATCTTTAGTCCTAGAGAAGTGACAAGTTGGTTACAGTAGGGCCTCTTCCCAGGTCACACTAGAAGAAAGGGAATTAGTCCCTTTTACTTGACAAGGTAGGGAAGGAGGGAGAAAAGGCAGGGGAGGTAAGGAGGAAGAAAAAGAAAGGAAGAGGAAAGTGAAGGCAAGAATGAAGAGGGGGAAGAGGCCGGACGTAGTGGCTCACACCTGTAATCCCAGCACTTTGGGAGGCCAAGGCAGGCGGATCACCTGAGATCAGTAGTTGGAGACCAGCCTGGCCAATATGGTAAAACCCCGTCTCTACTAAAAATACAAAAAAATAGTTGGGCATGGTGGCCGGTGTCTGTAATCCCAGTTATTCAAGAGGCTGAGGCAGGAGAGTTACTTGAGCCCAGAAGGCAGAGGTTGCAGTAAGCCAAGATCATGCCACTGTACGCTCCAGCCTGGTTAACAGAGCAAGACCCTATCTCAAAAAAAAAAAAAAAAGAGTAAAGAAAGAAATAGGCCTCAAAACTTCCCCCACTCTCTTCCTAGATACTTGAAATGCTTTCTCCAAGAGTGAGGCTTTTGCTTCCATAATTAAAATGCAGAGACAGCAAACATGGGTTAAGTTTACTCATTCCAAACTACTGAGAATGAGTTGATTAATCAGATGATTTTCCCAGAAGCAGTGGAAAGGGCTTTTGCCAGGCTTGGGCCTAAAATGTATCTGTTGTACGACCTTTGGCATGTTACTCAACTTCACTGAGCTAATAATCTTACCCTTACAAGTTCCTTCTCCTTTTTTCCTCATCAAAGTTTAAGGCCTCAAGACTGGCAAGTGTGCCAAACATGTACATGGGCACTTCCCTTTCCTCCTTCTTCCTCCCTCACCTCCTATACTCGGACACCATTTTGTAGGACCTGCTTCTAAGCCTTGCCCATTGCCAAGTGGATGCCGAGTTCAGGCCTGCATGAGTTCTAATCTTGATTACGCCAAGAGCTCCTGAGAAAGCTCCAAGCTTCCAGCCACATCTTCCCCAGATCTAAATAAATACTGTCAAAAGATGACATCTTCTGAGTAGTTATTTATGACAGATACTACTTTAAGATATACAGATAAAGATATGTAAAAGTACTATATCAGCCCATTTAGTGGCTACCTCATAGGGTTGTAATGAGGATTATTATTATTCCCATTTTACAGATGAGAAAACTGAGGTTCACAAAGTAAGTTTCCCAAATAGCAAAGCTAGCCATGTACTGGGACAAAGAATTGAACCCAGGTAAGACTGACTCCAGTTAACTACACTGTTGCTAATCTTCATCACTGCTACTACAGTGATATTTCTAAAATGTAAGTCTGATCATAAGACTTCTATTTTAAAACAGTTGAGTGGCTCCCCTACAGAACCAAGTTCAAGGTACTCAGTGCAGCATTTGGTCCGTCAGTGAGTTAGCCCTTATGACCAAACCAAAAGAATCTAAAGATGGGAGCTTAAATGGAGAGAAGCAGAGGGGCTGTGGGACACAATGTTTATGAGCCAGAAATAAGAGTCCCTGAGTTTGGACCCCAGGCCCAGCACTTTCCAGATAAACTTGTACAAGTCATTTTCTCTCTGAGCTTCAGGCTCCTTATCTATATGATGAGGATAGCACCACACCTACTTCAAACCTTCACATGGGTATTGTGAAGACAAAAGTTACTTAGCACAGGCCTGGCTCAAACCTGTAATCTCAGCACTTTAGGAGGCCAAGGTGAACAAATCACCTGAGGTCAGGAGTTTGAGATCAGCCTGGCCTAGATGGTGAAATCCCATCTCTACTAAAAATACAAAAATTAGCCAGGTGTGGTGGCGTGTGCCTGTAATCCCAGCTACTGGGGAGGCTTAAGCAGGAGAATCACTTGAACACAAAAGGCAGAGGTTGCAATGAGCCGAGATCACACCACTGCACTCCAGCGGAGATGACAGAGACAGACTCTGTTAAAAAAAAAGTTATTAGTTATTTAGCAAGCCTGGCACACAATTGCAAAGTTATTACTGTTTTTGTTGGGTGTGGTGGGTCACACCTGTAATTCCAGCACTTTGAGAGGCCAAGGTAGGCAGATCACCTGAGCCCAGGTGTTTGAGACCAGCTTGGCCAATGTGATAAAACCCAGTCTCTAAAAACACAAAAAATTAACTGGGCATGGTCGTGGGCACCTGTAATCCCAGCTACTCGGGAGGCTGGGACAGGAGAATTGCTTGAACCCAGGAGGCAGAGGTTGCAGTGAGCTAACATCATGCCACTGCACTACAGCCTGGGCAACAAGAGCAAAACTATCTCAAAAAATAATAATAAATAAATAGGCATGGTGGCACACAATTGTGATCCTAGCTACTCAGGAGGCTGACGCAGGAGGATCACTTGAACCCAGGGGTTCAAAGCTGCAGTGAACTATGATGATTATTTTTTTTTTTTTTGAGATGGAGTTTCACTCTTGTTAACCAGGCTGGAGTGCAATGGCGCGATCTCGGCTCACTGCAACCTCCGCCTCCTGGGTTCAAGCAATTCTCCTGCCTCAGCCTCCTAAGTAGCTGGGATTAAAGGCACGCACTACCACGCCCAGCTAATTTTTGTATTTTTAGTAGAGACGGGGCTTCAGCATGTTGACCAGGATGGTCTCGATCTCTTGACCTTGTGATCCACCTGTCTTGGCCTTCCAAAGTGCTGGGATTACAGGCTTGAGCCACCGCACCCGGCCAGTGAACTATGATTATATCACTGCACTCCAGCTTAAGCAACAGAGCAAGAGACTTTGTCTCAAAAAAAAAAAAGGCAAGAGATCAGTACCATCCACCTCACTGGGTGTAGACATTCAGAGATAATCATACGGAGGTTCTTTGAAGAATGCTATCCACAGATAAACGTATGAACTATTATTACTCCTTGCATGCAGAGGAAGGTAAAGCACAGGGAATGATGCAACTGAAGACAGACCACAATTTTGTCCGTGGAGCTTAAGACAAGCTGCATCCATTTCTCCAGCCAGTGGGGACACCAGTCTACCTATACTCTAGCTCTGGAATGAATTTTGTATCGTTTCCTTTTGTAAGGGGAAGTATTTTTTTTTTTTGGACACAGAGTCTAACTCTGCCACCAGGCTGAAGTGCAATGGCATAATCTGGGCTCACTGCAACCTCTGCCTCCCAGATTCAATCAATTCCCCTGCCTCAGCCTCCCAAATAGCTGGGATTACAGGCACGTGCCACCATGCCAGGCTAATTTTTTATATTTTAGTCGAGATGGGGTTTCACCATGTTGGCCAGGGTGGTCTCAATCTCCTAATCTCATGATCTGCCCTCCTCAGTTTCCCAAAGTGCTGGGATTAGAGGCGTGAGCCACGGCTGAGGGGAAGTCTTTTTTGAAACACACCTGAGTAGTTATTCTTACAGGATTTTTTTTTTTTAAATAGAGTTTTGCTCATTGCCCAGGCTGGAGTGCAATGGTAAGATCTTGGCCCACTGAAAACTCTGACTCCTGGTTTCAAGTGATTCTCCTGCCTAAGCCTCCCAAATAGTTGGAATAATAGGCACCTGCCACCACACCCAGCTAATTTTTGTGTTTTTAGTAGAGACGAGGTTTCACTGTGTTGGCCAGGCTGTCTTGACCTCCTGACCTCGTGATTCCCCACCTTAGCCTCCCAAAGTGCTAGGATTACAGGCATGAGCCACTGTGCCTGGTCTTTTTCCTTTTCCTTTTTATTGAGACAGAGTCTCGCTCTGTCTCCCAGGCTGGAATGCACTGGCACAATCTTGGCTCACTGCAACCTCCACCTCCCAGGTTCAAGCAATTATCCTGCCTTAGCCTCCCGAGTAGCTGGGATTACAGGTGCCCCCGCCACCACACGCAGTTAATTTTTTGTATTTTTAGTAGAGACAGGGTTTCACTGTGTTGGCCAGGCGGGTCTCAAACTCCTGACCTCATGATCCGCTTGCCTCGGCCTCCCAAAGTGCTGAGATTACAAGTTTGAACCACTGTGCACAGCCCATTCTTACAAGATTTCTTAATTGAAGTATCACCATATTACAAAGGAAAACAATTTGGAGATGAAGTCATTACTCAACAGGTCCTCCAAAGACATTTTCACTGCCTACGGAACTTTTTTGTTTTTTGTTTTTTGTTTTTTTCAGATAGTGTTTCTCTCTTGTTGCCCAGGCTGGAGTGCAATGGCACGATCTCAGCTCACTGCAATCTCCACCTCCTGGTTTCAAGAGATTCTCCTGCTTCAGCCACCCGAGTAGCTGAGATGACAGGCATGCACCACCTCGCCAAGCTAATTTTGTTTTGTTTTGTTTTACCCACCCCACCCACTATCTGTTTTGTATTTTTAGTAGAGATGGGGTTTCACCAAGTTGGTCAGGTTGTTCTTAAACTCCTGACCTCAGGTCATCCACCTGCCTCAGTCTCCCAAAGTACTGGGATTACAGGCATCAGCCACCATGCTCAGCAGGACTTTTAAATACCTCCTAAGTTATTTACGAGGCAATTCATTAATTCCCTTATCCTGACTGGGCACAATGGCTGATGCCTGTAATCCCAGCACTTTGGGAGCCTAAGGTAGGAGGATCATCTGAGGTCAGGAGTTTGAGACTAGCCTGGCCAACATGATAAAACCCATCTCTACTAAAAATACAAAAATTATCCGGGCATGGTGGCTACTGCCCATAGTCCCAGTTACTTGGTAGGCTGAGGCAGGAGAATCACCTCAACCCGGGAGACATAGATTGCAGTGAGCCAAGATCACACCACCACACTCCAGACTGGTAACAGGAGCAAAACGCAAAAAAAAAAATTTCCTTATCCTTTAAATATTACCTTTTATTCCTAGCCTTTATTATTAATAATACCAGGAAATAATTAACATTTACTGAGTTATTACCACATGCTAAATCCTTGACAAATATCTCATTCCCAACAATGTGGAAAAATCATCATTATTATCCCATTTTATAAGGAGGAAAATGAGGCTTAGAGCAATAAACAACTTGCCCAAAGCTACCTGGCTAGATAGAAGAGCTGGGACTTCAGAAACAAGACTTCCTTCTTCCAAAACCTGCTGTTTTTTACTTTTTTGGAGACAGGGTCTGGCTCTGTGGCCCAGGTTAGAGTGCAGTGGCAGGATCTTGGCTTATAGTGACCTCTGCCTCCCAGGCTCAAACCATCCTCCCACCTCAGCTCCCTGAATAGCTGGGACTACAGGCATGCTCAACCACACCTTGCTAATCTTCGTATTTTTTGTAGAGACGGGGTTTTGTCAAGCTGTCCAGGCTCAACTTGAACTACTCGGCTCAAGTGATCTGCCCACCTAAGGTTCCCAAAGTGCTGGAATTACAAGTGTGAGTCACCATGCCAGGCCCCCACTAACTTTTACTGCTTTTAAAAACAAAGTCTAAAAACATAGTAATAATAAATAAATAAATATCTCTAGAGGGACAGGATTAATAGGACAGGGAAAAAAAGAATAAAAAGAAAAAAATAAATAAAAACAAGGTCTTTGGGGCTGGGTGCACTAGCTCATGTCTGTAATCCCAACACTTTGAAATGCTGAGGTGAGAAGATCACTGAGGTCAGGAGTTCAAGACAGGACTGGCCAACATAGTAAAACCTCATCTCTACTAAAAATACAAACATTAGCCAGCTGTGGTGGCACGTGCCTGTAATCCCAGCTACTCAGAAGCCTAAGGCAGGAGCCTCGCTTGAACCAGAGAGTCAGAGGTTACAGTGGGCAGAGATTGTCCCACTGCACTCTACCCTCGCAACAGAGCAAAACTCTGCCTCAAAATAAATTAATTAATTAAAAATAAAAACAAGGTATTTGGGGCTGGGTTCGGTGGCTCATGTCTGTAATCTCAGCACTTTGGGAGGCTGAGGTGGGTAGATCACCTGAGGTAAGGAGTTCAAGACCAACCTGACCAACAAGGTGAAACCTTGTTTCTAACAAAAATACAAAAATTAGCCAGGTGGGTGCCTTATCCCAGCTACTTGGGAGGCTGAGACACCGCTTGGGCCCAAAAGGCAGAGGTTGCAGTGAACACAGATTGTGCCACTGCACTCCAGCCTGGGAGACAGAATGAGACTCCGTCTCAAAAAAATAAATAAATAAGGTTTTCAACATTAAAAATATTAAGGGATTACTGTTAGTTTTGTGTGTGTGAAAATGAGGGGATAAAAATGTTGTCAGGCACAGTGGCTCACACATATAATCCCAGCACTTTGAGAGGCTGAGGTGAGTGGATCACAAGGTCAGGAGTTTGAGACCAGCCTGGCCAATATGGTGTAACCCCGTCTCTACTAAAAATACAAATTAGCTGGATACCTGTAGTCCCAGCTACTTGGGAGGCTGAGGCAGGAGAATCGCTTGAACCCAGGAGGTGGAGGTTCCAGTGAGCTGAGATTGTACCACTGAACTCCAGCCTGGGTGACAGAGCAAGACTCAATCTCAAAAAAAAAAAAAGTAAGGGGAGGACAGTTGCTCATGCCTATAATCCCAGTATTTTGGAAGGCCAAGGCATGTGAATCACTTGAGCCCAGGAGTTCACGACCAGCCTGGGCAACATAGCAAGACCCTGTTCCCACAAATAAATATATATATATACATATATTAGCCAGGCATGGTGGCACACACCTGTAGTCCCAACTACTCAGGAGGCTGAGGCAAGAGGATCGCATGAATCCAGAAGGTTGAGGTTGCAAGTAAGCTGTGATTGTGCCACCTCATTCCAGCCTTGGCAAGAGTCAAACTCCATCTAAAAAAAAAAAAAAGAGTAAGAACCTTTTTATTTAGCATACACTACTAATAAAGTTATAGATGAAATTCAAACTAGGTCAGGTACTGTGGCTCATGCCTGTTATCCCAGTACTTTGAGAGGCCAAGGCAGGCAGATCACAAGGTTAGGAGTTGAAGATCAGTGACCAACATGGTGAAACCCCATCTCTACTAAAAATACAAAAATTAGCCAGGCGTTGTGGGTTACACCTGTAATCCCAGCTACTCAGGAGGCTGAGGCAGGAGAATCGCTTGAACCCAGGAGGCGGAGGTTGCAGTGAGTCAAGACTGTGCCACTGCACTCTAGCCTGGGCAATAGAGCGAGACAGACAGACAGATAAGAGAAAGAGAGAGAGAGAGAGAGGGAGAGAAAGAAAGAAAAGAAAAAGGCCGGGTGCGGTGGCTCATGCCTATAATCCCAGCACTTTGGGAGGCCGAGGCGGGTGGATCACGAGGTCAAGAGATCGAGACCATCCTGGTCAACGTGGTGAAACCCCACCTCTACTATAAATACAAAAATTAGCTGGGCATGGTGGCACGCGCCTGTAGTCCCAGCTACTCAGGAGGCTGAGGCAGGAGAATTGCTTGAACCCAGGAGGCGGAGGTTGCAGTGAGCCAAGATCACGCCATTACACTCCAGCCTGGGCAACAAGAACGAAACAGGAAAGGAAAGGAACGGAACGGAACGGAAAGGAGAAAGGAAAGGAAAGGAGGAAGGAGAAAAAAAGAAAGAAAGAAAGAAAGAAAAGAAAAGAAAAACTAACGAGGCCCATTGAACAGCCCATGGAGGAATTTTACATTTTCTGAGAGGAATAAAATGAAAGTAATAATGGTACCTATACTCAACTCTTCATAGATCACCAAGCCAGGGAAACCCTATAAACTATTATTTCTTCTTTTCTTTCTTATTTTTAAACACAGGCTCTCGCTGCCACCCAGGCTGGAATACAGTGGCAGTATCATAGCTCACTCCAGCCTCGAACTCCTGGGTTCAAGCAATCCTCCCACCTCAGGCTCCCAAGGAGCTGGGACTACAAGGTGTGCATCACCATGCCAGACAAATTTTTTTTCTTTCTTTTTTTTTTGAGAAGGATTCTCACTGTATCGCCTTGGCTAAATTGGAGTGGCTCAATCTTGGCTCACTAAAACCTCCACCTCCCAGGTTCAAATGATTCTCCTGCCTCAGCCTCCTGAGTAGTAGGATGACAGATGCATGCCATCATGCCTGGCTGATTTTTATATTTTTAGTAGAGACAGGGTTTCACCATGTTGGCCAGGCTGGTCTTGAACTCCTGACCTCAGGTGATCTGCCTGCCTCAGCCTTCCAAAGTGTTGGGATTACAGGCGTGAGCCACCATACCCGGCCTTGCCGTTTTT
Organism: Callithrix jacchus; assembly: GCF_049354715.1. Lineage (NCBI taxonomy): Eukaryota > Metazoa > Chordata > Mammalia > Primates > Cebidae > Callithrix > Callithrix jacchus. Next base: position 3,499,658 of record NC_133506.1, read on the forward strand.
TTTCCTTTTTATAGAAATGAGATTTCACTTTGTGGCCAAGACTGGTCTCAAACGCCTGGGTTCAAGCAATCCTCCTGCCTGGAATTCCCAAAGTGCTGGGATTACAGGCATGAGCCACCATGCACCGACGAACCAGGTATCTTTAATTCCCTTTTTAGATTAGGAAATGAAGAGAAAGGGTAACATTTACTGATATTTCCAATAACTGATGTCAGATAGTTATGATAATACTTGGGTGAGGAAACAGGCTCATATAGGTTAAGTAACTTGCCACGCTGGAAAGTTCTGACCCCAATGTGCATAACACAATTAGAGCTTCAAGAGGCTTAAGCCATATGCAAAAATTACATGTGGCCCCAAGAGAGTGGCAAATACTGGTACTCAAAGTCAAGCATTCCACCTGCAAATCCTGGGTCCTTGCCACCACATACCATACAGCCTAGACATGAAAAGTGGCCTCTTGTAGCCAGGGACAGTGGCTCATGTCTGTAATCCCAGCACTTTGAGAGGCTAAGGCAGGTGGATCGTCTAAGGTCAGAAGTTCAAGACCAGCCTGGCCAACATAGTGAAACCGTGTCTACTAAAAATACAAAAAATTAGCTGGGCATGGAGGCAGACACCTGTAATCTAAGCTACTAGGGAGACTGAGGCAGGAGAATCACTCGAACCCGGGAACCGGGGAGGCAGAGGTTGCAGTGAACAGAGATCGCGCCACTGCACTCCAGCCGGGTTGACAAGAAGGAAACCCCGTCTCAAAAAAAGAAAAAAAGGAAAGTGACTCTTGGCCAGGCTCAGTGGCTTACGCCTATAATCCTAGCACTTTGGGGGGCCGAGTTGAGATCACTTGAGATCAGGAGTTCAAGACCAGCTTGGCCAATATGGTGAAAACCCATCTCTATCAAAAATAGAAAAATTAGCTAGATGTGGTGGCACGCACCTGTGATCCCAGCTACTCAGGAGGCTGAGGCAGAAGAATTGCTTGAACCTAGGAGGCGGAGGTTGCGGTGAGCCAAGATCCTGCCACTGCACACCAGCCTGGGTGACAGAGCCAGACTCTGTCTCAAAAAAAAAAAAGAAAAATATCTGGGGTGAGGGTGGCAAAGTGCCTCAGTGCTGGTTTCCAGGCTGTTTCCTGTTTGATTTATAGTTAAAGTGACTTATTCCAATTTCTAGGAGAAAAAGCACAATAGCTACAGACAGATGGACGTAAGAGCACTGGGACAGGAGGCAAAAAAAAGCTGGACTCCAATCCAGGCCCTGCTTATTAGCCAAATGACCTTGGACAATTACTCATCTCAGTTTCCTCCTGTTAGAAGATAATAGGTCAGATGTAAAGATTCAATCACATCTAAGAGAGTGCTCCAAAAATGCTAGCTATAGTTATCATTATTGTAAAATACCCATATTTCCAGATCAAGTTTCCACAGCCTAGAAATCCCAACACCTGTGCACCTGTAGAAGCAAGAAAGGAATGTCAATCCACCTAGCCATGGACTTTTTCCATATGAGAAAGAGACTGCTTGAAAATTGGGTCTCTACTAAGACAGAAAGCCCAAATACCCATTTGAGATACCTAGAAGTCAGCCTTTAAAATCCTAGGATTATGTTCCTGACATGGAATAAACTGTCAATGAATATAAACCATGGTTTAAGCCAGATGCGGTGGCTCACGCCTGTAATCCCAGCACTTTGGGAGGCTGAGGCAGGCGGATCATGAGGTCAGGAGTTCAAGACCAGCCTGGCCAATATGGTAAAACCCTGTCTCTACTAAAAATTTAAAAAATTAACCAGGTGTGATGGCATGCACCTGTAGTCCCAGCTACTCAGAAGGCTGAGGCAGGAGAATCACTTGAACCCAGGAGGTGGAGGTTGCAGTAAGCTAAGATTGCACTCCAGCCTGGGTGACAGAGTGAGACTCAATCTCAAAAAAAAAAAAAAAAAAAAACCTTTGTTTAAATCCTTCCCCAAGCCCCTCCTCTTGCTCCTTCCCCAAAGTTCACGGATTCAAGCTCCACCACTCTTTCCTAAAACTGTCCAATTTACATATAGTGACCCGTATTAGGCTCCTAAAATTGTACAGGAATCTGCCAGCTCATTAGTTCCATTATTTGGCAAGAGAGCCAGATCCAGGTAGGACATAGCCCAAGATCTAACAAAGTTGTCCAAGCAATATTACAAATCAAGGTTTCCTTTTTTTTTTAAGACAGAGTTTCACTCTTGTTGCCCAGGCTGGAGTGCAGTAGTGCAATCTCGGCCCACTACAAGCGATTCTCCTGCCTCTGACTCTCAAGTAGCTGGGACGACAGGCGCCCGCCACCACACGTGGCTAATTTTTGTTTGTTTGTTTGCTTGTCTGTTTGTGAGGGAGTCTCACTCTGTCACCCAAGCTGGAGTACAGTGGCACAATCTCAGCTCACTGCAACCTCAGTGGGACTATAGGTGGATGCCACAACACTAGGGTAATTTTTGTATTTTTAGTAGAGACAAGTTTTCACTATATTGGTCAGCTACCCAGGAAGCTGAGGCAGGAGAATCACTTGAATTCAGGAGGCAGAGGTTGCAGTGAGCTGAGACTGAGCCACTGCACTCCAGCCTGGGCGACAGAGCAAGACCCTCTCAAAATAAAAAATAAAAAAATAGGCATGGTGGTGCACGTGTGTATGTGTGTGTGTGTCGTGTATGTAACATAAAAAGAATTTCTATCAAGAAAAATGTAGTGGGGCACAGTGACTCACACCTGTAATCCCAGCACTTTGGGAGGCCGAGGTGGGCAGATCACCTGAGGTCAGGAGTTTGAGACCAGCCTGACTAACATGGAGAAAACCCATCTCTACCAAAAATATGAAATTAGCCGAGCATGATGGCACATGCCTGTAATCCCAGCTACTTGGGAGGCTGAGGCAGGAGAATCGCTTGAACCCAGGAGGCAGAGGTTGTGGTGAGCTGAGATTGTGCCACTTGCACTCCAGCCTGGGCAACAAGAGAGCTCCGTCTCAAAAAAATAAAAGAAAAAAATGTAAACATCCTCCCTATTACTTCTGAGGAAGCTGAAGAAGGAAAAATACTCCAGAAGTTAAATACACTTTTTTTTTTTTTTTTTTGACACAAAATCTCGTTCTGTCACCCAGGCTGGAGTGCAGTGGTGCAATCTCAGCTCACTGCAACCTCCGCCTCCTGGATTAAAGTGATTCTCCTGCCTCAGCCTCCCAAGTAACTGGGACTACAGGCGCACGCCACCACATCCAGCTGATTTTTTTGTATTTCTAGTAGACAGGGCTTTCACCATATTGGCCAGGCTGGTCTCAAACTCCTGACTTCATAATCCATCCACTTCAGCCTCCCAAAGTGCTGGGATTACAGGCATAAACCACCACGCCTGGCCTAAATATACCTTTAAGTCCTGATATCCAAACCCCATCAGCAACTGTCTTTGAGAATAATCGTGCGTTTTCAAATTCATGGCACATGCCTGTAATCCCAGCTACTTGGGAAGCTGAGGCAGGAGAATCGCTTGATTCATTTGTTATTTGAAATACAGAGTTCTTATTATCCTTAACAACTTTTCGTGTGGGTTTTGTGGCTGTGTGTTCCTCTAAGAGCACTTGGAAGTAATGGGGTCTCACTCTGTCACCCAGGTTGGAGTGCAGTGGTACAATCCTAGCTCACTGCAGCCTCTGAACTCCCTTGTCAGCCTCCCAAGGAGCTGGGACTACAAGCAGGCACCACCATGCCTATTTTTTTTTTTTTTTTTTTTTGTAAAGACAGGAGTCTCACTTTTTTGCCCAGGCTGGTCTTGAACTCCTGGCTTCAAGCAATCCTCCCACTTTGGCCTCCCAAAGTGGTGAGATTACAGGCGTAAGCCACTACACCCACCTAACCACAAGTAATTGTTAAATGGTATTTGTACTTAGGATACACTTTCAAACTTCAGAAAGGGAGTTTAAACACCTTTACAATCCAGAAAGAAATACCAGGCAACTGACTCCCACAGATACAGGAGATCCTGGGGAAGGGGACTAAAAGCATTACATCTCACTTTCCCCAAATCCCAGCCAAAGACAAACAACCTGCTTGCTTCATCTTTAAATTTCATGCCCCCTGCCCTGCTAATTCAAACCAAAAAATAAAGCTGTGGAAAGGAGGAAATGAAGTCTCTTTTTAAGTACACATTAGATAAGAGAACTGACAAGTAAATACCGGGTATATAAAGTATGGACTCCTTCTTGGTAAGGCAGGGAAGTAGTTAACATTGAATGGGGAACGTAGGAAGACTTTGAGGATTTCAGGTAGTTCTGAATGAAAAACAGCATGGAACTGGAAGAAGACATGGAGGCAGAAGAATGCTAAGTTGGGTATGAGAACAAGCTGGCTGCCTCAGCTAGAAAAAAGACAGTGGCAGAAGTGACTTGGACAAGGGAATAACTGGCAGGCTGCCCAAGGGAGCACATGAAAGAAATCAGATCTGCTGCAACAAGCTTCCACAGGCAACTGGGTTTCTAAGCAAGGCAGCAACCAAGATTCAAAAAGGGTGGACACTGCAGATAATCAGCCCCTCATTTTACAAATGGGGAGAAGCAGGCCCACAGAATTAAATCACTTGCCTGAGGTCTCACAGTGAGTGGAAGAGCTGGGACAAAGTCACATCCAGATCAAATCCGTTACTGAATAGAATCTGACATTCATGTGAGGAATATGGGGTTGGGGGAGGACAGGGACACAAAATAGTCTAGTCATTCAGGTTTGTCCTGATTAGGGTTGGCAACAGGATCATGCTGGAAAAGGGCCATGACAGGTGACAGCCAGGGAAATAGGTACAGATGATCCAACACACTTAGAAAGGAAAAACACTTTCAGAGGTAGTCTTTGTCTCTAAAAAAAATTTTTTTTCAAAAAAGGTAAAACCCACTTGAGACTTAGAATACATTAGACATGTGGGTACAAAAGGAGAAAGATCATCATAAGGCACCATCATCATCAGAGACTATCATCTTCTCCCAAGCATTTGCCATTCTGGAGCACCCATTTAGAGAAAGCCAGCAGCTTCCATTCAAGGTCAGGGCACCTACCTTTATCCTGGCTTTTCCTGGCCCATTTCCAGAACCCAGAAAACCAGGAAGGACTCCTTGGAAATTCCAACACCTGTGACCCTGCTGATGTGGGGTATCACAGACTCCAAAGGCGAGGAACCAGAGACAAGCTGGCTATGCAGTATTTATTAGAATGATTCTACATCAATAATTATGTTTGCATTCAAGTAAGAAAGATGTAACCATTTAAATTTGGCAATAGCCAGGCATAGCAGCTCATACCTATAATCCCAACACTTTGGGGGGCTAAGGTGGAGGACTGCTTAAGCCCAGAAGTTCAAGACCAACCTGGGTAAAATGGCAAGAGCTAATCTCTAAAAAACACTTAAAATTAGCCAGGTAGAGTGGCATGTGCCTGTAGTCCCTGAAACTCAAGAGGCTGAGGGGAGGATCGCTTGAGCCCACAAGGTTGAAGCTGCAGTGAGCCATGATCACACCACTGTACTCCAGCCTGGGTGACAGAGTGAGACCCTGGCCCCACCCCCAAACCCCGCCCCCCCCAAAAAAAGACAATATACATAGAAACCAAACTTCTGGAAAAGTTTTGGCCATGATTTAAAAAGCTATGTGCTAGAGGCTGGGTGTGGTAGCTCATGCCTGTAATCCCAGCACTTTGGGAGGCCAAGGCTGGCAAATCACCTGAGTTCAGGAGTTTGAAACCAGCCTGATCAACATCAGGAAACCCCATCTCTACTAAAGATACAAAATTAGCCAGGCATAGTGGCACATGCCTGTAATCCCACCTGCTCAGGAGGCAGAGGCAGGAGAACCGCTTGAACCCAGGAGGCAGAGGCTACAGTGAGCCAAGATGGTGCCACTGCACTCCAGCCCAGCCACCAAGAGTGAAACTCCGCTCCCGCCCAAAAAAAAAGGCCTGGCAAGGTGGCTCACACCTGTAATCTCAGCACTTCGGGAGGCCGAGGTGGGTAGATCACGAGGTCAGGAGTTCAAGACCAGCCTGGTCAATAGGATGAAACCATCCTGGCCAACATGGAGAAAGCCCATCTCTACTGAAAATACAAAAATGAGCCAGGCATGGTAGCATGCACCTGTAGTCCCCGCTACCTGGGAGGCTGAAACACAGGAACTGCTTGAACCTGGGAGGCGGAAGTGGCAGTGAGCCAAGATGGCGCCACTGCACTCCAGCCTGGCGACAGAGCAAGACTCCGTTTCGAGAAAAACGAAATAAAGCTATGTGGCAGAATAACTAATTGAGTATAACTAATAAAGGACCACGGCCTTGTACAAACTTTTAAGGGATGTGTGTCGGGATAAAGATAAAATAAAAAAAACAAAATCCCAGCATAAAACTACTACCTTCCTATTTTCACAGAGAAATCTTTGTCTTTGTGTATAAAACCTCACTACTCAAAGTGTAGTTCAGTAATACAGCATCACTTGCAAATGAGAAATACATTCAGGTCCCATCCTAGATCTACCAAATCAGAATCAGCATTTCAACAAGACCCCTGGGTGACTTATATCCACATTCAAATTTGAGAAGCACTGGTGTAGAATACTTTAAGGGTGCACTGTACAGCAGTACACAGATAAAGTATCAAACAGCCAAAGAAAGAGACAAAGTACCTGTTCACTTTCAGTATACTATATTTTATTAGGTACTGCTCAGACAGACCTCCAGCATATTTCATAAATTTGGCATTTACTAATGACCACATGATCTAACTGTGGGATCTACTTCACTTCTGGAAACAACAAAACTTGGTTCTAGGGCTTTCATGCACATGAAATATAAAACAGCTTAGTTGTTCTGAAAACGTAATAATGGTTACTTTTATTCAAGTCCCAACACTGAGTTCAGAGCACTTCTCCATAAGCCCCATTAATCTCTCCAGGTTTCTGGGAACATCATTAAATCCCTCAGCATCCTTAAGAAGCAGGTGCTTAGCAAATATCCAGTTTCCAAATGAGAGTCAGAGGGGCTTGATCCTGAAAATGTAGTATTTTCCTGCCTTGTCCTACTGGCATAGCTTCTTGGACCTAAAATCTCTCTCCTGCTGAGGCCTCATGCAGCTGCACACTCAAGTACTTCCCAAAAGGAAGAAAGGTCAGAGGTATCATTATCCCCAAGCACTTGGAATTCCAGCTGTGGAGAAATTAATCTGGTTGGGGGTTCAGGCTGAGAAGCCCTGAATAAGATCTGTAAAGGCAGAGGGAAACACAAAAGAAAGAACTATTGAGGCTCTTAAGAGATAGGAGGTCCCAGATATTTGCAGATTTTAAAGACTGACAAGTATGTCAGAGGATGATTGGGAGAGAAAAATATGCATTTCCCCACTGACACCCCAGGGACAAGAACAAAAAGAGTGCCCAAGGGATTCCTCCAAATGGCATCTTTTCTTCATAAAAGACAGTAAGAAAGTCAATGTAGGGAAGAAGCTTACGGGTTAGAAGTAGTACTGGAAGAATCTAAGAGTTTTGTTTCTGTTTTCCAGCACAAGGAATAAAGCAAAGGAGAAAACAGTATGTACCTCAACAGAATCTTAGATCTTTCTTTTCTTTTCTTTTTTTAATAGAGACGGGGTTGGCCAGGCGCGGTGGCTCACGGCTATAATCCCAGCACTTTGGGAGGCCGAGGCGGGTGGATCACGAGGTCAACGGATCGAGACCACCCTGGTCAACAAGGTGAAACTCCGTCTCTACTAAAAATACAAAAAATTAGCTGGGCAAGGTGGTGCGCGCCTGTAGTCCCAGCTACGCGGGAGGCTGAGACAGGAGAATTGCTTGAACCCAGGAGGCGGAGGTTGCCTGAGCCGAGATCGCGCCATTACACTCCAGCCTGGGTAACAACAGCGAAACTCCGTCTCAAAAAAACAAACAAAAAAGAGACGGGGTTTCACCATCTCTACTGGCCAGGATGGTCTCGATCTCTTAACCTCGTGATGCGCCCGCCTCAGCCTCCCAAAGTGCTGGGATTACAGGCGTGAGCCACCGCGCCCTGCGAATCTTAGATCTTATATGAAGTAAACCACCAGGAGAATTCACAGTCCCGTGATTAACCAAAGAAATGGTTTCCACTTTGAATCCAGCGCTGAGGGCCCAGGCAGTTCTAGACTTCAGGCCACCTCCAGCACAAGGGAAATATTTACAGCCACTACATACGCAGAACAGTTCCAAAGACAGAAACCAGAAAAATGTTTGGGGACTGGACAAGCCAAGAAGGAAGAGATCCTGCTTGCAGACAGGTAAGATAGACCTATGAAAAAAAAACGTGCAGGTAGCCCTTTAGGAGAGGAATCCTTCCCTGGAGGGGGAGGAGAATTCAGGAGGTGTGACTCTAGGAAATGTGCTGGGGCGGGGAGGGGGGAAGGCCGCAGAAGCAGAGAAAAAGTACCACACTGAGCAAAGACGTAGTCGGCACTCGCCAGAAGAAGGAAGAGGAAATGGGGGCACTGACCAGACTGGGAGAGCACCTCAAGAGGAATGTGGCTCCAAAATAGGAAGGAAACAGGAATCAAAATGTCTTGGATGACAGAAAAGCTAAAATGGGCAGGAAGGCATGCTCAAAACCACGGACCATCCACCACCTAGAAATGAGGACTCAGGAAAAAGGTGTCCCCCCCACCCGAAATTTAAGAACCATCTGGAAAGTGGCTGCACCCTGAGAGTTGTATAACTAAAAGGGGTTCATCTCGTACATTTGGGGAGCACAAGAAACAAATATGCTCCAAGATATGACAATGAGTCTCCCTCAGCAAACGAGGTAGTTTGATTTGGAGAACACATGAAAAGGGTGTAACCCCAAGAATATAGTCTCGGGAAAAGGCAGTGAATTACCTTATTTGTGAAACTGTAAATAAGTACCCACAAACTTCAGCATTTGGACATCCTTTTCGGCGCAACCTCAGATTTGAAGGGCTGAGGAAAGGAAGCGGCCCCTACATTTTAGAAATTCTAGAAGGCATGCTCTCAGATTTGGGACCCGGAAAAGAGGGATTCTTCCTTGGAGTGGTGGGGATACAAGAAAGTATCCCAAAACTTTGGCTAATGGACCCCAGATCTGAGGACCCGATAACAGGGTGAACCTCTAAATTGGAACGGAAATGCAGAATCAAATTGGAGGCCAGAAAAAAAGGAGTGTGCTCCCAGTATGGGGGCTTAAGAGAGTGCATAGAAATTGAGATAAAAATACCAGGGCTACCACTTAAGAAAGGGGGTGTGCCGCCCAGTTTTCAGAACTATAGAGAAAAGGGACACTCCCATATTTGGGGTCTTGAGAAAGGAATGTGCTCCCCAGAATAGGATAAAAAAGCCAATTTTAAAAAACGTATTCCCAAAGCACAAGGCAACAGCAGAGGTTGCCGATGAGGCTGCAGGGGCCCACACCGCTCAGGCTCTGGCCCTAGCCCTCACCCGCACCCCCAACACGGCCCGCTCCGCGCCCCGGGCCCGCACCCCACGGCCCAGCCCCCTCGGGCGGCGCTGATTGGCCGCAGCCGCCGTCACTCCTGCGCGTAGCCCCGGGGATTGGGCACCGCTCGCACGCCCGCCACGCTCTCAGCAGCAGTCCCAGGGCCTCCCTCCAGGCTGGGCGAGCGGGGCCAGGCGGGGAGCGGGGCCGGTCAAGGGACCAGAGCAGCGGTGGCGTCCGTCACCGTCCCCGCCCGCACGGCACGCGCGCGGCGCGGGCCCAGCCCAACCCGGCCCCGGCGGGCCGGCTTCGCCTCGCCGAGCCTCGCCGCGAGCTCACCTCACGGCCCCACTCCGGCTGCGCCGCTCCAGGACCAACCGACAGAAGGACTCTGCGTGCTGCGCACCACGTGACCCCCGGGACGCGCCCAGCGTATCCCCCGCCCCCTACACACACGCACCACCGCCACCATCGAGTGACGTAACGTCCCAGCTTCCCCGCCCCCCCGGCCCCGCCCGCCGGATCGCCGTGGCAACTGCCTGCGCAGGCCACGCCCACTGCCCTGACGCGCGGGAAATAGGCCCGCGCCCCATCAGGAGCACGAAGTCCCCATTCACTCATAACCACTGAGATCACGGAAGCCGGGGACTGGACGCTATCCATCACCTGTTAATTTTGCCACCTAGGCCGGGCGCGGTGGCTCACGCCTATAATCCCAGCACTTTGGGAGGCCGAGGGGGGTGGATCGCAAGGTCAAGAGATCCAGACTATCCTGGTCAACATGGTGAAACCCCGTCTCTACTAAAAATACAAAAAATTAGCTGGGCATGGTGGCGCGTGCCTGTAGTCCCAGGTACTCGGGAGGCTGAGGCAGGAGAATTGCTCGAACCCAGGAGGCGGAGGTTGCGGTGAGCCAAGATCGTGCCATTGCGCTCCAGTCTGGGTAACAACAGCGAAACTCCGTCTCTTAAAAAAAAAAATCTGGACCTGATCTGCCACTTTCTTATCCTCACACGCCAGCTCCCTCACATTCTCAGCGTCCTTCAACTCTACAACCAATCCAGTTTCCTCTTACCTCAGAGCCTTTACACTCATTTCTCCTCCACTTTGTCATTAACTCCTAGAAAGGTTTCCAATTGCTGCTAAGGATAAGAAGCTATATTTTGTCAGGGAACGAAGGTCGGAGTTGAAGGCCACCCCTAAAGAATATGAAGCCAGTTTTCTCTACAACTAGAAATGCCATAATAGAAAAAAAAAAAAAGAATATGAAGCCAGGAGCAATGGCTCAAGCCTGTAATGCCACCACTTTGGGAGGCTGAGACAGGGTGGATCACTTGAGCTCAGGAGTTCAAGACCAGTCTGGGCAACATAGCTAGACTGCCATCCCTACAAGAAATACCAAAATTAGCCAGGCATGAGCATGCACACCTGTGGTCCCAGGTCAACCTTCTGAGTAGCTGGGACTGTAGGCCCACGCCACCATGCCTGGCTAATTTTTTTTTTTTTTTGAGACAGGGCCTTACTCACTGTGTCACTGAGGCTGGAGTCTCCGCTTCATCATAACTTCCACCTTCTAGACCCAAGCAATTCTCCCACCTCAGTCTTCCAGGTAGCTGGGACCAAGGTGTGCACCACCAAGTCTGTTTAATTTTTGCATTTTTTTGTAGAGACACAGTTTTACTTTGTTGTTCAGGCTGGTCTCAAACTCCTTGGCTCAAGTGATCCTCCCAACTCAGCCTCCAGAAATGCTAAAAATCCAGCCTGAGGGGTGCTTTTTAAACAAGGGCTGGAGACTAAGGAGGATATTGCCTCAGTTGAGGTAGTCAGGGCAAAGGGCAGCCCTTAGGTAGAGGTACTGTGGAACCAGGGACAAAAGCTTCAGCTGCACTTGCTTCAACAGTACATCTATTGCATTAAAATTGTAACACGACTAAAATGGTGGCTGACACCTGTAATCCCAGCACTTTGGGAGGCCAAAACAAGCAGATTACCTGATGTCAGGAGTTCAAGACCAGCCTGGCCAACATGGTGGAAACCCTATCTCTAATAAAAATACAAAAACTAGCCAGTCATGGTAGCGCATGCCTATAGTCCCAGCTACTTGAGAGGCTGAGATAGGAGAATGACTTGAACCCAGGAGGCAGAGCTTGCAGTGAGCTGAGATCATACCACTGCACTCCAGCCTGTGCAACAGAGCAAGATTCCATCTCAAAAAATAATAATAATGTAATAAAATAGTAACAATACAGAAAAGATTTGCATAATCCTTGCACAAGGATAAGCATGCAAATTCATGATGCATTCTGTACTTTTAAAAAAAATCAGCAATTTGAAGATCAGCGCCACTCAGTCAAGTAAGTACTCACATACAGGAAGAAAGGGCCTTCTCACGATCCTCTGGGTTTATGTCTATTAATATGAAATTGTTTAGATGTTAGTGGCTATGGTAGCACACAATGAATTTTTTGCCCCTCCCAACCACAATAATGTCAAGAACTCCAGACTCTGTAGCCCCATATAAATATAGCATGTTTCTTCACTTATTCAACCTGCATGTACTGAGAGTCAAATTCAAGATGGGCACCAGGCCGGGCGTGATGGCTCACACCTGTAATCCCAGCGCTTTGGGAAGCCGAGGCAGGCGGATCACAAGGTCAAGAGATTGAGACTATCCTGGCCAACATGGTGAAACCCTGTCTGTACTAAAAATACAAAAAAATAGCCTGGCATGGTGGCACATGCCTGTGGTCTCAGCTATTCAGGAGGCTGAGGCGGAAGAATTCCTTGAACCAAGGAGGCAGAGGTTGCAGTGAGCCAAGACTGTGCCACTGCACTCCAGCCTGGTGACAGAGCAAGACTCCATCACAAAAAAAAAAAAAGATGGGCACCAAACACTCAGAGCACAATGAGACAGGCCCCACTCTTGAGGAGCTCACAGACTGCTGAAGTAATCATAGCAAGCAAAAGAGAAATATGTTACAAGGGACCCAGAGCTACAACAGGACTGCAGGCTCAAAAAACAAATAGGCACAAGGGCAGCTCCACTAACAGCAGCAGCTGCTGCTCCCAGCAACACTGCACACCACTGCTGAGATCCAATCTTAATATCCCTTTGTCTTTTTGAGAGGCAAAGTCATGGCCAGCAGCCACTGTCTATTGGCCAATCTCAGGTCACATGGATGTGTCCAGCCTGCCAGAGAAAGAAGAGAAGAATGATCTGCCCCTAAGGGTACTCCCCAGATGGGAAGTGGAGGTTGGAAGGAGACTGACACTGATCAGGGAAAAATAACTGAATACAGATATGAAAAAAGTACCTTGGGAGCTAAGCTCTTTGTGATTTAAAAACTTGCAGAAATTTGACTTGCCAGCTTCTTCTGAACTGAATATGAATGGAATGCTAGCCAGAGAACTCCAGTTTACAAGGTTCAAAGTTCTCTTACTCCTTAATAACATCTATTTCTGCTTTAAGATCCTCCCCAGCATTTTACTGTATTTCAGAACTATAGTCCCAGCCCTTAAAACAAGAGCACCAAAATCAAACCCTGTGTGCATCCATAAGAAGTATAGGGTAGCATAAAAAGCATCCAATACCTACATGGGAGAGTTGTCACTCTCCATAGGCATCAATTTTCTTCAATATTCACTTTTTTTTTTTTTTGAGACAGAGTTTCGCTCTTGTTATCCAGGCTGGAGTGCAATGGCGCGATCTTGGATCACAACAACCTCTGCCTCCTGGGTTCAGGCAATTCTCCTGCCTCGGCCTCCTGAGTAGCTGGGATTATGGGCACGTGCCACCATGCCCAGCTAATTTTTTGCATTTTTAGTAGAGACAGGGTTTCACCATGTTGACCAGGATGGTCTCGATCTCTTGACCTTCTGATCCATCCGCCTCGACCTCCCAAAGTGCTGGGATCAATATTCACTTTTTTCACTCAATTAGATAATATGTATCTACCAACACAGAATTGTCATGTTTAAGTTCAATAATACGTGAGAAAATAGACTGAACTACAAAGTTCTATACAAATTAATTTCTGATTTATCTGATTTCTTTCTTTCTTTTTTTAAGACAGGGTTTCACCATGTTGGTCAGGCTGGTCTTGAACTCCCGAACTCAGGTGATCCGCCTGCCTTGGCCTCCAAAGTGCCTGGATTACAGGTGTGAGCCACCATGCCTGGCCTTTTTTTTTTTTTTTTTTTTTTGAGACAGTCTTGTTCTTGTCTCCCAGGTTGGCGTACAATGGCACCATCTCAGCTCACTGCAACCTCCTGCTCCTGGGTTCAAGCAATTCTCCTGCCTCAGCCTCCTGAGTAGCTGGGATTGCAGGTGCCCACCAGCACACCTGGCTAATTTTTGTATTTTTTACAGGATTTCACCATGTTGGCCAGGCTGGTCTCAAACTCCTGACTTTGTGATCCGCCCGTCTCAGCCTCCCAAAGCGCTGGGATTAAAGGCATGAGCTACTGCTGCACCAGGCCAATTTCTGATTTCTTTTCTTTTCTTTTGTTTTTGAGATGGAGTCTCACTCTGTAGCCAGGCTGGAGTGTAGTGGCGGGATCTCAGCTCACTGCAACCTCCATCTCCGGGGTTCAAGTGATCCTTCTGCCTCAGCCTCCAGAGTAGCTGGGTACAGGTGTGCACCACCACACCCAGCTAATTTTCGTATTTTTAGTAGAAACAGGGTTTCACCATTTAGTAGAGACTTCACTTTGTTGGCCAGGCTGGTCTCAAACTACTGACCTCGTGATCTGCTGGCCTCAGCCTCCCAGAGGGCTGGGATTACAAGTATGAGCCACCACGCTCGGCCTCTGATTTCTTTCTTACTAGATTCATTCAGCATACTCAAAATGTTCCTAGCTAATGAAAAGCAGAATTAAAGATTCAACATGAGATAGGATATTCAATTAGGAAACTGACCTTTCTCAACCTCTACCCAGCAAACATCTACGCTCTATCCTTATGCAACCCTAAAGCACTTACAGTGAGCCTGTTAAGGGAAAAGAGGGAAACTGAAACAGAAAAGTAAGTCGCCTGGATCTCTCAGACCCCATGTACTGAGTATCACCAAACTTGAGCATGTCAGTCCCCAAAAGCAGGAACTGGAGTATGATCTCTACAGCACGAAGCTGAGTGTGAGAACTCAGGAAGCCGGAAACCACAGTTACAGTTGCATCTGAAAGGTCCAAGCCCTCAACAAGGCGCCAGAGGCCAAGGGAAACGGGTTGTCTTGGCCCTAGGCTGAGGTCTCTCTAGTCTGGGCTTGATGGAAAGTTCCTGAGCTCCCTAGGCCCTTACTGCTCTCCAAGAGAGGGGGAGGATAATTAAGCAGGAATTCCAAATTACTTCCAGCATTTTGCAAGATTACGAAGAGGGAGAGAGAAGTTGGAAGGAGAGGAAAACATTTTGTATTCTTGTCCCAGTCACTAAAAACACTGATAAGGCCAGGTGCAGTGGCTCCTGCTTGTAATCCCAGCACTTTGAGAAACCAAGGTGGGAGGATCACTTGAGGTCAGGAGTTCAAGACCAGCCTGGCCAACATGGTGAAACCCCATCTCTACTAAAATACAAAATTTAACTGGGTGTGTGCCTGTAATCCCAGCTACTGGGGAGGCTGAGGCAGGAGAATTACTTGAACATGGGAGGTGGAGGTTGCAGTGAACCGAGATCACATCACTGCACTCCAGCCTGGGCGACAGAGCAAGACTGCATCTCAAAAAAAAAAAATGCCGAGCATGGTTGCTCACTCAGCAGCACTTTGGGAGGCAGCATGGCCAACATATCGAAACCCCGCCTCTACTAAAAATACAAAATTAGCTGGGCATAGTGGTGCATGCCTATAGTCCCAGCTACTCAGGAGGCCGAGGCAAGAGAATCATTTGAACTTAGGAGGTGGAGGCTGCAGTGAACCTGAGGTCATGCCATTACACTCCAGCCTGGGAAACAAGAGTGAAAACTCTCAAAAAAAAAAAAAAAAAAAAGTGATAAAATCCGAGTGGACCACTTCAAGGGCAAGAACTACGTCCTGCTCTTTTGTCCCTTAGGAGTCCCAGTGCCTAGCACTCCCTATAACTTAAACATGCCTAACAAATATTTATTGTGGGTTAAAATTTTTGCCAGCCTAGAGATAAATGTAAAGGAGAAGGATTTTAGCCTCAGGGACTAAGGGAATAGAGGTTATAAAGAGGTAAATTAAACAAACAGGCTCTGAATATCCAGGTAATCCACTTCAGTCTCCAAACTTCTTGTAATTTAATTTTAAACAATTAATGCTGTCACATGGTTCAAATACCCAAAATTACATAAAAGTTTTACAATACAAAGTGTCCCTGAAATTCTTGTCCTTCATGGGTTCAGTTCCAATTGGTAAACATGACGCTTAACTTTTTTTATTAATCCTTTGTGTCAGGATCTTGCTCTGTTGCCCAGGCTGGAGTGCAGTGGCATGATCACAACTCACTGCAGTCACAAACACCTGGGCTCAAGCAATCCTCCCACCTCAGCCTCCCAAGTTGCTGGGACTACAGGTGCGCACCATCAGCATTTCTTTACATACATATAAGCAAACGTTAGGCCGGGCGTGGTGGCTCACCCCTATAATCCCAGCACTTTGGGAGGCTGAGGTGGGTGGATCACGAGGTCAACAGATAGAGACCGTCCTGGTCAACAAGGTGAAACCCCATCTCTACTAAAAATACAAAAATTAGCTGGGCATGGTGGTCCACGCCTGTAGTCCCAGCTACTCAGGAGGCTGAGGCAGGAGAATTGCTTGAACCCATGAGGCGGAGGTTGCAATGAGTTGAGATCTAACCACTGTACTCCAGCTTGGTCAAGACTCTGTCTCAAAAAGAAAAAAAGAGGAGGAGGAGCAGTAACAAAGAGGAACCATTTACTTTGTTTCCAATGTTTATAAACAATGTTTCAATAAATAATTCCCCTACTGATGGTCAATCTCAGCCTTTCTAATTGTTACAAACCATGCTTCAATAAACATCCTTTTATATTCAAAAAATAAGACAATAACCACAAAGAAAAAGAAAGGAAAAAGCCAAGAGCAGTGACTCATGCCTATAATCCCAGCACTTTGGGAGGCTGAGGAGGGCAGATCATAAGGTCAGGAGTTCAAGACCAGCCTGGCCAATATGGTGAAACCCTGCCTCTACAAAAAACACAAAAATTAGCTAGGTGTGGTGGCATGAGCCTGTAGTCCCAGCTACTCAGGAGGCTGAGGCAGAAGAATCTCTTGAATCTGGGAGGCGGGGGTTGCAGTAAGCCAAGATTGTGCCACCACACCCAGCTAATATTTGCACTTTTTGTAGAGACGGGATTTTACCATGTTGGCTAGGCTGGTCTTGAACTCCTGACCTTAGGTGATTTACCTGCCTCCGCCTCCCAAAGTATTGGGATTATAGGTATTAGCCACTGGCCCAGCCCTGGTCAGGTATTTCTTTTTCTTTTTTAGATGGAATCTGGCTCCGTTGACCAGGTTGGAGTGCAATAGAGCTATCTCAGCTCACTGTAACCTCCTGGGTTCAAGCAATTCTCCTGCCTCAGCCTCCCAAGTAGCAGGGATACAGGCACGCAACACCACACCCAGCTAATTTTTTGTGTGTCTTTAGTAGATCGAGTTTTCATTATACTGCCCAGGCTTGTCTCAAACTCCTGACCTTATGATCCACCTGCCTTGGCCTCCCAAAGTTCTGGGATTACAGGCATGAGCCAACCGTGTCCAGCCTGTTTCACTTTCTGTGATTCTTGTGTTTACTGAAGTAGCACATTTAATTTCCTTCCAGAACTTCTCGACTGTGTTTATACCAAGAGGCCTACCTTTAGGCATATCTCAGCTTTCAACATGACTTCCTCACTGAGCTTAATCACTTTTAGCTTTTGATTTAAAGTGAGAGAGATGTCACTCTTCCTTTCACTTGAACTTTTAGAGGCCATTGCAGGGTTTTTAATTGGCCTAATTTCTTTCATTTCTTTCCTTTTTGTTTGTTAGTTTTTTTGTTTGTTTGTTTGTTTTTTGAGATGGAGTTTCGCTCTTGTTAACCAGGCTGGAGTGCAATGGCGCGATCTTAGCTCACCGCAACCTCCGCCTCCTGGGTTCAGGCAATTCTCCTGCCTCAGCCTCCTGAGTAGCTGGGATTACAGGCACGCGCCACCATGCCTAGCTAATTTTGTGTATTTTTAGTAGAGACGGGGTTTCACCATGTTGACCAGGATGGTCTCGATCTCTTGACCTCGTGATCCACCCACCTCGGCCTCCCAAAGTGCTGGGATTACAGGCTTGAGCCACCGTGCCCGGCCTTGTTTGTTAGTTTTAAGAGATAGAGTCTTGCTCTGTCACCGAGGCTGGAGTACAACGGTATGATCATAGCTCACTGTAACCACTTGCTCCTGGGCTTAAGTAATCCTCCTGCCTCAGTCTCCAGAGCAGCTAAGGCTATAGATACAAGTCACAATGCCCAATTAATCTTCCTCCTGGCCTCTCTTTTTTTTTTCTTTTGATAGAGACTGGGTCTTGCTAATTGACTTAATTTCAATATTATTGTATCTCAGTGCACAGGGAGGCCTGAGGAGAGGTAGACACAGAAACGCAGTAGATTGGTGGAACACACACATCCAACCCAGGTAGGTTGGACCTGGCACAGTGGCTAATGCCTTTAATCCCAGCACTTTGGGAGGCTGAGGCGGGCAGATCACGAGGTAGGAGATCAAGACCATCCTGGCTAACATGGTGAAACCCTGTCTCTACTTAAAACATAAAAAATTAGCCAGGCATGGTGGTGGGTGCCTCTAGTCCCAGCTACTCAGGAGTCTAAGACAGGAGAATCACTTGAACCCAGGAGGTGGAGGGAGGTTGCAGTGAGCCAAGATCGTGCCATTGCCCTCCAGCCTGGGTGACAAGAGTGAGACTTCCTCTCAAAAAATATGGATGGCTAAGCCCAGTAGCTCATGCCTGCAATCCCAGCATGAGCCACTTTTGGAGGCCAAGGAAGAAGAATTGCTTTAGGTCAGGAGTTCAAGACCAATTGGGCATCTTGGTGAGATCCTTCTCTCTTTAAAGAAAAAAAAAAAGGGCTGGGTGAATTGGCTCATGCCTGTAATCCCAGCACTTTGGGAGGCCAAGACAGGTGGATCACTTGAGATCAGGAGTTCGAGACCAGCCTGGCCAACATGGTGAAACCCTGTCTCTACTAAAAACACAAAAAATTGGCCGGGCGCAGTGGCTCACGCCTGTAATCCCAGCACTTTTGGAGGCCAAGGCAGGTGTATCACGAGGTCAAGAGATCAACACCATCCTGGTCAGCAAGGTGAAACCCCGTCTCTACTAAAAATACAAAAATTAGCTGGGCATGGTGGTGCATGCCTATAGTCCCAGCTACTCGGGAGGCTGAGGCAGGAGAACTGCTTGAACCCAGGAGGCGGAGGTTGTGGTGAGCCGAGATTGTGCCATTGCGCTCCAGCCTGGATAACAACAGTGAGACTCCATCACCAAAAAAAAAAAAAAAAACCACATACACACAAAAAAAACACAAAAAATTAGCTGGGCATGATGGGGGGGTGGTGCCTGTAGTCCCAGCTTCTCAGGAGGCTGAGGCAGGAGAATCACTTGAATCTAGGAGGTGGAAGTTGCAGTGAGCCAAGATAGCATCATTGCATTCCAGCCTGGGCAACAAGAGCAAAACTCTGTTTCAAAAAAAAAAAAAAAAGATTCCCTTGTCTCTTAAAAACAGAAAGATTACAGGCTGGACACAGTGGCTCATGCCTATAATCTCAATGCTTTGGTAGGCCGAGGTAGGTGGGTCACTTGAGCCTTGGAGTTTAAGACTAGCCTGGGCAATACGGTGAAACCTTGTCAAATTAGAAAAATTAGCTCAGTGTGGTGGTCCATGCCTGTAGTCCCAGCTACTCAGGAGGCTGAGATAGGAGGATCACTTGAGCCAGGGAGGCAGAGGTTGTAGTGAGCAGAGATTGTGCCATTGTAATTTACCCTGGTTAACAGAATGAGACCCTGTCTCAAAAATAAATTTTTTTTAAGATCACAGATCATCATAGTAGATATACATAATAATGAAAAGGTTTGAAATGTTGCAAGAATTGCCAAAATGTGACACAGAAACATAGAGGTCATGCTGCTGGAAAAATGGCAGCGATAGACATGCTTCGTAGAGGGTTGCCACGAACCTTCAATTTGTAAAAGACTCAGTGTTGGCCGGGTGCGGTGGCTCAAGCCTATCATCTCAGCACTTTGGGAGGCCGAGGCAGGTGGATCACAAGGTCAAGAGATCAAGACAATCCTGGTCAACATGGTGAAACCCCGTCTCTACTAAAAACACAAAAAATTAGCTGGGCATGGTGGCACATGCCTGTAATCCCAGCTACTCAGGAAGTTGAGGCAGGAGAATTGTCTGAACCCAGGAGGCAGAGGTTGCGGTGGGCCGAGATCGTGCCATTGCACTCTCCAGCCTGGGTAACAAGAGCGAAACTCCATCTCAAAAAAAACAAAACAAAACAAAACTCAGTGTTTATGAGATGTAATAAAACAAGGTATGGCTGGGTGCAGTGGCTCACGCCTGTAATCCCAGCACTTTGGGAAGCCGAGGCAGGTGGATCACCTGATGTCAGGAGTTCCAGACCAGCCTGGCTAACATGGCAAAACCCTGTCTCTACTAAAAAAAAAAAAACAAAAATTAGCCAGGCATGGTGGCATGTGCCTATAGTTTCAGCTATTCTGGAGGCAGAGGCAGGAGAATCACTTGAACCTGGGAGGCAGAGGTTGCAGTGAGCCAACATCTCACCACTGCACTCCAGCCTGGGTGACAAGAGCGAAACTCCATGTCAAAAAAAGAAAAAAAGTGAGTTATTGGTACACATAACTGGATAAATTGTAAACTAATAGCAAAAATAATAGTTCAAGCCGGGCGCGGTGGCTCAAGCCTGTAATCCCAGCACTTTGGGAGGCTGAGGTGAGTGGATCACAAGGTCAAGAGATCGAGACCATCCAGGTGAACACGGTGAAACCCCAT
Source organism: Callithrix jacchus (assembly GCF_049354715.1). Taxonomy (NCBI): domain Eukaryota; kingdom Metazoa; phylum Chordata; class Mammalia; order Primates; family Cebidae; genus Callithrix; species Callithrix jacchus. Next base: position 3,520,145 of record NC_133506.1, read on the forward strand.
CTCTACTAAAAATACAAAAAATTAGCTGGGCATGGTGGTGCATGCCTGTAATCCCAGCTACTCAGGAGGCTGAGGCAGGAGAATTGCCTGAACCCAGGAGGTGGAGGTTGCGGTGAGCTGAGATCACACCATTGCACTCCAGCCTGGGTAACAAGAGCGAAACTCTGTCTCAAAATAATAATAGTTCATATTTATTAAACACTTGGGGCATCAGTCACTGTGGTAAGTGCTTTGCAGACATTATCTTACTTAATCCTCTCCACATTTATTCTACTTAATCCTCAGAGTAGTCTGTGAGGCCAGAGAAACAAATTTAACTGAGAGTTTAAGAAAATTGTCCAGCCTGGCACAGTGGCTCATGCCTGTAATCCCAGCACTTTGGGAGGCCAAGGAGGCAGATCACGAGGTTAGGAGTTCGAGACCAGCCTGGCCAATATGATGAAACCCCATCTCTACTAAAAAAATACAAAAGTTAGCGGGGCATGGTGGTGCACACCTGTAGTCCCAGCTACTCTGGAGGCTGAGGCAGGAGAATCACTGGAATCCAGGAGTTGGAGTTGAAGTACACTAAGGTTGCAACACTGAACTCCAGCCTGGGCAAAAGAGCAAGATTCCATCTCAAGGAGAACGATCCAAGATGGCCGATCGCTAACATCCCAGGATTGCAGCTCTCAGGGAAGGCGCGGAGAACTAGAGGACGCCACACTTTCAGACAAATTCTGGTTGCTCACGGAGCAGAAGATCCCCCAGTGGAGGAAACACACGGGTGGCCAGCGCGACTCTCGTGGCCTGCGCAGCGGTTCCGCCGGCACCTCAGCGCGGCAGCTCTCTGAGCAGAGTAAACAGGTTTGGAGGACCCGCACGGGTCCCCAGCAGGACACCAGAGCCCGGCGCAGCGGCTACGACGGCACCTCGGGGGCAGCGCTCGGCGCAGAGTAAACGGGACCGGTTCCCCTTCTGACCGAGGTTTGGAGCCCCGGGAAGGCAGAGTCGCCTACTACGGACACAAGAAGGAAGCCCGACAGGAGAATCCTGGGCAGAAAAGCACCATCAGTTTTAACGCCGCTGCTCTGGCCCTGGGAACTAACAACCTGGACGTCCACTCAAGAGACCTAATCTGAAAGTTGGTAATTTCAAAGAGGACAGGAGGATAAATTTACAATGACGGGAAGAAACCAGAGTAAAAAAGCTGAGAATACTCAAAATCAGAACGCCTCTCCCTCTAAAGATGATCACAGTTCCACATCAACAATGGAACAAGGCTTGATGGAGAACGAGCGCATCCCAATGACAGAATCACTCTTCAAGGAATGGATAATAACAAACTTCGGTGAGTTAAAAGACCATGTTGTAGCCCAACGTAAAGAAACTAGGAACTTTGAAAAAAGATTTGATGAAATCCTATTGAGAATAGACAACTTAGAGAGGAGTATGAGTGAATTAATGGAACTGAAGAATACAATACAGGAACTCTGAGAAGTATGCACAGGTTTAAACACTCGAATTGTTCAAGCAGAAGAAGGGATATCAGAGGTCAAAGTCCAACTTAATGAAATAAAACGTGAAGAAAAGATTAGAGAAAAAAGGATAAAAAGGAATGAGCAAAGTCTCCAAGAAATGTGGGACTATGTGAAAAGACCAAATTTACGTTTGATAGGTGTACCTGAATGCGACGGAGAGAATGAATCCAAGCTGGAAAATACCCTTCAGGATATTACTCAGGAAAATTTTCCTAAACTAGCAAAGCAGGTCAACATTCAACCCCAGGTAATACAGAGAACACCACAAAGATATTCCTCAAGAAGAGCAACCCCAAGGCACATAATTGTTAGATTCACCAGGGTTGAAACGAAGGAGAAAATACTAAGGGCAGCCAGAGAGAAAGGTCAGATTACCCACAAAGGCAAGCCTATCAGACTTACAGCAGATCTCTAAGCAGAAACTCTACAAGCCAGAAGAGAGTGGGGGCCAATATTCAACATCCTCAAAGAACAGAACCTTCAGCCCAGAATTTCATATCCAGCCAAACTAAGCTTCATAACTGAAGGAAAAATAAAATCTTTTATGAACAAGCAAGAACTCAGAGATTTTATTACCACCAGGCCTGCTTTACAAGAGCTTCTGAAAGAAGCATTACACACAGAAAGAAACAACCAGTATTAGCCCTTCTAAAAATACACCAAAAAGTAAAGAGCACCAACATAAAGAAGAATTTACACCAACGAATGGATAAAACAGCCAGTCAACATCAAATGGCAGTAACCCTAAATTTAAATTGACTAAATCCCCCAATCAAAAGACACAGCCAAAACCCAATGGCATGTTACATCCAGACCTGTTTCACATGCAAGGATACACAAAGACTCAAAACAAAGGGATGGAGAAAGATTTACCAACCAAATGGAGAGCAAAAATAAATAATAAATAAATAAAAAGCAGGAGTTGCAATTCTCGTATAGGATAAAATAGATTTTAAAGCAACAAAGATATAGTGGTAAAAGGATCAATGCAACAACAAGAGCTAACGATCCTAACACCCAGATACATAGAGACTTAGACACAATGAGACAGAAAATTAATAAGAATATCAAGGACTCGAACTCAGATCCGGAACAAGTAAACTTAATAAATATTTATAGAGCTCTCCACTTCAAATACACAAAATATACATTCTTGTCAATACCACATCACACCTACCCATAAGCTTAAATGAAACATTGATTGGCCATTATTAATACCCAATTTTTTTCAAAATAAAGCAATATTTCCATTTACTCTCCCTCTTTCTCTTCCTCTTTCTTCCTCTCCTTTACTTATTTTTTTTTTCTTTCCTTCTCTCAAAAAAAAAGAAATCAACTTGTAAACCTCTAGATCCAGGTCGGCAATGTCTCTCTCATTGCTTGATTTTTTTCCTTCCCTTCCCTCCCTCCCTCCCTCCCTCCCCGCTTCCTCCCTTCTTTCCTTCCTTCCTTCCTTCCTTCATCCTTTCCTTCCTCCCTACCGTCCTTCTTCCCTCCCTTCCTGCCTTGCTCCCCCACCCAAAAAAACAAAAAAACAAAACAAACAAAAAAAAGATTCCATCTCAAAAAAAAAAAAGTGCAGAATTACAGTATGTAATTGAATGGATTAGAACCCATGTTTGTTTCTTCTTGCTGTATACGTACTCTTCTCTATTATAATTAGTAGGCAATTTTTTTGGATTAGAGTTAATTTGAGTAAAGGAGTTTCAGTATAATTGGAGGACAATAAAGAGATGTGAGTAGGCATATGAGTGTGACTGGGCGTATAATTATAAAAACAAATGCCTATTGGCTTTTCAAGAAAGACATTATGAATTAACTGTATGGATCATTTTAACTGAGGATAATGGAGAACAGAAATTAGAAGGTAGCATTTGAACTGGACCTTGAAGTATAGATAGCAATGCTTATATATTAGTCAAGGTCCTGTAAGGAGGTAGAATTCACATGGCATTTGGACAGAGACAGTGTAACATAGTGGATTGTTAATTAAGTAACTGAAGAATTAGAAACCTAAAGTATCATGGTAGTAGTAAACTGTAGAAACAGCTACCACCCCTAGGGCTGAGGGAACAAAAAAGAAGAGGTTAAAGTTATTAAAACATAGAAATTTAGAGGAGAAGGGGTCAAACATAGGTGACACTGAGACCTCTGAGGAGAAGGTGCTGATTGGCAGGTGTTTGTGTCTCTGAACTCAGAGGAAGAGCCCCAACGGGTAGAAACCAGAATTGTGAGTATGAGGCACTGGGCAGCCAGGCGCTGGTATTGCTGAAGAAGAGTCAATAAGACTAGTTCTGTAAGTGCTGAAAAAACGGCTGGCCAGGCCAGGTACAGTGGCTCATGTCTACAACCCCAGCACTTTGGGAAGCCGAGACGCATGGATCACCTGAGGTCAGGAGTTCAAGACCAGCTTAGCCAACATGATGGAATTCCATCTCTACTAAAAATATAAAACTTAGCTGGGTGTGGTGGAGGTGCCTGTAACCCCAGCTACTCAGGAGGCTGTGACAGGAGAATCACTCAAACCCGGGAGGCAGAGGTTGCAGTGAGCTGAGATTGCACCACTGCACTCCAGCCTGGGCAACAAAGAGCAAAATTCCATCTCAAAAAAAAGAAAAAACTGCTGGGCATGGTGGTTCATATCTGTAATCTCAGCACTTTGGGAGGACAAGGCAGGAGAATCTCTTGAGCCCAGGAGTTCAAGACCAGGCTGGGCAACAAATAGAGGCCCCATCTCTATAAAAATAATAATAAAAATAATAAAAATTAAAAATTAGCCAAGTATGGTGGTGTACACCTGCTGTTCCAGCTACATGGGAGGTTGCAGGAGGAACCTTGAGCCCAGGGGGTTGAGGCTGCTGTGAGCTATGATCACACCACTGTCCTACAGCCTGGGTAATAGAAGGAGACCTTATGTCAAAAACAAAACAAAACCTGAAAACTGGATTCAGTTGTTCTAATCGGAAGCAATTGCCACTGCTGGAGTGAAGAAACTTTGCTGGGATGCCATTGATAGGAAAGGAAAGGAAAATAGGAAGAGGTTTCTAACCCTCCTCACTCAGCTTTGCAGTATATCCTTCTAGCAATAGTCTCTATTAGAAAAGCCTAGCAGAGCAGCACATAAGGGAATATTGTTAGCAGAGTCTCAGCCTCAAAATCATAGAATAGAAAAGAGAATTTGGAGCTGAAACTATACTAAATAACAGACTTGGTGGGACCCAGTGGCTCATGCTTGCAATCCCAGCACTTTGGGAGGCTGAGGCAGGCAGATCACTTGAAGTCACGAGTTCAAGACCACCCTGGCCAACATGGCAAAATGCTGTCTCTACAAAAAAAAAAAAAATTTACCCAGGCATGATGGTGCACACCTGTAGTCCCAGCTACTCAGGAGGCTGAGTAGGAGAACTGCTTGAACCCAAGAGGCGGAGGTTTCAGTGTGTGGAGATTGCACCACTGCACTCCATCCTGGGCAACAGAGTGAGACTCTGTCTCAACAACAACAGGAGCAACAACAACAACAAAAGCACAAAACAGGCTCATCTTGCCTGGCTTAAACGCTATTACATGGTTGAGCTCCTCCTAAGCATTTTTGCTTTAGCCATATGCTCTTCCCTCAGTCCTTAAAGACACCATATTTCATCCTGTTGCAAGCCCATTGCACGGTCTCTATTCTTTGCCAGGAATATTTGCTGCTCTTCCATCAGTCTTCCTCTTTTTTTTTTTTTTTTTGAGATGAGCCCGCCTCAGCCTCCCAAAGTGCTCGGATTACAGGCATGATCCACTGCGCCCAGCTCAAATCTTCCTCTTACTTATTTTTCTTGTCTTTTTTTTTTCCTTTTTCCTTTTTGTGGAGAACAGGGTCTCACCATATCGCCCAGGCAGCTCTTGAAATCCTGGGCTCAAGCTATCCTCCCACCTCTGCCTCCCTAAGAGCTGGGATTACAGGCGTGGGCCACAGCGCCAAGCTTGTTTTTTTTTTTTTTTTGGGAACAAAGTTTTGCACTGTTGCCGGGGCTTGAGCACAACAGTGTGGTCTCCGCTCACTGCAACCTCCACCTCCCAGGTTCAAGCGATTCTCCTGCCTCAGCATCCCATGTAGCCAGAACTACAGGTGTGTGCCACCATACCCGGCTAATTTTTGTATTTTTAGTAGAGATGGGTTTTCACTATGTTGGCCAGGCTTGTCTCGAACTCCTGACCTTGTGATCTGCCCACCTTTGCCTCCCAAAGTGCTGGATTACAGGCATAAGCCATTGTGCCTGACCTTATTTGCTCTTACAGCTCCATAAATCTCTATTACAGCAATTATCACAGTTATGCATCTTCATTTATTTGAACAGTTTTTCTTTTTCTTTTCTTTTTTTTTTTTTTTGAGACAGAGTCTCCCTCTGTCTTCTCCCAGGTTGGAGTGCAGTGGTGTGATCTTGGCTCACTGCAACCTCCAAGTCCCAGGTTCAAGTGATTCTCCTTCCTCAGCTTCCTGAATAGCTGAAACTACAGACATGTGTCACCATGCCTGGCTAATTTTTTTTTTTTTAAGACAGGGTTTCAACTTGTTGGTCAGGGTAGTTTCAAACCCCTGACCTCAAGTGATCCACCCACCTCGGCCTCCCAAAGTGCTGGGATTGCAGGTGTGAGCCACCACTCCCGGCCACCCTGCTGATTTTTTAATATTTTTAGTGGAGACAGGGTTTTGACATATTGGTTAGGCTGGTCTCGAACTCCTGACCTCACGTGATCCACCCACCTTGAACTCTCAATGTGTTGGGATTACAGGCATGAGCCACTGTGCCTGACCCTATTTGTATAGTCCTTTGATCAATGCCTGCCTCTTCCAACAAGGTTTGTAAGCACCAAGAGGGAAGGGGCCATGACTGGTTTTTGCACTCCATTGTTTTCCCAGTGTCTATTATTGTGACTGCCACATATATATACATGGAATATATGGCCAGGCATGGTGGCTCATGCCTATAATCCCAGCACTTTGGGAGGCCAAGGTGAGTGGATCATGAGGTTGGGAGTTCAAGACCAGCCTGGCCAAGATGGTGAAACCCCATCTCTACTAAAAATGCAAAAAAAAAAAAAAAAATTAGCTGGGTGTGGTGGCAAGCACTTGTAATTTCAACTACTCGGGAGGCTGAGGCAGAGAATCGCTTGAACCCAGGAGGCTGAGGTTGTAGCAAGCTGAGATCCCAGCACTACACTCTAGCCTGGGTGACAAAGTGAGGCTGTATCAAAAACAATGAAGAAAAGATAGGGTCCCTCTCTATTGCTCAGGCTGGTCTTAAACTAATCTCAAGCAATCCTCCTGCCTTGGCCTCCCAAAGCATGGAGTTTACTGGCATGAGCCACTGCACCCAGCCTATTCTCTTTTTATTGAGGTAAAATTCACATAGAATAAAAATAACCATTAATTAAGAGGCTGAGGCAGGAGAATTGCCTGAACCCAGGAGGTGGAGGTTGTGGTGAGCCAAGATCGTGCCATTGCACTCCAGCCTGGGTAGCAAGAGCGAAACTCCATCTCAAAAAATAAAAATAAATAACCATTAATCATATTAAAGTGTTAAATTCTTGGCATTTATATCCACAGTGTCGTGCAACCATTTCCAATGTCTAGTTCTGGAAAATTCTCATTACCCCAACAGGAAACCTTATAGCCATTAAATAATCATCCCAAATTCCTCCTTCCCTTTGTAACTGGCAACCACCAATCTGATTTCTGTCTCTATAGATTTATCAATTCTGGATGTTTAATGTAAATGATATAATATGTGACCTTTTATGTCTGGCTTCTTTCACTTAGCATAATGTTTTCAAGGTTAATCTACATTATAGCATGTACCAGTACTTCTTTTTATGGCTGAATATACTACATTTTGTTTATCCATTCAGCAATTGATAGGCATTTGGGTTGTTTTCATTTTTTGGCTATAGTGAGCAGTGCTGTTATCAACACTCGTGTATAATTATTTGACTGTCTGTGTTTATTTATTTTTATTTTTATTTTTGAGATCAAGTCTTGCTCTGTTTCCCAGGCTGGAGTGCAGTGGTGTGATCTTGGCTCATTGCAACCACCACCTCCTGGGTTCAAGTGATCTTCCCACATCAACCTCTGGAGTGGCTGGGATTAGAGGCGCCAACATGCCTGGCTAATATTTGTATTTTTGGCAGAGACAGAGTTTCACCATAGTGGTCAGGCTTGTCTTGAACTCCTGACCTCAAGTGATTTGCCTGCCTCAGTCTCCCAAAGTGCTGGAATTACAGGTGTGAAACACCATACCCAGCTGAATGTCCATTTTAAATTATTTTGTTATACCTAGGAGTGTACTTGCTGGGTCATATAACTCTATTTTAACTTTTTGAGTGACTGCCAAACTATTCTCTATAGCAGCTACATCATTAATATGTAAACATTGATATCAATAAAGTATAAGAGTTCCAATTCCTCCCCATTCTTACCAAAATCCCTTGTTTCTTTTACAACTATAGCATACAATTCATGTCTATACTGGCCATGTTGCAATTCTGTTGCTTCATTTACATATTGAGTTAGGACCTAGTTATTTATTTCATTTATTTTAGAGAAAGGTCTCACTATGTTGCCCAGGCTGTATGTGAATTCCGGGGCTCAAGAAATCCTCCCACCTCAGCCTCCTGAGTAGCTGAGGTAACAGGTTCCTGCCACATAGGTGGGCTGGGGAGCTGGTTATTTAGAGATGTTTGGGCAAGATATATGTCTATAGACCTCTTACAGAAAATGACTGTTAAGAACCTATTTTTTTCAGCCCCCAAAAGAATGAGTCTATTAGATACAACCTTTCAGAGATGCTATGTCTTTCTGGGCTATTCATTGTACATGGTCATTCATTCATATCATGGAATCACATGCCTTTCATTCAAAACCACTGTTGAATTGATGCTCCTTTTGTTTGCCATACTTCATTTTCAAGGTGTATCTCCATCTTGTGATGCCTTGTCAGCAGAATCTTCCTCTCTATTGCTAGATTTGCTTAATTCCTAAATCTTTTGCAATGCTGTTTGATTGCATTATTTTTGCTTCTGTTAGCAGATGTTTTTAAATGATACTCTGCCTCCTAATTTGCAATGGTTTATCCATTTCTCTGGTTGTCAAATCAGAAATTTTGGGACAAAATATACTGCTTTCTCTGGCCCTTTGTGCCTGTGTCTGCCATTCTTCACTTAAATAATGTTAACAGAACATTACCCAATTTGTAAGCATTTGTCAGAAGGAATCTATTGGTAGATTTAAGATTTGTGGATTTTGCCATATGTAAATGTTATGTCATTTGAAAACATTGTGGGCCAGGTGTGGTGGCTCACACCTGTAATCCAAGCACTTTGGAGGCCAAGGCGGGCGGATCACCTGAGGTCAGGAGTTCAGGACCAGCGTGACCAACATTGGTAAAACCCTGTCTCTTAAAAAAAAAAGAGAAAACATTGTGAACACTATTAAACTCTAGTTGAGATTATGGAATGCTGAAGTGTTTAAGAACAAAGTATATTTAGGTCTGCAATTTGCTTTGAAAAGCATAAAAAATTAAGTTGTATGAATGGATGGACAAAGGGATAGATGAATATGTGATACAGCAAACACTGCAAAATGTTAAATGTAAAATAGAATGGTGGGCATCTGTACTATTCTCTCAACCTCTGATTAAAAATATTCATAATAAAATGTTGAAAAAAAAATCTCCCTAATTGTTCTGATGATGTATATCAATCAGCTACTTTCAGAAGAAGATTCTGTGATTACTTCATTATAGTCTGATCATTTCAATTTATTTCATTCAAGGAAATAAACAAGGCCGGGAGTGGTGGCTCATGCCTGTAATCCCAGCACTTTGGGAGGCAGAGGAGGGTGGATCATGAGGTCAAGAGATCGAGACCATCCTGATCAACATGGTGAAACTCTGTCTCTACTAAAAATACAAAAAATTGGCTGGGCATGGTGGCACGCGACTGTAGTCCCAGAGGCTGAGGCAGGAGAATTGCCTGAACCCAGGAGGAGGAGGTTGCAGTGAGCCGAGATCACCCCATTGCACTCCAGCCTGGATAACAAGAGCAAAACTCCGTCTCAAAAAAAAAAAAAAAAGAAAAGAAAAGAAAGAAAAAGATTTATAGCATGCTTTGGGAGGCCGAGGTGGGTGGATCACCTGAGGTCAGGAGTTCAAGACCACCCTGGCCATCATGGTGAAACCCCACCTTAAAAAAAAAAAGAGGCCGGGCGCGGTGGCTCACGCCTATAATTCCAGCACTTTGGGAGGCAGAGGAGGGTGGATCATGAGGCCAAGAGATTGAGACCGTCCTGGTCAACAAGGTGAAACCCCGTCTCTACTAAAAATACAAAAATTAGCTGGGCATGATGGTGCGCGCCTGTAGTCCCAGCTACTAGGGAGGCTAAGGCAGGAGAATTACTTGAACCCAGAAAGCGGAGGTTGCGGTGAGCTATCGTGCCATTGCACTCCAGTCTGGGTAATAACAGTGAAACTCCATCTCAAAAAAAAAATATATATGTGTGAAGTGCCATGCAAATACACTATTATTAATACTATTAGCCACGTTAGGTGGTTCATGCCTATAATTTTAGCATTTTGGGAGGCTGAGGTGGGAAGATTGCTTCAGACCAGGCTTTCAAAACCTGGCTGGGCAACACAGAGACACCCTGTCTCCACAAAAAAAAAAAAAGAGAAAGAAAAAAAATAGCCAGGTGTAGTGGTATGTGTCTGTAGTCCTAGCCACTAAGGAAGTTGAGGTGGGATGATCACTTAAGGCCAGGGTTCAAGGCTGCAATAAGCTGTGATGGTGCCACTGTACAATGCCTACTGGGATACATTGCCAGACTCCATCTTTTTTCTGAGACGGGTTCTTGCTATGATGACCAGGCTGGTGTCAAACTCCTGGGCTCAAGCGATTGTCTGCCTTGGTCTTCCAAAGTGGTGGCATTATAGGTGTGAGCCACCACGCCGGGCGAATACCCTGACTTTTGATGTTTAAAGCATTGAGTTTATGCAAAATCTTATTAGTACAATGCAAGACAGTATCTTGAATATAGTTTTATGTTCCTTCATATGTTCTCTCACTAAATTGGAAACTCTTGAAGGAAAAAGGATGATCCATTTGATTAGTTTTGTGCTCACAAATGGTCTTAAAGAGTATATCACCTACCAAATGTACTAAATAAACACTTATTGAATGAATCAGTAAACAGTATACTTCATTGATAAGCTCTAAATGAGTGTTATAAATTACATTTTAGGTTATCACATATTGAATGTTTTCAATTTTATTCTCAATCTAAAGTAGCATTTTGGGCAATACTTTTGGCTTTGGGATGGACAGATGGGCTATTGTGAGTGTCCCTTAATTTTTTTTTTTTTTTTTTTAGACGGAGCTTCGCTGTTGTTACCCAGACTGGAGGGCAATGGCACAATCTTGGCTCACCACAACCTCCGCCTTCTGGGTTCAAGCAATTCTCCTGCCTCAGCCTCCTGAGTAGCTGGGACTACAGGTGTGGACCACCATGCCCAGCTAATTTTTGTATTTTTAGTAGATACGGGGTTTCACCTTGTTGACCAGGATGGTCTCGATCTGTTGACCTCGTGATCCACCCGTCTCGGCCTCCCAAAGTGCTGGGATTATAGGTATGAGCCATTGCGCCCGGCCCCCTTAATTTTCTTCATTGCCATAACTATGGTGAGTTCAAAACATTTTACTTTTTTTTTTTTTTTTAGATGGGGTTTCACCATGATGGTCAGGCTGGTCTTGAACTCCTGACCTCAGGTGATCCACCCACTTCGGCTTTCCAAAGTGCTAGGATTACAAGCGTGAGCCACTGCGCCCGGTCAACATTTTACTTTTTTGACCAAAGATGAAATTCTGACAGAAAACATCAATTGTTATCTTCCTATCTAGTTCACATAGGATCTAACGAAATTATCTTGAGTTTGAGGATAGGATTCTTTGACAGTGATCCCAATGATCCCCAGCAAAGTTAATATGGTATCAACCTCAAGTAAGTACCTAGGGATGTGCCCTTGAAAGATTTCTTCTAGGCCTAGTGAGGTGGCTCAGGCCTATAATCCCAGAACTTTGGGAGGCTGAGGTGGGTGGATTATGAGGTCAGCAGCCTGACTAAACATGGTGAAACCTGGTCTCTACCAAAAATATAAAAATTAGCCAGGCGTGGTGGCTCGCGCCTGTAATCCCAGCTACTTGGGTGGCTGAGGGAGGAGAATTGCTTAAATCTGGGAGGCAGAGGTTGTACTGAGCTGAGATCCTGCCAATGCACTCTAGCCTGGGCAACAGAGCTAAACTCTGTCTCAAAAAAAAAAAAAAAAAAAAAATTCAATCAGGAATTAGATTGATTAGATAATCAAGTACAGAAGGGAAAGGAACCTGGGTCAGAGGTACAATTTCATCTGTCTAAATCAGGCAACGGTCACATGGGTGTTAAAATTAATTGCATCTGGGCCAGGTACGGTAGCTCACACCTGTAATCCCAGGATTTTAGGGGCCAAGGCAGGTGGATCATGAGTTCAGGAGTTCAAGACAAGCCTGGCCAACATGGTGAAACCCGGTTTCTACTAGAAATACAAAAATTAGTGGGGAGGGAATCCCAGCTACTCAAGAGGCTGAGGGAGGAGAGAATCACTTGAACCTGGGAGATGGAGGTTCCAGTGAGCCAAGAACGTGCCATTGCACTCCAGCCTTGGTGACAAGAGTGAAATTCCATCAAAAATAAAAATAAAAAAGAGAAATGCTTGAGATTAACCCAATTACTCTGATTTGATTATTACACATTATATGCCTGTATCAAAGCATCACATGTTTGGACCGTGCGTGGTGGATCACGAGGTCAAGAGATCAAGACCATCCTGGTCATCAAGGTGAAACCCCATCTCTACTAAAAATACAAAAATTAGCTGGGCATGGTGATGCGTGCCTGTAGTCACAGCTACTTGGGAGGCTGAGGCAGGAGAATTGCTTGAACCCAGGAGGCGGAGGCTGCGGTGAGCCGAGATCATGCCATTGCACTCCAGTCTGGGTAACAACAGCAAAACTCCGTCTCAAAAAAAAAAAATCACGTTTGAAGCCCCAGTCTCTACAAAAAATTTTCTCTTTTTGAGACAGAGTCTCACTCTGTCATCCAGGCTGGAGTGCAGTGGCTCATTCTCAGCTCACTGAAAACTGTGCCTCCATGGTTCAAGTGATTCTCATGCAGGAGAATGGCTTGAACCTGGGAGGTGGCATTTGCAGTGAGCTGACATCCCACCATCGCACTCCGGCCTCAAGACAGACGAAGACTGTCTCAAAAACAAAAACAAAAACAATTCTACCTGCTATAGATCTTTGGAGACAAAAACCAAAACAAAACTACATGTATCTGACAAACATATACACTTAAAATGTACCCTTAATAATTAAAAAATTAAAAATTCTCATATTGGTAAAATACATTTAGTTTACAGCCTAATTCTCTAAGTATATTAATTACTTTTTCAACTCTATTTCAGGCTCCATTCCTCTATCCTTTGAGAGCAAAAAAAAAGTTTTTTTTAAACCCCACCTGCAGTCCCCCGAGAGCAAAATTATAAAAGGGAAATTAGCCGGGCATGGTGGCTCACGCCTATAATCCCAGCACTTTGGGAGGCTGAGGCGGGTGGATCATGAGGTCAAGAGATCGAGATCATCCTGGTCAACAAGGTGAAACCCCGTCTCCACTAAAAAAAAAAAAAAAAAAATTAGCTGGGCATGGTGGTGCGCGCCTGTAGTCCCAGCTACTCAGGAGGTTGACACAGGAGAATTGCTTGAACTCAGGAGGCGGAGGTTGTCGTGAGCTGAGATTGTGCCATTGCACTCCAGTCTGGGTAACAACAGCGAAACTCCGTCTCAAAAAAAAAAAGGGGGGGGAATTAGGCCGGGCGCGGTGGCTCATGCCTATAATCCCAGCACTTTGGGAGGCCAAGGCGGGTGGATCACGAGGTCAACAGATTAAGACCATCCTGGTCAACATGGTGTAACCCTGTCTCTACTAAAAATACAAAAATTAGCTGGGCATGGTGGTGCACGCCTGTAGTCCCAGCTACTCAGGAGGCTGAGGCAGGAGAATTGCCTGAACCCAGGAGGCGGAGGTTACGGTGAGCCGAGATCGTGGCATTGCACTCCAGCCTGGGTAAAAAGAGCGAAACTCCGTCTTATTAAAAAAAAAAAAAAAAAAAAGGGAAATTAATCTACATAGAAAGTTCATGAACCAGAGTTACAGAATTTTTATAAAGTGAATGAAAAGCATGTTATGTAGGTCATATTTTCTTTTCTGTTAGAGACAGGGTCCTTCTTTGTTGCCTAGGCTGGGGTAAAGTGGCACATGATTCTAGTTGACTGCAGTCTTGAACTCCGAGGCTCAAGCAATATTCCCATCTCAGCCTCCTGAGTAGCTGGAACTACAGGCATGCATCATCATATCTGGCTAATTTTTTAAGTTGTCTGTACAGACAAGGTCTTGATATGTTTATTGCCCAGGCTAGTCTCAAATTCCTGGGCTCATGCAATCCTCCTGCCTTGGCCTCCCAAAGTTCTGGGATTACAGGTCATGTGCCATCATGCCTAAGGATATTTTCTTTTCTTTCTTTCATTTTTCTTTCTTTTTTTTTTTTTGAGACAGAGGTCTCCCTCTATCACTCAGGCCAGACTGCACTGATGCAATCTCGGCTGACTGCAACCTCCACCTCCTGGGTTCAAGCCATTCTCCTGCCTCAGCCTCCAGAGTAGCTGGGATAACAGGTACGCACCACCACACCCAGCTAAATTTTGTATTTTTAGTAGAGACAGGGTTTCACTATGTTGGCCAGGGTGGTCTCGATGTTTTGATCTCTTGATCTGCCTGCCTTGGCCTCCCAAAGTGCTAGGATTATAGGTGTGAGTCACGGCGCCCAGCTGGATATTTTCTTTTAAACATAAAAAATAGTCTTGTTTGGCTGGGTGCAGTGGCTCATGCCTGTAATCCCAGCACTTTTGGGAGGCCGAGGTGGGTGGATCACACCTAGGTGGGGAGTTTGAGACCAGCCTGACCAACATGGAGAAACCCCATCTCCACTAAAAATACAAAATTAGCTGGTTGTGGTGACACATGCCTGTAATCTCAACGACTCAGGAGGCTGAGGCAGGAGAATCACTTGAACCTATGAGGCAGAGGTTGCAGTGAGCCGAGGTCATGCCATTGCACTCCAGCCTGGGGGACTAAGCAAGACTCTGTCTCAAAAAACAAACAAACACTCGTTTGAGAGACTTGATTTTTTAAAGTGGTGTTTTGTTTTGTTTTGTTTTGAGATGGAGTTTTGCTCTTGTTACCGGGCGTCATGGAGGGCTGCAGTCCCAGCTACTTGGGAGGCTGAGGCAGGAGACTCCCTTGAATCTAGGAGGCAGAGGTTGTACTGAGCTGAGATCACACCACTGCAGTCCAGCCTGTGTGACAGAGCTAGACTCCATCTCAAAAAAAAAGGACCCCCCCCCAGCCTGGTAAGTCCAGTATTCTGACTTATTATTGTGCAAAATCAAAGCATGAAGGTGACACTTCATTTTTCTTGTTTGTTTGGAAGCATGACAGGACCGAATTTGACCTTAACCTCTAGACTTCTTGTTTGGGAAGAATTTAAGTTCTAAGTCACTTGATGCTTTGAGATCCCTCAAATAGTTTTCTGCTCAAGGACCGTCGGAAACAATTTGGCAATTTAGCAGATAATTTAAAAACACTGTTTAAGGCCAGGCTCGGTGGCTCAAGCCTGTAATCCCAGCACTTTGGGAGGCCGAGGCGCGTGAATCACGAGATCAGAAGATCGAGACCATCCTGGTCAACATGGTGAAACCCCGTCTCTACTAAAAACACAAAAAATTAGCTGGGCGTGGTGGCATGTGCCTGTAATCCCAGCTACTCAGGAGGCTGAGGTAGAATTGCCTGAACCCAGGAGGCGGAGGTTGCAGTGGGCTGAGATCGTGCCATTGCACTCCAGCCTGGGTAAGAAGAGCGAAACTCCATCTAATAAATAAATAAAAATAATCTTCTAAGATAAACCCTAGCCTGTGTGTAAAGTTAACCTGAGAGGTAAAACCTGTTAACATCTATATTTTCTCTAAATAATTTTGTTTAGCAGAAAGAGAAGTTAGCTTTTTTGAAGATTAAATATTTCTCAGGCGTTTTACAGACATTGTATCATTTAATCTTCATTACAACCTTACTGGGCCTTCATTCATTAATTCACTGAGGGTCTACCTGGGCAGACATGCCCTGGAAACCTCCGAAATTCAGTAGTGAGCATTACCTGCCTTCCTCAGTCTCAAGTAGCTTAGTCTAGCTACTAAGAATATGTCCCCTACCTTTTTTTTTCTTGAGCCGGTGTTTTGCTCCTGTTGCTCAGGGTGGAGTGCAAGGGTGTGATCTCGGCTCACCATAGTCTCAGCCTCCTAAATTCAAGCGATTCTCCTGCCTCAGGCTTCCAAGTAGCCTCCCAAGTAACTGGGATTACAGGCATGCGCCACTGCACCCGGCTAATGTTATTTTTAGTAGAGACGGGGTGTCTCCATGTTAGTCAGGCTGGTCTCGAACTCCCGACCTCAGGCGATCCGCCCGCCTCGGTCTCCCAAAGTACTGGAATTACTGGTGTCGGCCACGGAGCCAGGCCTGAATATGTCGCCTTTTAAATCAGGAAATGAAAGATCTGCTCTGAGGTTAATTTCCTTGTCCAAGGTCACACAGTGTTGGAGCAGCTAGCTACTCGAATCAAGACATCTCATTTCGAATCTTTTTCGCCCTCGATCATTAGACTGTTAAGAGGCTTCGGTAAGATTTTTGATTTGAAGACTTCTTTCCATTGTTTTTTCTAGCATCTAGGAGGAAACCCCTTACAGTACTGACTAAAGAACAAGCGGCGAATTCACTCTAATTACCAGACATCTGGGAGAGTTCAGGGGAGAGGAGCCAGGTCGCAGGGGAAAGGGGGACTTTTTTTGGTGGGAGGAGGGGTCTTTTTTTTTTTTCCAGCAATTCTTCAGTAATATTCAGGAAAGGGAATATTTTTGAAGAAACGGTAGCGACACTGACAAGAGCTGATTAAATTCAGGGCACAAAAGCTGATCCCATGCCAAGGGGAGCAAAGTTTATTTTTTCCACCTTTTTTTGCTTTTCTCCACTATTTCCAAGGGTGTTTCAAAGCTCGACAGTGGACGACGCGCCACTGGCTCCAAATGACAAGCAAATCTATTTTTATTATCTCCCCTTTCCTCCTACCCCTCAAGTCTCCTCTCGTCTTCTGATACACTTTACCACTTCGTCTCCACCCTCAGCGGATAATCTGAATATGGCCGTCTTATCCTATCGCCATAAGGACTAGGTTGCCTTATGGCGACCTTGACCGCCATCCGGTGGGAGGCCAGAGCGGAGGCGGTCGGCTGTGCCGGGGAATCTTCAGATGGCCGTGAGGAGGCGTTACCGAAGGGCGGCCACCGCAGAACTCCACTCAGCTAGGAGCGCTCTGAAAGATTGACAGGCAGTCCACCAACTGTCTTTGCCCTAGAGACCCGCGCCGTCTCGCGAGATTAGGGTGCTTATGCACGGGGTAGTGAAAGGCGCCCCTCTGAATGGGGGATGGGAATGTCTATGGCGCAATCATTGCGCGAGATTGGGCTACGGTCGCTGGGGGCCTTATTGAGATCTCGCGATACTTTGGCCGCTCCGATTTGGAGCGTGGGGCAGCTTCTCGCGAGAGCCCGTGCTGAGGGCTCCGTGAGGCCCCGTGTGTTTGTGTGTGTATGTGTGCTGGTGAATGTGAGTACAGGGAAGCTGCGGCCGCCATTTCAGGGAGCTTGCCGACGCTGTCGCAGGGGTGGATCCTGAGCTGCCGAAGCCGCCGTCCTGCTCTCCCGCGTGGGCTTCTCTAATTCCATTGTGTTTTTTAGATTCGCTTGGGCCTAGCCGTCCTCGGAGCCCGATATTCGGGCTGGGCAGTCCCGCGGCCTGGGCCTAGGGGCTTAACAGTAGCAACAGCGGCGGCGGCGGCGGCGGCGGCAGTCTCTTCACGAGCACGAGCACCACAGGCGCCCGAAAGCCGGCACAGGTACTGGGACGTCGCGGACCCGCGTGTTATTCCAGGTTTCTGTAGGGTCGACTCCTTTTTGCACCGAGGGGCGCTCTTGGCGGTCTTTAGTGACCGGAGTGGGGGGAGGTTCTGGAGAAATCGGCCCTGTTTCAGCGACCACGCCCTTATTTTTCTGTCGGGTACCCGAGCCTGGATTCTTGTGGCAAATACCCTCGAGAGGCCGCGGTAGGATGGTGACCTGTCTCCTCCGAGGCCTGGGCAGGCCGCGACCTCCTAACATGGCGCCAGTGGAACGCTGCCTTGGCTCGCCACCCCTCCTAATGGAGGGAGTTTCCCTTTGCCCCTAAAATGGCAGCGCGATTTTTTGCGCGGAAAGAGGCGCTCTCGCTCGGGGTCTGGCAGCTTATGTTTTTGAAGTTGATAGCAGGGTTTTCAACGTTGGACGTTTCTGTGTCTGTTTTCGCGTGTTTGGTGTAAGAGGCTGTTGTGGATTCACTTGTACAGAAGCAAACCTCGTTAAAATGCGTGTCACTTCACTCATTCATTGTAGGGCTTTTGGAGGTTTTTTTTTTTTTTTTTTAAGTTTTAGAGGATGTTGGCTGAGAAAAAAAATTCAGTCGATTTGAAAAACGTTTACCGAGGCCGGGCGCGGTGGCTCACGCCTGTAATCCCAGCACTTGAGGATGCCGAGGCAGGCGGATCGCTTGAGGTCAGGAGTTCGAGACCAGCCTCCTCAACATAGCGAAACCCCGTCTCTACTAAAAATACAAAAATTAACTGGGCGTGGTGGCAGGCGCCTGTGCTACCAGCTATTTGGGAGGTGAGGCAGGAGAATCGCTTGAACCGGGGAGGCGGAGCTTGCAGTTGGCCCAGATCGCACCACTGCACTTCAGCCTTGGCAACTAGAGGAAAACTCCGTTTCAAAAAAAAAAAAAGAAAAATGTTTCCTCACGGAATCGTCTTGTTCTTTTCCTAGGCATTTAGAGAAAATGTTAGGCAGTATAGGCAACAAGAATGAAATTGTCTCAAAGAAATGTTTACTCAAGAAATTGTCTTGTTCTTTTCCTAGGCGTTTAGAGAAAATGGCAGACGATATTGATATTGAAGCAATGCTTGAGGCTCCTTACAAGAAGGTGAGAAAAAACATGTCGGTGAGGTTTATATATTTCTTAATTTAGCATTATTCACGAAACTACTGCTGAAATGTAAACTAACATCCCCGGAGCCCTCTTGATTTATCTTATCAGAGATGCATTGCGTGTAACTTACAAAAGTAAATATATGCTATTGATGTAATAATATTGTGCAGTAGTTTCACTTCAGCGTGATGAATAAATGCCCATCTATCTCTCTTTGTAGACTTGCCTAACGATATCTCACCTCTACTCCCATGAATTCACCTTTGATTCCAGTGTGAACTGTCAATCATAAGGTAGTAATTGAGTGACTTATCGCTGTACCGTGGTCCCCTAGGTAAAATGACTCAACTAAGAATTACCAGCTCCAGTTTGGTATAGCAAAAAGGTGAATGTAGTGGTTTGGGAAAAAGCAGGGGTCCAAGAATAACAAAACATAACCAGTCTGTGGCAAGTTAAATCTTCTAATAAGTCTTCTAAGAAGAAATGGGTGAGATTTTAAAATTTATATATATCTATGTAAGACTGGTGATAGTAAATCTTAAAACAGGCCAGTGGCTATCTGCTGCTCAGTTA
This sequence comes from Callithrix jacchus, assembly GCF_049354715.1. Classification (NCBI taxonomy): domain Eukaryota; kingdom Metazoa; phylum Chordata; class Mammalia; order Primates; family Cebidae; genus Callithrix; species Callithrix jacchus. The sequence goes on from NC_133506.1 coordinate 3,539,486, forward strand.
ATAATTACTAAAATTCTTGGATCCCTGAGTAGAAATTAAACAAAAAAAATACAAGAGGCAGTATTACAGCTTAGAGTCACTTGATGACTGTTTTACTGTACTCCATATTGTTTTATTTTTAATTAGGCCCTGCCATAGTATTTCACACTAAAAACAAAGGAATTATTTTGGCTAATATAGTCTTTGACTCATTTCGGTATCGCAGTAAAAGTAAACTGTCTATTCATTGTTTCACCAGTTGGTGGTGAAAATAGCAGTATGCATGCATTATCACTGGTGTCACAACCATAAACTTTGTAAGTTAGCACTTTACTCCTATAGCTGATGTAATCAAACTTTAAAATAAACATTTCGCTAAACCTTTTAAAAATAATACATTTGTTTTGGATTGTATAGCACGACCATGTGGTACCAATTTGGATGAATTCTTGATAGCTTTAAATAGTGTATGTAATTTTATAATGCTTAGACTCTTGAAGAGCTACTTTCTGTTTTAATGTTAAGATTCTTGTGTCTTAGTTTTTTAACATGGATGTAATTCCATGTAAACAGGTATGGAAGTAGGAAATGTTTAGGCTGGACTGGTGGATTATTAATTGACTTTCTTGGGTTCTTGGGAGTCAACATTACTAAAGCAGTGTGAATCCCTGTTTGCTTCAGGGCGAGATGTGTGACAGAGGTGGCATCAAGCTCTTACAGTCCCAACCCTCCAACGGAAATGGGCGAAGATCTCAGGAATGGCATCGGTCACAGGAATCGATAGTGGCTGGCTGCTAGCACGGCCACTTGGGGCTTAGGCAGAAATAGAGCCATGGTATTGACCAAAGGGACCATAGCACATGGAATAAAACTCAAAACAGGACTTCATGTTTTATGGAAATTATATTTAACCACTTCAACGTTGTAAATGTGGATAACTTTAAACTATATAAGAAAGTAAAATTTAACTGTTAATATGGAAAGTTTTTTTATTTTTGTATCTTGACGACTTAAATGTAAGCAACAAAGTGGTTAAACACATACCTATCTAAATTTTTTTATAGCCTTCCATGTTAAACTATAAATAAATAATTAGTTTTAAAATTGTTTTGTATTTTCTTATTCCTGTTCCCTTTACCCTTTGACAACTTGAAATGTTACCACTTCGTCCTCATGATGTTCTTCTATCAACCCTGCTTAGGATGAGAACAAGTTGAGCAGTGCCAACGGCCATGAAGAACGTAGCAAAAAGTAAGTTTCAAGAAGGGGCCTGGGGAGGGTGGTGAACTTTTTTGTGATTTTAGACCATAAGTTTCGTTTCTGTGGCTAAAGTTTACAAAGTTCCCTTCTGAAGTTTTTCTTTGCCTCTTTTAGAAAATTGGTTCTTTTCCTTTTGGGACAAACTCTGGAGGAACGGTGGATTTTTTGCTTAGATTTCAGAATATAGTTTCAGATATCTTCCCCTCCAAGTCTATCATGACAACCTGGTGACAAGTTCTATGTTAGTTGTCCTGTTTTAAATTTGTTGACTTTGGTTTAATATTTGGTGATCCTTGTTTCCTATGATCCATGTTAGAGGAAGAAAAAAAATGTGGTGATCTTATTGATAAAACATATCCATTGATCTTAAAAGGGAGAAGGCCATGGAAAGTATTGTTTGCCTTTAATTGCTGAAGGAGTCAAAGCTGTGAATTATTTTTGCTCCTTGCTGCTCAAAGGCCCTTTTGGAAGAGATGCGAAGACTTAAGTACTAGGGTGGCTTTCATTTATCTTAGGCCTTTTAAACTCTAGACTCAATAGGGTGGTGGTTTTGGAAATTATGAATATATCTACACTTTATTTGGGTAAGATGAGTAACTCTACTACAGACTGGTACAGAAAACCGTACAAAAAGTCTTAAGTAACAGTTATGACGAGATCCACTTTTTAAAATTTTTGAGACAGAGTCTCACTCTGTGACCAAGCTGGAGGGCAGTGGCGTGATCTCAGCTCACTGCAACCTCTGCCTCCCAGGTTCAAGTGATTCTAGTGCCTCAGCCTCCTGAGTAGATGGATTTCCAGACATGTGCCACGACACCCAGCTAATTTTTGTGTTTTTAGTAGAGACACGGTTTCACTATGTTGTCCAGGATGGTCTTGATCTGACCTTTTGATCTCCCCACCTTAGCCTCCCAAAGTGCTGGGATAACAGGCATGAGCCATGGGCCAGGCCTTTGTTTTTCTTTTGAGATGGAGTCTTACTGTGTTGCCTAGACTGGAGTGCACTGGTGGGATCTGGGCTCACTGCAATCTCTGCCTCCTGGCTTCAAATGATTCTTTTTTTTTTAAAGACTGAGTCTCTTTCTGTTTCTTAGAATGGAGTTGCTCAGCTCACCACAACCTCCGCCCCCACCCCCCACCCCCGCTTCAAGCGATTCTCCTGTCTCAGCCTCCTTAGTAGCTTGGACTATAGATGTGCACCACCATGCTTCCCTCATTTTTGTATTTTTAGTAGAGACAGGGTTTCATTTTGTTGGCCAGGCTGGTCTTGAACTTCTGACCTCCTGATCTGCCCGCCTCAGTGTCCCCAAGTGCTGGGATTATACGCATGAGCCACCGCGCCCAGCTGAGATCCACTTTATAAGGTTGGAGTATATTAGTTTTTCAAGAGCTCTAAGGCTAGTGATTCTTATTATGTGGTCATGTTGTAAACATTAAATTGTTTCATTAATATGTGTTTATGGTGCCATATTAAAACATTTTGTCAGCCAGGCTGTGGTGACTCATGCCTGTATAGTTTCAGCACGTTGGGAGACCAAGGCAGGCAGATCACTTGAGGCCAGGAGTTCCAGGCCAGCCTGGCCAACATTGGTGAAACCCTGTCTCCTAAAAATACAAAAATTATCTGGGTGTGGTGGTATGTGCCTGCAGTCCCAGCTAGTCAGGAGGCTTAAGTAGGAGAATTACTTGAACCCCAGAGGCGGAGGTTGCAATGAGCCAAGATTGTACCACTGCACTCCTGCCTGGGTCACAGAGTGTGACTCTATCTTTTTTTTTTTTTTGGAGATGAAGTTTTGCTCTTGTCACCCAGGCTGGAGTGCAGTGATGCAATGTCAGCTCACTGCAACCTCTGCTTCCCAGGTTCAAGCAATTCTGCCTTATTAGCCTTCCGAATAGCTGGGATTACAGGCACCCTTGTTTGTTTGTTTTTTGAGACAGAATTTTGTTTTTGTTACCCAGGCTAGAGTGCAATGGTGCAATCTTGGGTCATTGAAACCTCTGCCTCCTGGGTTCAAGTGATTCTCCTGCCTCAGCTTCCTGAGTAGCTGGGATTACAGGCATGCACCACTATGCCCGGCTAGCTTTGTATTTTTAGTAAAGATGTTTCACCTTGTTGGGTAGGGTGGTCTCAAACTCCTGACCTCAAGTGATCCACCTGCCTCGGCCTCCCAAAGTACTGGGATTACAGACATGAGCCATTTTGTGCCTGGTCAAGACTCTCTCTCAAAAAAAATCTGGGCTGGGTGGGGTGGTTCATGCCTGTGATCTTTGGGAGGCCGAGTTGGTCCGATCACAAGGTAAAGACCAGCCTGGCCAACATGGTGAAACCCCGTCTCTACTAAAAATACAAAAATTAGCTGTGTGTAGTGGCACATGCCCGTAGTCCCAGCTACTCGGGAGGCTGAGAAAGGAGAATTTCTTGAACCTGGGAGGTAGAGGTTGCAATGCTGAGATCTTGATATTGCTCTCTAGCCTGGTGACAGAGTGAGACTTTGTTTCAGACAAATCTGTCATACTTAGTCCTTATAATAATGAAAAATGAGAGAAAAATAGCCACTTACTTGGTTTCTTTTTGGCTCTTCCTAAGAGTCCTAAATGCTTTATAGTAAGAACCTCAGTTATTGTCACTACAACTATGGTAGGAAGGTGGATAAAATTTCATAAAATAAATGAGAAAATTTTATATAGGATTATTCAAGGTTTGATAAGCCAATTTTTTTTTGTACTTCCCCAAAGTAATGTAATGGATTAAAAATGAAATAATTTTTAGAAAATGACCTTTTTTCTGGTGTAAGCTTGGATGGGAATCATTGATAGTTCCTCACCAATCGAAAGAAGTGGGAATCAGGTTGGGTTTAGTCTTGATGTCATCTGATGCAACCAACCAGTCATCACATGGTTTATGTCATCTGGTTTTAGACCTTCTGCCAAAGTAATGGTTTTCTCATGTTTCTGTTTTGCAATTCTCTAATCAAAAGAGAACCCAGGAAGGGTTATCCATATAAAGTGACATAAATTGTCTAATCTAGATGTCAGCCCTAGTGGTTAAGTAACAATTTCGCCGCAAGTGCCAGAAGGATAAGAACATAATTGTTGGGTACAGACCTTCATTGTTGTAACATTCTCTCATTTCGCTCTTCGCCAGTAAGGTATCCAGTTTCTACTTGTTTTTATCCTCATTAAGGCTACAAGCTTTTATAAGGGAGTTGAGCATTAAGCTGTCCATGTGTGATGTTCGGTGGCCTTGTAGAGTCCTATAGGACTAAATAGAAGAATGGACAATTTTCTTTAACCATATGATTGTTTAAGGGAAGACCCTTTCAAAACACTGTCTAGTAATCTTAAAACACTTGGTCAGACTTCTCATCAATTATAGATGCTGAAATAAACGACTCCCTTGTTCAATCAGGACTCTTGAATTTTATAAAGGAACTTTATCTTTGAAATTCATTTTAATGTACCTGGAAGAAAATTTTTGTATTTAGGAATATATAGAGAACATATAAAACATTCTGCCTTTGCTTTTAACCTTTAGTACTAAATTAAATTTTCTAACCAAAGGAAAGTGCCATGTTACGTTTTTCATTCTAAAACTTCATTGTCTTAAAAGCCATATTGAGCTATAGCTTGTTAGGTAGTAGAAAAATCCATATTCTGAGAAACTGAGTTGACTAAATTTGTTTTTTAGTTGTATACTTCTGATTCTCAACATACACTTCACTGTATCCTAGAATAATAAAAGCAACAAAGTTTTTTGTGACACGAATTGGTTGTCAGCCTACTTTCTGAAGAGCTATAAACCCAAGTTTTGCAAGACCTCAAAAGTATGCATTCTAAGTGCCTGAGCTTGTGCTCATGGGAGTATTATTTGTTAGAGTAACCAGTTTTGCAAAGTCCAAATCAGCGTCCATTCCGTTAAGCTCTTTAGAGAGTTACTCAATAAAAGATAACATTAAAGTGACACAGTTGAAATATATTGGCTACTGTGGTGTGGATTATCTATAAATTTTGGAATAAATGACTTTTCTATTTTTCTTCTTATTTTCCAGAATACTTTGCATTTAAATTTTAGATCTTCTTACATGGAAGAGGTCAAATCCAGTTATAGCAAAACACCTTTACAGCAGAGGCCATATAACCAAAAAGTCCAAAGGCCCAGCCCAGTGGACCATTTACTTCAATGATGTTCAGTACAAAATTTCACTGCCATTAAAGACTTTGGAAAGTCCTTTTTAAGTTGTAACAGGATTTGACTATTAGTGTGGATTTTGAAAACCCTTCTTTAGTTAATGTTATAAATGCTCTTTGAAGCTGGAAGTACACTGGTTTCCTGCACCCTTATATTTTTCTCTGGGCTTTTATCCAAAATACTGTATTTTCTGAATGTCTTAGTATGTTGCTGTCTTTTTACCTGTCTGGGGTTGCCTTCAGATGTGGATGGGGACTTGTTTACAAAAAGTCCTAGAAGACCATAAATTAAAATTAGCTCTCCAATTTTCAAGTATTTTCTTTTGGCAGAATAAGTTTTGGGTCCTATGAGAGGTGAATAGGCTGGTTGCCTCTCTTGCGGTAGCCCATCTATGAGCAGAACAAAAACTTTGTCTGTTTTCGAGGGGGATTGACTTTTTATCTTGTCCCCTAATTTATAATAGTCAGGACTTTAGGTTTTAGAAACCTCACAGAATTCTTTAGTTAGAATAGTTTCACAGAGATAGTGTTACATTTTTTAGGCAACAAAATTGGAGTGTTAACTGTTGCCCATCTGGGTGTTGCTTTGATGAGTTCTTTTTTTTTTTTTTTTTTTTTTTTGAGACGGAGTTTCGCTCTTGTTACCCAGGCTGGAGTGCAATGGCGCGATCTTGGCTCACCGCAACCTGCGCCTCCTGGGTTCAGGCAATTCTCCTGCTTCAGCCTCCCGAGTAGCTGGGACTGCAGGCGTGCACCACCATGCCCAGCTAATTTTTGTATTTTCAGTAGAGACGGTATTTCACCATGTTGACCAGGATGGCCTCGATCTCTTGACCTTGTGATCCACCCGCCTCGGCCTCCCAAGCTTTGATGAGTTCTATATAAATAATGAGTGTAGCCTAATTTTCTATCATGTGCTACTTAGCATATATACATTTCTGACAGTCAGGTGGATTATCTTGAAATTTTAGACAAAGTTTCTGCCTCCTTGGAAAGCTCTACATCTCCTTGTGATTGGAGTGTGGGTTTCAAGATTCCAGAAGGTGGGTGTCTTCATTTTCTATTTTCAGTGCACTCTAAGATGACCTGCTTACAGGTTCTCTGAGGCAGACCTCAATTGCTCTTGTGCTATGTAACTTTGCTTTGATAAGGAATAAACAATCACATATCAGATAATGATATAGAATTGTCAAAATGTTTAATTTTTAAGCCACTACGAATTGATGTTTTAGTGGAATAAGTTGATTTTGAAATGTCTTTCAATTTATATTGAAATATCTGAAGGCACCTCTAAAATTTGGGTGATGACACAGAGGTATAGATGATGATTTAATTATGAATGGGTGGTATACTGTGAAGAATACAGAAATGAACAGAAAGATACAGGGTTTTTGGTTTTTAGTTTGAGATTTTAAAAAGATCTGTGAAGGTCAAGATGATCATTGGTTTTGATTGCATACCACAGGCTTCTATAAACTGGCTTAAAAATGGCATGCTCCATTTTCTGGTGTATTTATTGTAACTTTAGGAAGTATTTGAAATGGTCACATTAAAGTCTGGGAATGTCAAAACGTATTACTGCGTTAGTTCCATTAGTACTTTTTGTTTTTGATTCATAGTGGCACTTAGTCTCTCAGGCTGGAGTGTAGTGGCTCCATCTCTGCTCGCTGCATCCTCCGCCTCCCAGGTTCAAGTGATTCTCCTGCCTCCCGAGTAGCTGGGACTAAAGGCACGTGCCACCATGCCTAGCAACTTTTTTGTATTTTTAGGAGACACAGGGTTTCACCATGTTGACCAGGCTGGTCTTGAACTCCTGACCTCAGGTGATCCACCCGACTCCACCTGCCAGAGTGCTGGGATTATAGGTGTGAGCCACTACACCCAGTTTTGTTTTTGTTTGTTTTTTTTTTGAGTTGGAGTTTTGCTCTTGTTGCCCAGGCTGGAGCACAATGGTGTGGTTTCAGCTCACTGCAGCCTCCACTTCCCGCATTCAAATGATTCTGCCTCAGCCTCCCAAGTAGCTGGGATTTCTGGCACGCACCACCAGACCTAGCTAATTTTTGTATTTTTGGTAGAGGCGGGGTTTCACCATGTTGGCTGGGCTGGTTTTGAACTCCTTACCTCAAGTGATCTGCCCACCTCGGCCTCCCAAAGTGCTGGATTACGGACATGAGCCCCTGCGCCCGGGCTCCATTGGTTCTTAGTGTCCTTTGTCATTACAGTGTTGCCCATGAAAACCAAAATGTTGATGTCTGTATGACCCTTTGAAAGTATAAAATACTCCTTGTGTAAATTGGTGCAAAATTGACTTTATGGTAAATTACTGTATTTGATGAAAATTTTTAAAAATGAACCAGTATTAGTACTTAAATGTGAACTACTCTATTGTAAATTTATTTTATTAATATCTTCTGGATTACAGTAATGCTTTTGCCTGTTGTATGACAAACTAAATGTACGCATTTTGATTTGTACTTGCCTACAAGTCCCTTTCCTTTTTAAAGCTATAGCTAAATCTCAGGAGATCATTGCACTTCCTGCTCTTAGAGGATGGTGTATTTCAAATAATGTCTTGTCTGCTGATTTTCAGTAATGTTAATATAAGGCAAAGGTTGAATATTGTTTATCATACCTAGCAATTTTTTTTTTTTTTTTTGAAGACGGAGTCTTGCTGTGTTGCCCAGGCTGAAGTGCAGTGGTGCAATCTCAGCTCACTGCAACCTCCACCTCCTGGGCTCAAGCAGTTATCCTGCCTCAGCGTCCTGAGTAGCTGGAACTACAGGCGCACGCCACCATGCCTGGCTAGTTTCTATGTTTTTATTAGAGACAGGCTTAATAACTTAGTTCTTTTTTTTTTTTTTGAGACGGAGTTTCGCTCTTGTTACCCAGGCTGGAGTGCAATGGCGCGATCTCGGCTCACCGCAACCTCCGCCTCTTGGGTTCAAGCGATTCTCCTGCCTCTCAGCCTCCCGAGTAGCTGGGATTATAGGGGTGAGCCACCACGCCCGGCAGTAACTCAGTTCTTATGTTGGCCAGGCTGGTCTTGAACTCCTGACCTCTTGATCCACCCACCTTAACCTCCCGAAGTGTTGGGATTACAGGAGTTTTGTTTTTTTTTTTTTTTTGAGACGGAGTTTCACTTCTGTTACCCAGGCTGGAGTGCAATGGCACGATCTCGGATCACCGCAACCTCCGCCTCCTGGGTTCAGGCAATTCTTCTGCCTCAGCCTCCTGAGTAGCTGAGATTACAGGCACGCGCCACCATGCCCAGCTAATTTTTGTATTTTTAGTAGAGACGGGGTTTCACCTTGTTGACCAGGATGGTCTCGATCTCTTGACCTTGTGATCTACCTGCCTCAGCCTCCCTAAGTGCTGGGATTACAGGCTTGAGCCACCACGCCCGGCAGGAGTTTTTTTAAGTATGATTATGTACCATCATATCATAGTAAAACTAGCCAAATAAATTTATGAAAGGATACAAAAAAGATTCTGGCCATAAAAGGTACTATGTTATGGTGGGTTCTTAAACCAGCATGATAATGGTGAATTTTTTTCTTATCAGGAGGAAAAAAAGCAAGAGCAGAAGTCGTAGTCATGAACGAAAGAGAAGCAAAAGTAAGGAACGGAAGCGAAGTAGAGATAGAGAAAGGAAAAAGAGCAAAAGCCGTGAAAGGAAGCGAAGTAGAAGCAAAGAAAGACGACGGAGCCGCTCAAGAAGTCGAGATCGGAGATTTAGAGGCCGCTACAGAAGTCCTTAGTATGTAATTATAGTTACGATTTTGGTTTCAGGGTTTTTCTCTGGGTATTCAGATAGCAATTTAACTTGAGTGGTTTGAAATTGTGAATTTTTTTAAATGATTGGTTAAAAAGTATTGAACTAAGAATATTGGCATTGAATGCTTCTAAATTGAAAATGTAGCGCATAGACAAATATGTAAAAATTTGCTTTTACTAGGCATACAGATTATTTTCTGTTAAACTGTTTTTAAATTGTATGCCAATCAATGGAAACTACATTAAAGCACTAGAGTGCTTGAAAAAGATGACATTGTAGTGCCCAAATACCTGAGAAACTTAACAGTGTCTGAGCTGTTACAGTATTTGCTAAGTATATATTTACTTAAAATTGTAAAGTTCTGATGAATACTAAGTTACACATTGGTAATTAGTAAACAGTAAGTAAAATATCTTGTAACTGTGGCTGTTAACAGCTGAAAAGACAGGCCAGTTGTGAATTGTTGTGTGTGTGTCTTTATCAAGATCCTTTTTTGGGCTCATCTGTGTTTAAGGTTTGTTAATAGTAAGGTATTCTAAACTAAAATTGTTTTGAAGATTAAATCACCAGAAATTTGGATGTGTAGGTATTTAAAGTGGGAAACAGATTCATTATGGTTAGTGTAAATAACTATATTACAAAACCACTCACACAGTTCTGAGGATTGAATCTAGCAGTCCTTAATGCTTTATGAGGTTAATTCCTCTTAATAAACACATTGCTGTAAACTCTGGAATATACTAAAAATAACCCTTCTAACTTTAAGAGTTGAATGGTTAAGGATGGAATTCAAAGGCCTAAATCACTTGGCGAGTTACTTAACTCACTAAGCTAAGCATTTGTTTTCTAACCTTTTAAGGAGATAACAAGTTGCAGATAAGGTATTAATAAATAATGAATGAGAAGAAAATGTAAAGTTCTCAGAGGATTTAATGGATTCATGAAATGTTTTGACATTACATGAATTCGGATTCTAGCTCTTTTATTTTTAAAATAAAACTGAACTTCATGTTTTATGGGTTCCTTTATTCTGCATATTTCATTAATTTTGATAGCCGAACACAGGACCGCAATGCTGTTCTAATTCTGAATGCTATACAGCAGTAGGAAATTCTCAGCTTTTGTTCCATTTACCAAGATTCATTGCATTCTTAAAATGGGATTGTTAAATCTTTTTGCCAGGATGAACTAAATGTAGGGAAGGGAATGAGCTTAATTCCTCTGAGTGATGGGTTTTTTCTGATTGGTAGATCCTGGTCTAACTTTATTTAAAAATAACTTAGTTCTTATGTTGGGTTTGAGGTTACAACTGAGAATATTTTTTAATTGAAGGGGAAAGAAAATAGCTTATAACTAATTACTTGAGAACTTTATCCAGTAAACGATTTTCAGTCATCACCGTTAGTCTGAATTGCAAAGGACCAATTTAATAAAGTGTTTTAGTTGGAACTACTTGCACGTTGTAGGTAGGCGTAGTGTCCATGAAAACTAATTCAGGTGTGTGGATCACAGGCCACAACGATTTATTTACTTTGCTATTCTTCTGGAATAAGATAGCAGGATGAGCACTAAGGGACAACTGGCTAGTCCCTTTAAGTTAGCCTGTTCTTTAAAAAGTCACAAAAATTGTTACTAAGTAATAATTACCTTTGTGATCTTTTTGAAAACACTCCTTTAGTCATGACAAATCCTCAAAAAGTTTTATAAAGAATTGGTAAATTACCTTAACATCTTCACGATGGAATATTTTGAAACAACTGAAGTATAGCGTATTAAATGGTGTCATGCTAAGAGTTACTGTTGAATGGGGAAATACCTAAGTTGCATGACTAAAAAATGGTCTTTAGTTTTTAAAATAAATCTTTCAAAAAGAAGACATGTATGAGTATTGTATGTGTACATGTACACACATATATTCCCAGGAGAGGTTCTGCAAAGATACACACCAAATTGTTAACCATAGTTACTGGTGGTGTGAGGAAGTTCAGAGGGATTTATTTTTTATATGTGCTAGTTTTTTTAAATTCTCAAGACTGTATTTATATATATGTAGCTTAAAAAGATAATCTGTAGACTGAAAATGGGTGTGTGCAGTTTCACAATCTGAAAATTTTGAGGCCGTAACCTTTGGTCTTGGCACCTCTCAGTGGTCCAGGATGGATAAATTCAAGGGCAGCTTGCCTGGGATAAAGTTAAGAGACAGCTAAGTATTTTTGTTTCCTCTTCATAACTGAGGTGGAAAAGCAGCAACCTAAACAATGTTAGTCTTGCTGGAGAGCGCATGAATGCGATCTTAGCAAGACCCTAAACCTGTAACTAGTGTAATTTTGTGTTTCCTTTTTAGCTCCGGACCAAAATTTAACAGTGCCATCCGAGGAAAGATTGGGTTGCCTCATAGCATCAAATTAAGGTTTTTAAACATACTTCTGAATTGTTTAAATTGTTTTTCAAGGAACTGACATGCTGTACTTGTTTGGATAACTTCTGAAACTTTTTAACTTTGCAGCAGACGACGTTCCCGAAGCAAAAGTCCATTCAGAAAAGACAAGAGCCCTGTGAGGTAGTTTTCTTCTTTAAAGCCTTTAGCTCTTAATGAAGCTTTGCAGCTTATGGTACTGTTAAATTGAATGATATTTAGTAATTACGACCATATTAAATTTTGCTTTTGCTTCCTTTTACAGCTCTAGTAGTTTAAAATCAAGTGAGTTTCTACTGATTTTTCCGTAGCTTTGACTTTAATTTCATGTAATTAAAAAGAAGCAAAAGTTGTTTATTTTGAGGCGTAGTCTGAGTCACATAGGGTGGAGTGCAGTAGCGCGATCTTGTGTCACTGCAACCGCCGTCTCCTGGGTTCAAGCGATTCTCATGTCTCAGCCTCCCAAGTAGTTGGGAATACAGGCATACACCGCCACGCCCTGCTACTTTTTGTATTTTAGTATTGATGAGGTTTTACCCTGTTGGCCAGGCTGATGTCAAACTCCTGACCTCAGATGACCCACCTGCCTTGGCCTCCCAAAGTGTTGGCATTACAAGTGTGATCCATCACGCCCAGCCACAAAAGTTATTTTAATGTGATCTTATTTTCTTGTTTTACTTAAAGTAAATTTTTCTTACTCCCCCCCCCCCCTTTTTTTTTTTTTTTTTTTTTTTTGAGATGAAGCGACACAGTCTCGGTCTTGTCCCCTGGCTGGTGTGCAGTTGTGCTATCTCGGTCACTGCAACCTCAACCTCCTGGGTTCAATCGATTCTCCTGCCTCAGCCTCCTGAGTAGTTGGGATTACAGGAACCTGCCACCATGCCCAGCTAATTTTTGTATTTTTAGTAGTGATAGGGTTTCACCATGTTGGCCAGGCTGGTCTCAAACTCCTGACTGCAATGATACGCCCACGTCTGCCTCCCAAACTGCTGGGATTGCTATCCTGAGCCACTGTACCCAGCTGCATTTCTTATTTTTAATGGACATACAATGATTGTGTATATTTATGGGATACAGTGATGTTTTGATATATCTATACAGCGTGTAATGATCAAATCTGGGCTATTAGCATATTCATGTCAAACATTTCTTTGTGTTAGCAACATAGCAGTTATAGAAAACTTTAGACTTACTTTTGGCATAAATAATAAGTTATTTGAAGTAGCCTAATGTGGAAAAGTAGGTTTTGCCATTTGGCTCTCTTACCTGAGGAAAAGTATTTCACCTCAAAAATCTTAATGATTTGAATTGGTACTCCTAGGTTCTTGAATGTTTCCATAGATTATGCTTAAAAATAAGAATTCGTTCAGTCTACTGTTTTGGTTCAAAGAATACTGTGTTAGGTGGTAGCATTGTGGTTTTTTGGTTTGTTTTTTTGAGACAGAGTGTTGCTGTATCGCCAAGGCTGGAGTGCAGTGGCACAATCTCAGCTCACTGCAAACTCTGCCTCTCTACCTCCCAGGTTCAAGCAGTTCTGCCTCAGTCTCCCGAGTAGCTGGGATTACAGGTGCCCACCACCACACTCTGCTAATTTTTGTATTTTTAGTAGAGACTGGGTATCACCATGTTTGCCAGGCTAGTCCCAAACTCCTGACCTCATGATCCACCTGCCTCTCTCAGGTTTATAGGTATGAGCCACCACCCCTGGGCAGTATTGTGGATTTTTTTTTTTTTTAATGCAGAGTCTCACTCTCTTGCCTAAACTGGAATACAGTGGTGTAATCTCAGCTCACTACAGCCTCTATCTCCTGGTTCTAAAGGTTCTCCTGCCTCAGTCTCCTGAGTTGCTGGGACTACAGGCGTGTGCTAACACACCTGGCTAATTTTTGTATTTTTATTAGAGATGGGGTTTTGCCATGTTGGCCAGTCTGGTCTGGACCTCCTAACCTCCGGCAATCCACCCGCCTTGGCCTTCCAAAATGGGGGGATTACAGGCATGAACTATTCTTTGCACCTAGCCAGGTAGTAGCATTGTTATACTCAGATTTTTCATTTCCTTTAAGAGCATCTTATAACTTTATTGTATGGTCTATTTAGCTATACTGTAGAATTCTAGAATTTGGTAAGTAAGTCTTAATTATAATTTACAAGCTTTTTTTTTTTTTTGAGACGGAGTCTTGCTTTGTTGCCCAGGTAGTGGAGTGCAGTGTTGTGATCTTGGCTCACTGCAATGGCTGTCTCTCGGGTTCAAGTGATTCTCCTGCATCAGCCTCCTGAGTAGCTGGGATTACAGGCCCCTGCCACCACCGTACCCGGCTAATTTTTTTTTTTTTTTTTTTTGAGATGGAGTGTCACTCGCTAGGCTGGAGTGCAGTGTTGGAATCTTGGAATCTTGCCTCACTGCAACCTCCACCTCCCAATTTCAAGCAATTCTCCTGCCTCAGCCTCCTGAGTAGCTGGGATTACAGGCATGTGCCACCATGCTTGGGTAATTTTTTGTATTTTTAGTAGAGAAGGGGTTTCAAAACCATGTTAGTTAGGCTGGTCTCAAACTCCTGATATGGTGATCTGCCCACCTTGGCCTCCCAAGTGTTGGAATTACAGGTGTGAGCCATGGGGCCCAGCAGAAAGCTTTTCTTTGAGGCAGGATTTCACTTTGTCACGAAGGGTGGAGTACCATGATGCAGTTATGGTTCACTGTAGTTTCTTAACAGCTGGGCATAAGCAATGCCCTCAGCCTCCCTAGTAGCTGGGACTGTAAGTGTAGCCACCATACCCTGTTAATTTTGTTTGTTTGTTTGTAGAGACAAGGTTTTACCATGTTGCCCAGTTTGGTCTAAAACTCCTGAGCCAAGCAATCTGCCCACTACTCTTGGCCTTAAAAGCTTTTGTGCCAGGTGGGGTGGCTAATGCCTGTAATCCCAGCACTTGGGGAGGCCGAGTCGGGCAGGTCACAAGGTCAGGGGTTTAAGACCAGCCTGACCAACATGATGAAACCCCGTCTCTACTAAAAATACAAGAGTTAAACAGACATGGTGGCATGTTCCTGTAATTCTAGCTAGTTGGGAGGCTGAGTCAGGAGAATCGTTTGAACCTGGGAGGTGGAGGTTGTGGTGAGCTGAGACCATGCCACTGCATTGCACCTTGGGTGACAGAGTGAGACTCTGTCTCAGAAAAAAAAGAAAAGGTTTTGTGACAAATGTTATAGGTGGAGTGATACTACAAGAGAAAGCATCCAAACACACCCACCACTTGTACATCCTGAGAGTGTCCAAAAAATGGAAAAGAGCGTGTTTAGGCTTAACATCTTTAAGGATTGACTTAAAACATTAAACTAACTGGTATTTTGTAACAGAGATGATGTTAATAGACAATCCAAATTTGTAAAATAAAGTAGAATTTTTGGTATTACTTGGGGTTTCACTTCGAGTTTGCCATTGTGATTATCAAACTTAATTGTCTCTATAATTTTACGGTTTTGTTGTAAGGAAGCATCCGTTACACTGATTTTGTATCAGTCTGGCATTTGTGATTGGTCCAGTGGTATTTTTAATGACTGTTATTAAACAGGCTTCTGGTTGGTCCTTTCTTTAGAAGAATTACCCTTTTTGAGATTGTAAGAACATTAGACTTCTGTGCTAATGTAAGATGTGATTATAAGAAACAGTAAACTATTCTTTAGAAGGAATTGAGTTAAATTGAATAGATCTTACTGAAAATAGGCTTGGGAATATGACAGACTAGTTTCACAGCTTATTCATTCTGTGAAAATGAATGTTTCACACTTGTTTTAGGTCAGGTGTGATGGCTCACACTTGTTATCCCAGCATTTTGGGTTCTAGGGAAAAAGGATTGCTCAGTAGTTCAAGGCCAACCTGTACAACATAGCAAGACCTAATTTCTAACAATTAAAATACTGGGGAGGAGTTGGGAAAGGAGTGAGGGATACAGTGTATACTGCTCGGGTAACAGGTGCACTAAAATCTCAGAATTCACCACTAAAGAACTCATGTATGTAACCAAAAAGTACCTGTACTGAAAAACTGTTGAAATATATAGAGAAATAAAAATTTATTTTAAAATAATCTGTTATAAAACTAATTCTATATTTTTTACTCCTATTAGGGAACCTATTGATAATCTAACTCCTGAGGAAAGAGATGCAAGGACAGTCTTCTGTATGCAGCTGGCAGCAAGAATTCGACCAAGGGATTTGGAAGAGTTTTTCTCTACAGTAGGAAAGGTAATTTTAGCCTGTGTAGGGAAGTCAAATAGGTAGATACTGTAAGAGAAAACATCTAAACATCAAATATTTTGATTTAATAGCAGTATTTGTGGTAATGTTTCCATTTTGCATCTTATAGTATTAGAGTTGATAAATGTTACAACAAAGTTTTTAACAGATATGGATAGAATATAGGAATTGTCCTACAGATTTACTTTTTAAAAGAAATTCATAATGCCTTCATCCTTTGCTTTAACATTAATGTCTCTTGAAAGAATTGTATGTACCTGGCTTACAGTGGATGGGTTGCACAAACCGAACTGTTTTCTTTCTAGGTTCGAGATGTGAGGATGATTTCTGACAGAAATTCAAGACGTTCCAAAGGAATTGCTTATGTGGAGTTTGTTGATGTTAGCTCGGTGCCTCTAGCAATAGGATTAACTGGCCAACGAGTTTTAGGAGTGCCAATCATAGTACAGGCATCACAGGTAATTTTTTTCCTGGTTAAGAGATTGATTATTGATGGTCTCGAAAGCTTCCTGTTGCATGGTATCTTGCTTTCATGTCCTGTGCCTCATCTACAGTGACTGCGACTCATTACCTTAGGAGTCAGATGTTCTCAAGGACCTTTTTTTTTTTTGTAAACTTTGTCTTGCTTACTTTGATAGTTTTCTCAAGACCGTCATCTTGTCTTTTCTCCTTGTGTTGCCCTTTTGTTGGTTTTTGGTTTTTTTCGAGACAGAGTCTCTGTTACCCAGACTGGAGTGCAGTGGCCTGGTCTCAGCTCACTGCAACCGCCTTCTCTCTCCTGGGGTCAAGAGATTCTTCTGCCTCAACCCCCTGAGTAGCTGGGATTACAGAAGACTGCCATCATGCTTGGCTCTACCTTTTTTTCTTTTGAGATAGAGTCTTGCTTTTATTTCCCAGGCTGGAGTGCAGTGGTGTGATCTTGGCTTGCTGAATCCTCCATCGCCTGATGTCAAGCAGTTCTCTGCCTATGCCTCCTAAGTAGCTGAAATTACAGGCGTGTACCACCATCCCGGGTAATTTTTTGTATTTTTAGTAGAGATGGAGTTTCACCATTCTTAGCCAGGCTGGTCTTGAACCTTCTGACTTTGTGATTCACCCGCCTCAGCCTCCCAAAGTGCTGGGATTAACAGCTGTGACCCACCATACCTGGCATACTTTTTGTATTTTTAGTAGAGATGGGATTTCACCATGTTGGCCAGGCTGTTCTTGAACTCCTGACTTTAGGTGATTCACCCTCCTTGGCCTTCCAAAGTGCTGTGATTACAGGTGTGAGCTACCGCATCTGGCCTTGTTTTTGAGATAACGGTCTCACTCAGAGATCAGAGTGCAGTGACATAATCACAGCTCACTGTAGTTTTGACCTGCCGAGCTCAAACAGTCTTTTCTCCTCAGTCTTCTGAGTAGCTAGGACTAAGGTACATGCCACCATTGCCAGCTAAGTTTTAAATTTTTTGAAGGAACAGGGTCTTGCCATATTGTTCAGGCTGGTTTCAAACTTACAGACTAAAATGACTCTCTGGGCTGGGCGCTGTGGCTCACGTCTATGATCCCAGCACTTTAGGAAGACGAGGTAGGTGGATCGCCTGAGAGGTAAGGAGTTGAAGATCAGCTTAACACGGTGGAACTCCATCTCTATTTAAAAAGTAAATAAATAAATAAAAATAAAGTGATCCTCTGGCCTGGGCCTCTTGAGATGTTAGGATCACTTCAGCCACACTGCACTTTGACAGCATTTAATAGTTCTTAGGATGTGGAGAAGTTGGAATGTATCATTCTGTGGATTATATAATACGACTCTATCATTAGAATTGGTTTGTATTCATTTGTATTAATAAACAAGTGACTGGTTTTTTTTCTGCCTCTGTGCGAGATAGAAGATCCCACCACACTGCCTGTAGGGCCCTGTTCTGTCTCTTCTTCCCATAGGGGTGCAGGGTGGGGGGAAACACCAGAAACAAGTTACTGATTTTTGTCACTAATGACTCGATTCTTTTTTTACTTAAAAATATTTAAAAAAAAATTTTTTTTATTTAAAGACGGGGTTTCACCATGTTGGTCAGGCTGGTCTTTAACTCCCGACCTCAGGTGATCCGCCCGCTTTGGCCTCCAAAGTGCTTGGATTACAGGCGTGAGCCACCACTCCTGGCCTCGATTTTTTTAAATAGCAAAGACAATATTTAATATTTTGAGCAATATGAAGTACAGTATCATATTGACTGGTTTTCAAACTGCTTAAATACTCTATAACTCTTTTTAATAATCGGGTTACTTCATCAAATTTAACTTCTTTTTAGACAGGTTCAGTTGCCCAGGCTAGAGGATAGTGACACATTTACAGCCCCAACTTCCTAGCTAGGCTCAAGTGATCTTTCCAGCTCAGTCCCCAAAGTAGTTGGGAACACAGGCATCAACCACCATGCCTGGCTGATTTTTTTTTTTTTTTTTATTTAGAGAGGAGCCTCTAAATCATGTTTTGGCTTCTTAACGTGCTCATATTAGAGGCGTGGGACCCTGTGGCCGATCAGGTTTACTTTACATAATTTTGTGAAGTTCTTCATTAGCTTTATATCCAAATGTGACTTGAAATAGCAGTTTCACTGCTAGGTAAGCTGTATGTAACCTTGGCCAAATTATTATCCTCTCTTTTTTCTTTAAATACTGTTTCACTGTCACTTAGCTTGTAGTGCAGTTGTGTGATCTTGGCTCAGTGCAGCTTCTGTCTCCTTGGTTGAAGTGATTTTTGTCCTTCAGCTTCCCAAGTAGCTGGGATTAGAAGCGTGCACCACCACACCCAGCTAATTTTTTGTATTTTTAGTAGACATGGGGTTTTGCTTTGGCCAGGCTGGTCTTGAACTCTTGGCCTCAAGTGATCCGCCCACCTTGTCCTACCAAAGTGCTGGTAATACAGGCTTGAGCCACTGCGCTGGCCGTATTGTCGTCACTTTTATCATTTTTAGATGGTTTTGCTTTATATTAAGTAGTAATTATTGAGTATAATGTGATTGTAAACTGGATAGGAAGATAATTACTCAGATTATTTCCTATGTTGGATGTCAAACTTAGCTGGGTATGGATTGGCAGGACTAAGGGCTAAGAAATAGCATATTGAGGTACTTAATTCATGTAACAAACTGTTACAGGAGGAGCAGTACTCCCAAATGTATGCCGGTTTGTTACACAGAGAGTCCTGTGTTAGAATGTAAATGGACAACTTTTGTTGGTTATGGAGGGATGACAGCTGACTTAACATGTTTTCTTGGTGATATAGTTTGGTTCTGGCATATGCCCCATATCACAAACAACTGTACATTTGGATATGCTAATCTCAAGAGAATGTTAATTTTAATGAATATTGATTCTGTCTGTATGGGGTGTGCTTTATCTCTGGCAATCTCTAGTGGCTGAGAAGGAAGGATGATCACTTAATATTAGGAGTTCAAGACCAGCCTGGGCAACATAGTATGAGACCCTGTCTCAAAAAAATAAAACTCTAAATAAAGAAAATTATTTTCTTTGTAGTTTTATACACACACATTTAGCATTTTAACCATTTTTAAAGTATACAGTTCAGTGCTATTTATTAAATTTATAGTGATGGAATAATCACCAGTAATAATCTCCAGGTATATTCATTGTCTCATAGAAACTACTCTTGAAGCTATAACCCCCTAGTTTCCTGCAGGCCGTTGATAAAATATAATCTAGTTTCTCTGAATTTGCATATTCTAGACGTCTCATAGTTGATCCATACAGTGTTCCTCTTAGTGTCTGAGTTACTTAGGGTGATATTTTTATCACTCTAAACTTTGAATCAGTTGTTATGCAATTCTATGTGGTTTACCCTGGTGAAGCTACTGTGTGTTAGCTCTGTGTGATGTGCATTTTGTCTTTTAGGCAGAAAAAAATAGAGCTGCAGCAATGGCAAACAATTTACAAAAGGGAAGTGCTGGACCTATGAGGCTTTATGTGGGTTCATTACACTTTAATATAACTGAAGATATGCTTCGTGGGATCTTTGAGCCTTTCGGAAGGGTAAGTCCAAGTTCTTCAGTGAATCTTCAGTAGGTTTTGATCTGAGTATAACTATGTAATAATTTCTGTATTTCCTACTTTGTTATCTTTCTGGGAGATTAAGAGGATAAGGGTTGCTTTTAGAAAAATTTATTATGACAACATAGGTTAAAACAAATTAGAATAGGTCACTTAAAGAATGTTATTAATATTCATAATGCCATGTCAAATGCATAATGGGTATTAAAATTCATCATTTAAAAAAACTACTTTTGTTGGGTACTGTGGCTCATGCCTTTAATCCCAGCTGTGTTTATGCCGCTTGACTCCACCTTGGGTAACAGTTCAATCCTGTCTCAAAAGAAAATTGTTATATCATAGGAAGACTATTACTGTTTAGTAGAATTTCTTTTTAAATGTTTGTTTTTAAAAGAACGTTGAAGATCTTAAGATTCTGCTTTGTCAGGCGCGGTGGCTCACGCCTATAATCCCAACGCTTTGGGACACTGAGGCTGGCAGATCACAAGGTCAAGAGACTGAGACCATACTGGCCAACATTTGAAACCCTGTCTCTACTAAAAATACAAAAAATTAGCTGGGCATAGTAGCCGGTGTCTGTAATCTTGGCGGCTCTGGCGGCTTTGATAGGAGAATTGTTTGAAACCTCGGAGGTGGAGATTACAGTGAGCCGAGATCCCACCATTACACTTCAGCCTGGGCAACAGCAAGATTGTGTCTCCATTAAAAAAAAAAAAAAAAAATTCTGCTCTGTCTCCCTGGTTATATGCTCAGTTCCAGGCCTTGGTAGCCTGATTAGGTTTGCCCTTTTTTCTGTCTGTTGAAATCTTTAATGGCTGCATTATGAATGCCCCTCTGACAAGGCTATTCTGCCTAACAGTATGTGACCCATTTCTGATTCACTTTCTCCAGTAATTTGACTTTATTTTGAGACATTCTCATTCTGTCTCCCAGGCTGGAGTACAATGGCACGATCTTGGCTGACTGCAAACTCCACCTCTTAGTTTCAAGTGATTCTCCTGCCTTAGCCTCCAAGTAGCTGGGATTATAGGAACCCACCCTCACACCTGGCTAATTTTCATATTTTTTTAGTGGAAACAGGGCTTTACCATGTTGACCAGGTTGGTCTCGAACTCCTGACCTCAGGTGATTCTCCCACCTTGGCGTATCAAAGTGGTGGGATTACAGGCATGAGCTACTTCGCCCAGCCTCCGTTGACTTTTCTATAAGTAGCAAGGATCTTGGGGTGTTTGAGGGTGGATGTGCGTATAGCACATAGTGATGTACCTTTATGTGCTATATCAAGAAATGAAGTTCAAAGCAATAGGGGCCACATGAACTGTTAGATGGCAGAGTCAAAAAACAACTTGATCTTCTGCCTCCTAGGCTCCACAAGGCCTTGTGTCTGGCCCTGTGATATTGAGTATTGAGATCACTACATAGCATCTAGACTTTTGTTCTAGAGGACTTGTCTGTGCTAACAAGAGTGTCTACCTAGTTTTGTGTAAGGGAGATATAGTTTCTCACAGTCCTGTCACTGAGCAATGAACCTTTTGCACTTGGTCATTTTAGCAAAAGGAATAAATGTAAAGAGAGCTAGATAGAACAAATACAAATTAACTTTTTTTTTTTTGAGACGGAATTTCGCTCTTGTTACCCAGGCTGGAGTGCAATGGCGTGATCTCGGCTCACCACAACCTCTGCCTCCTGGGTTCAGGCAATTCTCCTGCCTCAGCCTCCTGAGTAGCTGGGATTACAGGCACTTGCCACCGTGCCCAGCTAATTTTTTGTATTTGTAGTAGAGACGGGGTTTCACCATGTTGACCAGGATGGTCTCAATCTCGTGACCTTGTGATCCACCCCCCTCGGCCTCCCAAAGTGCTGGGATTACAGGCTTGAGCCACCGCGCCCGGCCACATTAACTTTTAAAAATGCATTCACTAAAAAAGAAATAAAAATAATAATAAAAAATTAAAAAAATGTATTCACTGGCTAGGTGCAGTGTCTCATGCCTGTTACCCCAACACTTTGGGAGGCTGTGGCAGGTGGATTGCTTGAGGTCAGGAGTTTGAGACCAGCCTGGCCAACATGGTAAAACCTCTTATAAAAATACAAAAATTAGCTGAGTGTAGTGGCAGGAGGCAGCTACTCAAAATGAATGATCATGTATATTTGAGAAATTTAGGTACCACATAAAAATGAACATCGGGAAACATTTGATATTCAAATTATTTTAATTACTCTAGAGTATGGTTTGTCAAACTTTTGATTAAATTTGAGATGGAGTTTCATTCTTGTTACCTAGGCTGGAGTACAGTGGCTCAATCTTGGCTCACTGCAACGTTTGCCTCCCGGATTCAAGTGATGCTCCTGCCTCAGCCTCTTGAGTAGCCAGGGTTATAGGTGTCTGCCACCAGGCCCAGCTAATGTTTTCTATTTTTAATAGAGATGGGGTTTATCCATATTGGCCAAGCTGGTGTCGAACTCATGACCCCAGGTGATCCAGCCAGCTGCCTCAGTCTCCTAGCTTGTTGGGATTATAGGTGTGAGCCACACTGCCCTGTCATCCAGGCTGGAGTGTAGTGGCATAATCTTGGCTCACTGTAATCTTCACCTCTCAGGTTCAACCAATTCTACAGCCTCTGTTTCCCAAGTAGCTGGGATTACAAGTGCACACCACCACACCCAGCTAATTTTTTGCATTTTAGTAGAAACAATTGTCACCATGTTGCCCAGGCTAGTCTTGAACTCAAGAGCTCAGGCAATCCACTGGCCTCGGCCTCCCAAAGAAATAGGATTACAGGCATGAGCCACTGCACCTGGCCTAAAGATCTGTTTTAAAATTTATATTGTTTATTTGTTGCTAGCTAATGCTCCCCCCAAATCTTATCCCTGTCATAGCCCCACTTTATCCATGACTACCCCTTTCCTAGAGGTAGCCCTTATCAGTTTTTTGTATAGTCTTCCAAAGACATTCTGTAGCTTAACAAATAATAGCAAATACATCACTACTTTTTTTTTTTTTTTTTTTTTTTTTGAGGCACAGTCTGGCTCTGTCTCCAGACTGGAGTGCAGTTGTGCAATCTCGCCTTACTGCAACATCTGCCTCCTGGGTTCATGCAGTTCTCCTGCCTCAGCCCCCAGAGTAGCTGGGATTCCAGGCATGTGCCACTTGGCTAATTTTTGTATTTTTAGTAGAGATGGGTTTTCACCATGTTGGCCAGGCTGGTCTTGAACTCCTGACCTTGTGATCTGCCACCTTGACCTCCCAAAGTGTTGGGATTACAGGCGTGAGCCACCGTGCACGGCCCACTTCTCTTTTTCAAAATTTTTGGTAAAATATGCCTAACGTTAAAAGTTTTTTTCGTGTTTTAGGCAGTCCTCTGTCACCCACGCTGGAGTGCAATGGCGTAATCGAAGTTCACGGTGCAGTATTCACCACCTGGGTTTATGCAGTCCTACTGCCTCCCAGTGTGCTGTGATTACACACCTGAGCTACCCCACCTGACTCGGTGCTCTGTTTTTATTTTTTCATGCTTTTTTTGTATGGGCACCTTAACTGGGAAATGTGATTCAATTAACTGATTGAAAGTAAACTCAGTGGTATTTAGTTGGTGCTATTCACAGAATTGTGCAATTATCGCGAAATCCATTGTCAGTTTTAGTTACTCCATTTTTATTGTTTACTGTGTGTAGTATAATTGGGAATTATTGCTTGATGTTTTTAGCATTGTGGAAAGGAAACACTGATTTTTTTTTTTTTCTATCTTCTAATGGTAATTTACGAAGGATTTCTGTTTTTTTGTGGTTTATTAATAGGAAAGATAATCTTAGTTTGAAAATCATAGTTTGCTCCCGGCTTCCCATTGCTTGGGAGGTTTCTAGACTTTTGTTTTTTTTTAATACCAACTCCCGCTCAGTTGCCAAGGCTGGAGTACCTGGGTTCAAGTGATTCTCCTGTTTCAGTATTCCAAGTCGCTGGGCATACAGGCATACACCACCAAGCCCAGCCAATTTTTGTATTTTTGGTAGATACAAATTCCCCCTATTGGCCAGACTCGTCTCAAACTCCTGACCAGGTGATCTACCTCTGTCAGCTCCCCATAGTCTTGGGATTACAGGAGCCAGTCACTGTACCAGCCTAATTTTTTTTTTCATATTAAATATAGAATTACAGTTTCAAGACTTTAAAAAGACTTCTTGGTGATGAGGTGTTGTGATAAGTCTTCTATTTTGTAGGATGAGGAGACTGCTAGATTTCTAAAACCATGTCTCGGGGAATAAAGTAGTTTTGTACTTTGATTTTAAGTTAAATAGTAATTATGCTTTTCAATTATAGATTGAAAGTATCCAGCTCATGATGGACAGTGAAACTGGTCGATCCAAGGGATATGGATTTATTACAGTAAGTAATTACCATAATTACATGACGTAGTTGCTGTCTTTTGAAACTGGTTTTTGCTATGTTGCTGAGAATAATGTCTAGCTGTTGGTGTTAAATGATGTCCCACTTTACCCTTCCAAAGTGCTGGTATTACAGGAGTAAGCCACTGTGCCTGATGAAAATTTTTTTTTCCACAGCCAAGGGTAATATGCCCTTGTAACAAAAGGGAGTCACAACTCATACATGAGTGTGAAAACCAAATCGTTACACTTAGGAACTCATAACACTTTTTGATCTGAGTTGCATAGTGAAAGTACAATAGTTACTAATGGTGGGGAGGAGGCATGTTTAATATTTACAGGTTTTTGAAGCTGGATATGGGGGCTCCCTTTGGGAGGCCATGGCAGGTGGATCCCCTGAGGTCAGGAGTTTGAGACCATCCTGGCCAAGATGGTGAAACCCCACCTGTATTAAAAATAAAAGAATTAGCCGGGTGTGGTGGTAGGTAGTACTACCAACTACTCAGGAGGCTGCAGGAGAATTGCTTGAACCTAGCGGGTAGAGGTTGCAGTGAGCCATGATCACGCACCATCCTGGGCGACAAGAGCAAGACTCAGTCCCAAAAACACAAAATAAAAAAAATTAGTTTTCGCACAGTTGCTACTTTTTAGTAAGCTGTGGTATCACTTACTCCACTTACTATATAATGAAAGTTTGTTAAACAGTGTGTTAGTCCATATGTTTTTATAAAGGAATACTCAAAGATTGGTTAATTTATAAGGAAAAGAAGGGTTTTGTGTCTTTTAATTTTTTTTTTAATAGAAAATATTTTTTTTTCTTACATAGAGATGGATTCTCAGTTTGTTGTTGAGGCGGATGTTGAACTCCTGGGCTCAAGTGATCTTCCCCTTTAGCCTCCCAAAGTGCTGGGAGGTTTTTGAAGCTGGATGTGGGGACTGGGATTATGGGGATGAGGCACTGTCTCCTGGCTTTTAATTTTTAATTAATTAACTTGCTTGTTTTTTCATGAGCCAGAGTTTCGTTCTGTTGCTCAGGCTGGAATATGGTCAAGACTAGCCTGGCCAACATGGTGAAACCCCATCTCCACTAATAACTAGCCAGGCGTGGTAGCGCATGCCTGTAATTCCAGGTACTCAGGAGGCTGAGACAGGAGAATTGCTTGAACGTAGGAGGTGAAGGTTGTAGTTAGCTGAGATCATGCCTGTGCTCCAGCCTGGGCAACAGAGTAAGACTGCCTCCAAAAAAATTAAATATAAAATAATTAAGAAAATAGGTTATCAGCTTCTGCAGGTCATACAAGCATGACACTAAGAGCTGCTCAGATTTTGTTGTGGCCTCGGGAAGCTTTTACTTGTGCTTCACAAAGCCTTTACTGTGGTTGGATGGAGGAGCAGGTCTGTCACTTGGAGAGAGGGAGGAAGATAGAAGACGAAGTAACAGAGCAATGACCCTCACCCATTAGTAGGGAGAGTGCACCAAACCATTTGTGAGGGATCCGCCCTGTCTTCCACCTTGCCAAGTCACACCTTCGACAGTGGGGATCACATTTCTACATGAAATTTAGAGGGGACAGGCATCCAAACTATATTACTATATTCCTGTTACTTTTTTTTTTTTTTTTAATTTGAGGCAGAGTCTTGCTCTGTCACCAGGCTCCAGGCTGGAGTGCAGTGTTGCGATCTTGGCTCACTGCAACCTCCACCTCCAGGGTTCAAGCAATTCTCCTGCCTCAGCTTCCCGAGTAGCTGGGACTACAGGTGCTCACCACCATACTCAGCTAATTTTTGTATTTTTAGTAGAGAACGGATTTCACCATGTTGGCCAGGATGGTCTTCATCTCTTGACCTTGTGATCCGCCCACCTTAGCCTCCCAAAGTCCTGGGATTATAGGCGTGAGCCACCACGCCCAGCCCTTGTTATCCTTTATACTGTATACAATATGTATATATGGTCAGTTTGATTAGCCAGTTCTTCAGATGATTGAATGTTTGTTTGTTTGTTTTGAGGCAGAGTCTAGCTTTGTTGCCAGGCTGTAGTACAATGGCACTATCTCGGCTCAAAGCAACCTCTGATTCCCGAGTTCAAGCTATTCTCCTGCCTCAGCCTCCCAAGTAGCTGGGATTACAGGTGTCTACCAACACATCTGGCTAATTTTTTGTAATTTTAGAAGAGTTGGGGTTTCATTATGTTGGCCTGGCTGGTCTCAAACTACTAACCTCACGATCTGCCCGCTTCAGCCATAATTGAATGTTTTCTCCTTCTGTCTCTGATAACATTATGACACATTGTTACCAGTTAAATGAAGGTCTTTTAGGGTTTTTTACTTAAGATCCTTTTTATTGTACAAACCTCACAACCAAGACCAGAATTATCTTATTTAAAGTGTTGTTGGGTTGGGTGCTGTGGCTCACACCTGTAATCTCAGCATTTTGGGAGGCCAAGGCAGGCGATCACCTGAGGTCAGGAGTTCAAATCCAGCCTGGGCAACGTGGTTAAACCCAGTGTCTATTAAAAATACAGAAAATTAGCCAGTCATGGTGTCGCATGCCTATAATTCCAGCTACTCGCGAGACTGAGGCAGGGTGGGGGCGGAGGCGGCAGTGAGCCGAGATTGGGGCACTGCATTCCAGCCTGGTTAACAGAGCAAGACTCCATTTCAAAAAAAAATTTAAAAAGTATTTCTGGCTATCTATGGCTGCCCTGTCTTAGTAGGATTATGAGGTTACAGCTGAAGTAATTGTATGTAGATGTGCCTTTTACTTTTAAAAGCAAAGTGTTTTTAAGTATTAATGTTACCTCATTATGAAACCCAAATACATGATGGCAGTATTTTCAGATATATGAACTGTATAACCTTTTATGGTCCTGGAAACATGGTATTTTTTAAAGTACATTTTGTATCTCTATCAATAAATTAAAATTGATTACTTATATCTGCATTTCAATAAAATTCAAGCCTGTTATGTTGATGATGAGGCTGTTTAACTTAGCTGACACTCTATCCTGGATGTTAGAGCAAGACTCCATCTCAAAAAAAAAAAAAAGTACTAAATTCGACCTGACCTCAGGTGATCTGCCTGCCTCAGCTTCCCAAAGTGCTGTAATTACAGGTGTGAGCCACTGCACCTGGCTAGTTGCACATTTTCTTTTTTTTTTTTTCTTTTCTTTTCTTTCTTTATTTTTTTTTTGAGACAGAGTCTAGCTCTGTTGTCATGCAGGAGTGCAGTGGCGTGATCTCGGCTCACTGCAACCGCCGCCTCCTGGGCTCAAGCAATTCTCCTGCCTCAGCCTCCTGAGTAGCTGGGAGTATAGGCGCGTGCCACCACGCACAGCTCATTTTTTATATTTCAGCAGAGACGGGGTTTCACTATGTTGGCCAGGATGGTCTTGATCTCTTGACCTCGTGATGCCTGCCTCGGCCTCCCAAAGTGCTGGGATTACAGGTGTGAGCCACTGCGCCCGACCTACTTGCCCATTTTCTAACCAAGATCCCATGTTCTCAGATAGACAGCTGTTATTTCTCGTAATACCTTTTATTTCAATTACCACATCAACAAGCTTCATTTGCATGAGTTAGCGTCATCATGTATGTTGTGTTTTCTACTTCTATCTTGAAATTTCTGCCTTACAATTCAGTAGTAATTATTGAATATACTAACAATGTAAATATATTTTTAATTATAGCTTATATTTTAAGAACTAAAATACTGTTTTTGTTTCCACCTCCCCTATCATATAGTTTTCTGATTCAGAATGTGCCAAAAAGGCTTTGGAACAACTTAATGGATTTGAACTAGCAGGAAGGCCAATGAAAGTTGGTCATGTTACTGAACGTACTGATGCTTCAAGTGCTAGTTCATTTTTGGACAGTGATGAACTGGAAAGGACTGGAATTGATTTGGGAACAACTGGTCGTCTTCAGTTAATGGCAAGACTTGCTGAGGGTAAGTGTTTCTTGCTATTATGAATGATTTATTGTGGGGTAGAAAGGTAGCCATGCAAACTAAGAAATGGAAAAATTTTATTTATTTTTTTTTTGAGACAGTCTCACTGTCGCCAGGAGTCAGGGTGGAGTACAGTGGCGCAATCTCTGCTCACTGCACCTCCACCTCCTGGGTTCAAGCAGTTCTCCTGCCTCAGCCTCCTAACAAGTAGCTGGGACTATAGGCGCGTGCCACCACACCCAGCTAATTTTTTGTATTTATTAATAGAGATGGGGTTTCCTCACCATGTTGGCCATGGTGGACCATCTCTTGACCTTGTGATCCTCCCACCTCAGCCTCCTTTATAGGCACTGGAAAAATATTTCATTTTGTAGTTGGCATTATCCTTGGCCACACTGTTATTTTATACATGATATGCCTTGTATTAATATATGGAAATCTACATTATGTGTTTTGAGCGTGACAGAATAATTTGTAAGATTTATTTTCCTTTATATAATATGTTTGTATCTCAAACTTAAGAATACAAATATTACAAGTTTTTTTTTTTGAAACGGAGTTTTGCTGCTGTTACCCAGACTGGAGTGCAATGGCACGATCTCGGCTCACTGCAACCTCCACCTCCTGGGTTCAGGCAACTCTCCTGCCTCAGCCTCCCGAGTAGCTGGGACTACAGGTGCGCATCACCATGCCCAGCTAATTTTTGTATTTTTAGTAGAGACGGGATTTCACCTTGTTTACCAGGATGGTCTCAATCTCTTGACCTTGTGATCCACCGGCCTCGGCCTCCCAAAGTGCTGGCATTATAGGCATGAGCCACCACGCCTGGCCCTTACAAGTTTTTTTTTGAGACTCTGTCTCACTCTGTTGCCCATGCTGGAATGCAGTGGCATGATCTTGGCTCATTGCAACTTCTGCCTCCTGGGTTCAAGCGATTCTTCTTCCTAAGCCTCCTGAGTAGCTGGGATTACAGGCGTATGCCAGCACACCTGACTAATTTTTGTATTTTTAGTAGAGAAGGGGTTTTACCCTGTTGATTAGGCTTGTCTTGTACTCCTGATCTTGTGATCCGCCTGCCTTGTCCTCCCAAAGTGCTGGGATTTAAGGCATGAGCCAACGCACCCGGCCCAAGTGATTCTTCTGCCTCAATTTCTTATTTTTCGATACAACGCCTTGCCCAATTTTGAGTGCAGTTGGGCGATCTTGGCTCACTGCAAACTGCCTCTGGCTGAATCCATCTTCCCACCCTAACCTCCAAATAGCTGGGACTAACACTACCGCTAAGCCTGGCTAATTCCTGGGTTTTTTGTTTTGTTGTTGTTGGTTATTTGGTTGATTGTTTTTAAGAAATGGGATTTCTGCCGGCTGTGGTTGGTCACTTAACATTGGCCCTCCTTGCAATTTATTTTAGTGAAATGATCATGATATTAACCACCCAGAAAACTTTGTTTCTGTGCTCTCAACATAGTAAGAACTTTAGAAAGAACATAGTAAGAACTTTCAGGCCTCTTTTACAGGTACAGGTTTGCAGATTCCACCAGCAGCACAGCAGGCTCTACAAATGAGTGGCTCTTTGGCATTTGGTGCTGTGGCAGGTAGGAATTGAATCTTTTCTAATTTGAAATCGTTGTTTTTTCATCTAATTCGAAAATTTTCCAAATTTTTAAATTAAAAAGGACTTACTGAGAATTCAATTCATCAAGTACTTCTAGCCTAGAAGTTTCTAGTCTTTTATGTAAGGCAGTGCAGATGGAGGGTAGAATTAACCATACATCAAAATGAGCTGTGAAGACAATTGTAAACCCTGCACCCATTTTTAGTTGAAATTCATTGATGTAAGTTTATATCTTTTAAAATATATCACTTTTATTAAACATTATAAGTTCTATATTGTTAGGTAGAAATTTTGTTTTTTGTAATATTTGAATTCAGAAAATACCAGAGGCATTTAAGAAAGCTTTACTTAAAACTATTGAGTGTAGAGACAGTTATTTTTCCTAATAGTATATAAAAATTTAAGATCATGAATTGGGAGATGGAATTTTTGGGGACAACTGGAAAAGAAGGGTGAATTGACATTTACAATGTGTAAAAAGGGATTGAGTTCATAAAACATCCATTCTTTTTCATATGTTAATTAATTAATTAATTAATTAATTTTTTGGAGATGGAGGCTTGCTGTGTTGCCCAAGTTGGAGTCCAGTGGCTCTATCTCGGCTCACTATAACCTCTGCCTCCTTGGTTCAAGCAATTCTCATGCCTCAGCCTCCTGAATAGCTGGGATATTTTTAGTAGAGACGGGGTTTCACCGTGTTGGCCAGGCTGGTCTTGAACACCTGACCTCAAGTGGTCTGCCCGCCTTGGCCTCCCTACATGCTGGGATTACAGCTGTGAACCACTGTGTCCAGCCCTTATGCCTTAATTTAATTACCTGTAATAACTAAAAGCCTTGACATTGACCCAAATCTAGGAGATAGGATTTAATTTTGAAATGTCAAAGACATCTTTGAGAACGTTGTTAAGAGGAACCTTTTTTATTTTGGTTTTGCGGGGGTGGAGTCTTGCTCTGTTGCTCAAACTTTTCTTTCTGGGTTCAGGGAATTTTGGTGCCCCAGCCTCCCACATAGCTGGGATCACATACGTTCGCCACCATACCTAGCTAATTTTTGTGTTTTTAGTAGAGACCTGCCCACCTTGACCTTTCAAAGTCCTTGGTTACATGCATGAGCCACCTCACCTGGCCGGTCCTTTGACCTTAGGTGAGAATGTAACTGAGAAGATATATTTTAGATCATGGTAGTACTGCTTCTGAATGTATGAAAAGGTCCTGTGGTTGCTTCATGATTTTCTTGATTTAAAGCTCAGTATTCAATTAAAGGAGATCATTTCTGTTTTTACATTTTTTTACTGTTTGCCGCCTTAGTGGATGTTGTAAACCTGAATTTGGTTCCATTTCCTCTCTATCAAATTGTATGACTTATCTTTAAATTTGACAAGCAAATACTTACTAGAATTTCTGACAATGAAATCAGTTTATACTTATAAGAAGAATCACAACCAGTAAGGAATTTGTGTATTTAATAGTCATTTATGACTCCTCAGGTATCTTTAAGTTATTCCATTGGATTAATATATAATTTATTTTGAGTTTATACTGTTAGTTATTTGATCCTTTACAGTGAATAAATGTCTATTGCCACTTGCTCTAATTAATACTACATCATTACTTAGAGAATTATACCCTATTATTATAGTTTAAAAATTATTTTACCAGAAAACTGTTTACCTATATTACTTCCCATTGTTAATAATTGTTATTTGATAATTTAGAAATTTTTAATTCATGTTCTAGGTATTCCATTAAAGGGTGGTGAAAGATTTGTTCCTGCCTTCAGGAATTGATACAGTGATAAAGGGGTCAATTATAGACAATTACTGTTACACCCTGGATGCTGTATCAGATAAGTTGATTTGGTCTTAAGCAATATCTTCAGTTAACTGAAGATTATCCACTGTTAATATCAGTTCTACCATTAGCCATT
This sequence comes from Callithrix jacchus, assembly GCF_049354715.1. NCBI lineage: Eukaryota > Metazoa > Chordata > Mammalia > Primates > Cebidae > Callithrix > Callithrix jacchus. The sequence goes on from NC_133506.1 coordinate 3,571,279, forward strand.
ATTTCTTTTATTACATATGACTGTACCTCTCTGGATTGTTTCTCATCGTGTAGTTTATATTAAGATTGAATGTAGTCAGCTAAAACCCTAACGCTCCATTTGAATTTCTGACAGTTGTCCCTATGCTTTATTTATCTATGTATCTTGTTACATTCCTTTTTTTAGTGCTGGTGGTCGAGATGATTTTAAAGATCTTTCTTGTTTTGTTATACTTGCTATAAATTTCTTCTGCATTAATAACACCCACGTTTTAGGTGAATATCTGTAAAGTTATCTGTAGATGTTTTTCTCCAGATGGTAGTTATTAAAACATTACATATACCTAGTTGAAATAAAATTGAGTGTTCACTGTCTTTGAGGCCCTTGTCCCTTAAGTCTTTGAAAGATACTGGGTAAAACCAAGGGTGGGTCATCACTATATCCACATTATTTTAGTCTGCCAATTCAATAGGCCCTTTCTAAGATAGGTTAGAGTCCTTATCTTTATGAAACCCATGCTTTTTTTACTTGGTCACAAATTATACAACAGATCATTTTTGAAGTTATGATTGGGTTGATAAAACAGCATGGATTACTCGTATCTATACATTTTTTTCCCATTTTAGGGGAAAAGACAAATTCTGTTAATTAAAGTTTATTGACACTGTTCTCATGGTCATATCTTCAGGTTCCTTCAGTGTACACTAGTTACATTTCTTCAGCTCCCTGAGATGCCAATTTTGAGCAAGTAGGACCCAGGTATTATTTCCCAGTATAAGTTGGGTGCAGATCCCTGTACATTTTCCCCCATGTTTTATGATCATTTTCTGTCCCCAGCAAGAAACCCATAAATGTGGTAATAAAGTGTTGAAATTTAATCAAATTTCAATGAAAAGTAGGTTACTGAATCAAAATTTTGATATTGTATATTTCTATAACTAAAACTTAAAAAAAAAAACCAGGAAGTTCAAGAGAGCATCATAGCACTGTGGCAGTTTCTTTACTATTAAGACTTGGTATTGTTTCACCCTGTAGTAACTTTCTTTTAAGATGCCGCCCAACTGTAGAAATCTAACAATTATATGAGAAAATATATTGGTCAGATCCCTCACTTATTTTTAATACTGCTTACTTTCATTTTCCTAAACTTCATAAATTGTAAGAAAATTCCAGAGATTTATTCTTGCTTTACTTAATTTTTACAGTAGGCCAGGAAGTAACTAATTAAGTTGCCTCATTGTGGGCTAAATTTGACAAGTTAAAACAAGTTAAATATTTTTAAGGCCCTTTAATAATATATCCATACTGTTGGAATGGTGTATTTCCCAATGGTGATGTTCTTCCTAAATTGGGAAATCATTGAATGTGTTTACAGCTTTTTGATATGTACTATTTACTATTTTATAATATCCTTTTATGGTGTTAAGTACTTAACGGCCATTAAAAAAATAAATACTTGTATTTCCCAAGTACTTGGAATTGAATTCTCAAGATCAGGGTTTTTCACTCATTTTCTGACCGGTGTGCTTCCCTTTCCCCATTTCCCATTATTCCCAGCTGAATACTAGTGTAGTGGAATTCACTTGAGATGTGGAATAGTAGTATAGGAAGAGAGAGGGAAAAGTAAGCTTCCTAGGATAAGAGGGGGAAAAAAAGGCCCCAAAGCCTTGTCAATGAGGAATGGGGAAGGAGGTTTTGCTGCCAGGTTTTACTAAGTACATTTGAATAAACCCTGCTGTTATAGTCCTCTTTTATTAATGCTTTCCTGACATTTACCCTGTTAGTTGAGGCTCTTCATTGTTCCTGCACTGAGCTGTAGAATTCTCTTTTGTTATAGATTTGCAAACAAGACTTTCCCAGCAGACTGAAGGTGAGTTGAAGTGTTTATATTTTTTATTTTTGACTTTGAAATAGAATTAAATGTAGTAAGAGAGTTTTCTGTATTTATTGTCATATTTATACCAGTAATCTAGACCTGAATTTTGACACAGTGGCTCATAGTGGTATATACATAATAATCTGTATTTCGTAAGACCTAACCCAAATCATTAATGGACTTCAAGAAAATCAAAATATCAATTTTTTTTGCTTTAGTTTGCTTAAAATTTTCAACGTGTTCATTTTATGCCTATCTGTGTTGTAAGTGTTGATAAGTTTTATATAGAAGTCAGGAAATGATGTATTCTGTTGTTAATCAAGTAGGCAAGTATTTTAGAACATAGAATCTGGAAGTTGTCCTAGTATAAATTTAGGAATCGAGCTATAAAACTCGCCCTTTTTTGGTTAAGGAAGGATACCCATTCATTTCTATAAGCCAAAATACCAAGCAATGAGAGGTTTATCCAGAGTTAATGTACGCTCACCTTTCAGAGAAAGTGTCCATAAGTAGGCTATGATTTCTTGTTTTTTGTTATAACTTAATTTCTGTTGCTTGACATGAGCATTTTGCTGATAATGTAAGTTCTGTATCATCTTCTATAGGAGTATGCTTAATGTTTAAGAAAATGATTCTGTATGAGAAACATGTCATGTTCTGTCATAGTCAGGAATTAAAGATTTTTCCGCAAACAATATTGTTCTAGTCAGTACTGGGGTTTTTTTTTTTTTTGTACATGAAGTCTTGCTGTGTACCCCAGGCTGGAGTGCAGTGGCGTGATTTCGGTTCACTGCAACCTCCGCCTCCCAAGTTCAAACAATTCTTCTGCCTCTGTCTCCTGAATAGCTGGGATTACAGGCATATGCCACCATGCCCGGCTAATTTTTGTAGTTTTAGTAGAGACAGGGTTTCACCATGTTGGTCAGGCTGTTCTTGAATTCCTGGCCTCAAGTGATCCACCCATCTCGGCCTCCCAAAATGCTGGGATTACAGGTGTCAGCTACCACGCCTGACCTCTCAGTGCTGTGTTTGTTAAGATACTTTTAAAAGTAGAGGTGGAGGCTTTTCCCAGATTTACTGTGTTCTGCATTTATCTAGGTTGAATGGGAATGTTTGTATAGTACATTTTCTTAATAATTTTTAGTATTCATAGTATATAATATGAAATATGAGAGACTGGAAGAATGAAGTCTTCCTCAGTTCTGTTTAGACTTTGTAGTTTTTCCAAGGATACTTCCACATGTCTTCTATAACCTACAGAGTGATCTTCATTTTTGCATAGGTATAATATACTCTTGAATCTTTTAACTTTTTTCCAGTAGAATTTGATGTTATGTTACAATTTTATTTTAAAAAAATCTTTATGAAGGAAAAAATACTTGTATATTACAAAGAAGCTAAAGCACTTGTAATGCTACCAGAAAGTAATTATTTTATTATATATTTCATGCACAGCCCTAGCTTTTGTTCAGTGTGATATTTCTGATACTATAAGTGATCGTTTATTTTAATTACCGTAATTTCTAATGCACTGTTTTATCCTTAGCTTTGTTTGTTATTATGTTTTGGAATGAAATTTGGTCAGATAATATGATTACGGTGAGTTCTGTAACAGCTACTGGTAATATTTTTGTAAATCACATGAAAGCATTGGAGCAACTGTCTTGGAAAATGCTCTTTAAGCTTCAAACCCCCAGTATGTTTTGAATTTGAATAAAAGTGTTCATTAATTTTTAAGTTGGTAGCAGTGAATATTATAAATACATACTTAGCTTTTTTCAGTGTTGTTTCATTGTGCTAAAATATCATTTTAAAAAGATTAATTTATTAATAGGATTTACTTAATAGGATTCTTAGTAGAATTTAGTTTTCTAGGACATTGTCTTGAAATGCTTGGATAATTTTAAATGTCCTTTAATCCTCTTATAATGTTTGTAAAACTATTCATGGGCAGAAAGCTAAGAAATACAAAAGGGTATACACTTACTTGACATTTCAAAGGATTTTATTATTATCATCCCCTTATTGGAGTATAAACTGATAATCATACCAAACAAATCTTATCCTTTGTCTATTTGGATTGATGCATATTGAGATTTTGTCGAATTGATTTTGATAACATAAAGTGTTTAAATTTCCTTGTTAAAAATAGTACTTTCAAATTTCTGAATGTCTATATTGGGTTGCCTCAATTTTCTGGCACCTAGAAGCTACTGATACATACTTTAGTAGTAGTATTAAATAAGGTAAAATACTCGAGTGACATCCTAGTTACATGCTTGGGGTGGGTATTTGGTTTTGTTTTGAAGTAGTTATGAGGGATACTTTCATGCATTTTCCATGAAACTAATTTTTCTTTCTCTTCTTTTAGCTTCAGCTTTAGCTGCAGCTGCCTCTGTTCAGCCACTGGCAACTCAGTGTTTTCAACTCTCTAACATGTTTAACCCTCAAACGTAAGTGACAGATTTTGTTCTTGGATATTTCCTGCAAAGGTGTTAATAGAGTTGTTTTGAAAAAGTATTTCCAGCTGTGCATGGTGGGTCACACCTGCAATCCCAGCCCTTCTGGAGGCAGAGGCGGGTGGATCATCTGAGGTTTGGAGGTTGATACCAGCCTGACCAACATGGAGAAACCCCACCCGTGTCAATTAAAAATGCAAAATTAGCCAGGCGTGGTGGCACATGCCTGTAATCCTGCTAAGGCAGAAGAACCACTTGAACCTGGGAGGCAGAGGTTGTGGGGGTCACACCATTGCATTCTAGCCTGGGCTATAAGAGCAAAACTCGCATCTCCAAAAATATATATATTTTATAATTGAAAGTGCAATAGTTCTGATGCTTTTAAAATAATTTTTTAGCTGCATGTGGTGGCTCATGGCGGTAATCCCAACACTTTGGGAGGCCCAGGCAGGTGGAGCATAAGACTGGAATTGTATTAAAAGCTAGGCAGATTATCTGTTTTCTTTTTATTTCTAAGTAGTTTTCTCTGATGTATTTACTTGTCAACCAGTCTGCCCTCAAGATTTTTGGGGGCTTTGAAATTTTAAGCTTTTTAGTTTAATACTAAAAAATTATTAAAATGTTTCTTTTTGGCTGGGCGAAGTGGCTCAGACCTGTAATCCCAGCATTTTGGGAGGCCAAGGCAGGCAGATCACCTGAGGTCGGGCAATCGAGACTAGCCTGACCAACATGGAGAAACCCGTCTACTAAAAACACAAAATTAGCTGGGCGTGGCGGTGCATGCCTGTAATCCCAGCTACTCGGGAGGCTGAGGCAGAATGGCTTGAACCCAGGAGGCAAAGGTTGCAGTGAGCCGAAGTCATGCCATTGCACCCCCACCAGCCTCAAGCAACAGGAGTGAAACTGTCTCATAATAAAAAAAAAAAAATTTCTTCGATTATTGACTGATATGAATATTTCTTTTTTTCTTTTTTTGAGACAGGGTCTCACTCTGCTACTCATCTCGGCTCACTTAGCCTCCACCTCCCAGGCTTAAACGATCCTCCCACCTCTGCCTCCTGAGTAGTTGGGAGTAGAGGCGCTAATTTCTTTGTTTTTTTTTATGAAGACAGGGTTTTACCATGTTGCCCACACGGGTCTTGAAAGTCCATAATGACTATTGTGTGACTGTTTAATCCAAAACGTCTTGGATTCTTTTCTTTTCTCAATACCAAATTTATTTTAGCTTTATCGATGAAATGGTGACAGACTTTTGTTGTATCATTTGAAAGATAGCATTGTTTAACTGTGGGGGTTTTTTTGAAGACAGTCTCACTCCAGGCTGGAGTGCAGTGGCACCACCGGTGCTATCTCAGCTCATTACAACCTCCATCTTCCAGGTTCAAGCAATTCTCGTGTCTCAGCCTTCTCAGTAGATGGGATTACAAGTGCACGCCACCACTCCCAACTAATTTTTGTGTTTTTAGTAGAGACAGTGTTTTGCTATGTTGGCCAGGCTGGTCTCAAACTCCTGAGCTTTAAGTGATCTGCTTGCTTCAGTTCCCCAGAATGCTGGGATTAAATGTATGTGTCATAATGCCTAATTTTTGGTTTTTTTTTTTTTGTTTTGTTTTTTGTTTTGAGACGGAGTTTCACTCATGTCACCCAGGCTGGAGTGCAATGGTGCGATTTCGGTTCACTGTAACCTCCGCCTCCTGGGCTCATGTGCTTCTCCTGCTTCAGCCTCACCAGTAGCTGGGATTATAGGCGCCTACCGCCATGCCTGGCTGATTTGTGTATTATCAGTAGAGACAGGGTTTCTCCATGTTGGCCAGACCAGTCTCAAATTCCTGCCCACCTTGGCCTCCCAAAGTACTGGGATTACAGGCGTGAGCCACCATGCCCAGCCTAAGTTTTTTGTTGGTTGTTCTGGTGCTGTGACTCGGATAGGAACCTAAATATATATATTTTTTAATTCATAGAATATTTAATTTTTTAAATAACATTTGTAAATATATACAGTGTGTTTCAATAGTATTTAAGACTAAATGCTTTCTTACAGAGAAGAAGAAGTTGGATGGGATACAGAGATTAAGGATGATGTGATTGAAGAATGTAATAAGCACGGAGGAGTTATTCATATTTATGTTGACAAAAATTCAGCTCAGGTATTTTTATATTTTTTATAAATGATAGGTTGTTCCTCTCCACCTTAATCTTGACATATATGTAGTGCATGTTATGGTCACTGTGCTCCATTATAGTAGTTTTTTTTTGTGTGTATGTGCGCCTGTAAGTAGCTTTAATGAGTGGCTAAAATAAACCCTCCAAAATAAAAGAAAATCAGTAACAATTTGATCAGGGTATCGGAGGAGTTTCTAGTACTGTTCAAAGCTTGCTGTGAAATCTTGGCATCTTTATTTATTCTTAGGCTGCATACAAATTATAGAGAAAAGATAGAACAGGGCAAGTTGGGTAGTGTAAGTCATTTTTCAGTTAAATTCTGTGTATACTTATTAGCCAGTGGAACAATTATCATAAACCATTTTGTGGTTATAGAGTACTAAGTCTCTACAGTCAACTTGAATAAACTCATCTTGGTCCATTTTGCATACAGCAACATTTTACCTTTTTTGCTTTTCTGTGTTTTAGGGCAATGTGTATGTGAAGTGCCCGTCAATTGCTGCAGCTATTGCTGCTGTCAATGCATTGCATGGCAGGTGGTTTGCTGGTGAGTTTTAATTTATTTCTTTCAGTCATTATTAACGCTCTAAAACGAAGATGATAAACCCAACATGTCTGTTCCTTTCAACAGGTAAAATGATAACGGCAGCATATGTACCTCTTCCAACTTACCACAACCTGTTTCCTGATTCTATGACAGCAACACAACTACTGGTTCCAAGTAGACGATGAAGGAAGATTAAGTCTCCTATGTATATAGCTTTTTTTCTTTCTTGAGAATTCATCTTGAGTTATCTTTTATTTAGATAAAAATAAAGAGGCAAGGATCTACTGTCATTTGTATACAACTCCTGTTACCTTGAAAAAATAAAAATGTTAACAGGAATGCAGTGTGCTCATTCTCCCTAAATAGCAAATCCCACTGTATACAAAACTGTTCTTTTGTTCTGCCTTTTAAAATGTTCATGTAGAAAATTAATGAACTATAGGAATAGCTCTAGGAGAACAAATGTGCTTTCTGTAAAAAGGCAGACCAGGGATGTAATGTTTTTAATGTTTCAGAAGCCTAACTTTGTACACAGCAGTTACATCCACACTTCACTAATGTTGATATCTGGGCTGATGGTTGAGCAGGTTTCTGAAATACACATTTAGTGTGTGGAAATACAAGACAGCGTAAGGGCTGCTTGTTAGCATCTCATCTTGCATTCTGATTAAGTGGCAGTAAAGGGAGATTTCAAAATTACAATATTTCTTGATGGTATCTTTTCAATTAATGTATCTGTAAAAGTTTCTTTGTAAATACTATGTGTTCTGGTGTGTCTTAAAATTCCAAACAAAATGATCCCTGCATTTCCTGAAGATGTTTAGTGAGAATCTGGTAAGCGAAAGAGTCTGAAAAATAGGAAATGCAGACATAGGTTTTGTCTGGTTGCATATAATCTTTGCTCTTTTTAAGCTCTGTGAGCTCTGAAATATATTTTTGGGTTACTTCAGTGTGTTTGACAAGACAGCTTGATATTTCTATCAAACAAATGACTTTCATATTGCAACAATCTTTGTAAGAACCACTCAAATAAAAGTCTCTTAAAAAGGCCACAGGAAATCTTCATTTTTCAAATGTTTTGAAGTTACCAAAATTTTAGAATAGAGTATTACCCTCTTTAAGTTGTGATTCAGTACTTGCCGCTTTGGGAAAAATGTGCCATGTCTGTGGAAACTTGTCTTCATGTTGCCCCCATGACTTCCTTTATGCCATTATTCTAAAATATTAGTCCTGTGTAATTTATCAAAACTAGGGTTTACCAAAAGGAAAAGCAAACAGATAGCCATGCCCAACCTGGGCATTCTTGGTCTCCTGCATTATCTGGGTATAATTGTGAAGAAAACTTTACCATTTAAAATACATATTTAACAAAATGGCTTAATTTCAACCTGGTTTCCCAAAATGATTTAGCTCCATATATTAATGTAGTAAGCAATTTTGAGCTTTCATACTAGTTGGGAAGCAAGCAACACCATTTATACTCAATTCTCTTCAACTTTTTCTATCTTGGTCAAATCTTGAGTAGGTAGTGGTGCTCCTAAATTTTACCTTCAAATACCGATTTTCTTGCTTAGGCAGGTGAGATGGACAACTGCCTCACTACAGAAGCTTCTTACCAAATGTTTACCATTTTGGTTGTTAGCATTGAAGCACAAATTTTATAATGTTATTCAGATAGGTGTTTTTTTTTTTTTTTTTTTTTTTGGTGACGGAGTCTTACTCTGTCACCAGGCTGGAGTGCAGTGGTGCAATCTTGGCTCACTGCAACCTCCGCCTGGATTCAAGCAGTTCTTCTGCCTCAGCCTCCCGAGTAGCTGGGACCACAGGTGCGTTCCACCACACCTGGCTCATTTTTGTATTTTTAGTAGAGATGGGGTTTCACCATAGCCAGGATGGTCTTGATCTCTTGATCCGCCCGCCTCGGCCTCCCAAGTGCTGGGATTACAGGCATGAGCCACCGCACCCGGCCCTCAGTTTTATTTAGAGAGGTTGAGTTTGGGGGGGGGGGGGGCGGCATCAATTTCATAGCAATCATTTTGTTTGACATTTATCCTATTATTCTAGTGATTTAATTTGAATGAAAACTCTCAAGGTTCAATTTCTTTTTGTTTCTGCGATGGAGTCTTGTTCTTTGGCTCAGGCTGGAGTGCAGTGGTGTGATCTTGGCTCCACCTCCCAGATTCAAGCAATTTTCCCAGCTCAGCTTCATGAATAGCTAGGACGCAAATGCACACCACCGTGCCCAGCTAGTTTTTGTATTTTTAGTAGAGACGATGTTATGCTGTGTTAGTAAGGCTGGTCTCAAACTGACCTTAGGTGATACGCCCACCTCAGCCTCCCAAAGTGCTGCAATTACAGGCATGAACCACCGCACCTAGCCTCAATTTATTTTTTGATACCAGAGTGCAGTGTTCTTTGGGGCAGTGATATTCTGTCAGTGTACTTTTTTCCCCCCTGGTTACAATTTTTTCCCCTTTTACTAAGCCCTCCTAACAAATTTGTCATGTCATTGCTTTCTAGGGAGCTGGGCCAGCAAACATGGCTTTTAGTAGTTAATCTCATCTAGTATTAAAAATGGGGTGGCTAAAATTTAGCCACTACCTGAGAATGAAATTTGGTGTGTAGATAACATTCAGAGGAAATGTGGTTGGAGGACTATATGTGGAGCTAAATCAATTTGGGAAACCAGTTTGAGGTTAAGCCATTTTGTTAAATATGCATTGTAAATGTGTCTTGAATAGCGTGGCACATGGAAAATGGCTCATTCTCAGTGAAACTGTTTACGTGTATGCGGTCAGTTCCTGAGTCTGCATCCCACTGGTTTGAAAATCTGTAGCTAATCTTACAGTGTCCTTAATTTCCTCCTTCATGTCAGTGTTCCAAAGTGTTCATCTAATTTCTTCTATCTTTTTAACAATGTGAAAGTTCTGTTTAAGAAATACTTAATGAGCAGTGCAGGTTAGTAGCTCCAACAAGGTCTGTGTGGCCTAGGCAGGTGACATGGACAACTGCCTCACTACAGAAGCTTCTTATCAAACTAGTTTGCAGAGGGTAAGCTATATAGTTTAGATTGATGATTGGTTAGAAAATCATTTGGAATTTAGCCAGTTGAGAAGCTGCAGAAGTGGTTGATGTTTCTAATTTGTTTCATAGTGGATATTTTGCTTTATCTGATAAAGCTAATAGGTATATCTAAACAACCTCAAGCTGGGCACAATGCCTCATACCTGTAATCCCAGCACTTTGGGAAGCTGAGGCAGGTGGATCACAAGGTCAAGAGTTGGAGACCAACCTGGCCAACATGGTGAAACCTTGTCTCTACTAAGAATACAAAAATAAGCGGGCATGGTGGCACATGACTGTAATCTCAGGTTCTCTGGAGACTTAACACAAGGAGAATTGCTTGAACCCAGGAAACGGAGGTTGCAGTGAGCCAAGATCATGCCATTGCACTCCAGCCTGGGTGACAGAGCAAGACTCCGTCTTGGAAAAAGAAAAACTCAGGATAAATAATGCTTTGGAAATAATGTAATGTGTGACCTTGAGGAAATTTAGGCTTATAAATCCATTTTTTGAAATAGTTTTTCTCCTTTAAAATGGTGACTGTTATCAACAAGCACAGAGTTTACTGAGTAATTAGTTGACGAGTATCTATGGAAAGTACTAGACAATCCCAGGTTTTCCAATTTTGGATTAAGAGTACCAGACCTTATGAAAGAGACCCTAACCCTAGTCATTACATTAGTCCATCTCCACTGCTGACCTTTGGCAACGCTGGATAATAGCCTGAGAGAATAAAATGCCTTTAAGAGAGGGACACTGAGACTACTCAAAGACTTTCTTTTATTAGTACATGGGCTGGGATTGATGGAAAAGGGTGGATGTAGTCGGCAACCATGGTTAGCATCGGATGCCCATCCCGATGGCCATGAATGTGCCAAAGGTGCCGCCACTCTGCATCATGGTTTTCCCAATGCCGCCCATCAGCTCCCGACCTCGCATTCCGATCCTGAGGAGGAAACCAAGATGGGGCTATTTGATGACAAATATACCGGAAATAGTATTAACTGCCGCTTTCCAAGTTTTTGCTAACACTAGTTTAGCAACCCCTACATCTCATTTTCCACTTACTACATATTATCTCTTACCTGGGGTTGGTAATGAAAAAGATCCATCTGGGTATCCAGGGCATTCTTCGGGAATGTATTAACTACCTTCAGTTTGTAGGAGGCAGCAGATGCAGTGTAAAATACAGAGAAACCAGCTTTTAGGACTGGTTTTGCCTTCAGGTTAAATGTGACTCAATAAAGACATCTGTCTTTTAGACAGTTTTTTGGTGTTAATGATTGTGGAGTAAGGTTGGGATTCAAGAGTCAGCTCTGCAATTTACACGTTATGTCAAGTGTAAAATGGGCATCTCAACATTATTTACAGGATGGTTTTGAAAACTACAGCATTTGGCACAGGGCTCAACATGCAGTAAATGCTCGTAAATGGCAATTTACAATGTGGAGATATGGCAATAACAGCCCCTAAGTGTAAAAATGACCTTCGGAGTGTGAGGTTTATCTGCTTTGTTTCTGTGTCCTGTATCCAGAATAGTAAAACCGCTCAACAAGCTTCTTTCCCACGCGCAATTGGAAATAAAAATAACAGCAACAGCAGTAACCAGTGGCTGAGCACATCTTAATATGTGCCAGATGCTGCGGCTGTGCGAAGTGTGCTGATCGAATTTTTAGACCTCTGTAAGGTGGGTGCTGCTGTCTTCATTCTACATCGAGGAAACCCAGTCTCCGACTTGCCTAAAGTCACCGCATCGGTAAAAGAAGGGCGAGAAAGCATTCTGACTCTAAAGCTCAAATTGACCTTCCAGACTGAAGGCAGTTTTGTAAAGAGCCTGGCTTGGCGAAGGGACAGCGAGGGAGGTGGGAAGAAGGAGGCTCTGTTCAGGCTCCAGGTCGAATGGGGAAGGGCCGGAAGGTCTGGCTGCCCTGCCCGGAGATCACCGCCTGCGCCTCTCACCTGAGACAGGAAAAGGTGCCGAAGAGCGCCCCGGCCGCCATGCCCACGGCGCAACCCATCACGAAGCCCATCTTGACGCGGTCGAAGCAGCTTGGCTGGGACTGTCCGTAGGGACCCACGGCCACCGGCATCTGCGGGGTGCGGGGGATAGGAAAGTGTGGGCCCGGGCGCCAGCCCGAGAGTCGCGCGGGGACAGAGGCGGGAGGCTGGGAAGGGGGCCCAAGGGCTCAGGGAAAGTCTGGGAAGGAAAAGCAGCGCGCAGCCCGACTCCACCAGCCTCCTCCGTTCCGGACGCGCGTCGCCCGGCACACACCTCACCTCGCTCGCGGCCTCGGTCGCTCAGCTCTACGTCTGTCACGGAAAACGACGGGGAGGGCGCTAGCGACCCGAGGAATCGTTTCCGGAGCGTGCAGCAGCACTTCCGGGAGCCTGGGACGCAGGACTGCAGCCGCGTCGGGTGGTGGGCTCCGCCAGCGGGATCATGCTGCTCCGAGCCGCTTGGAGGCGGGCGGCGGTGGCGGTGACGGCGGCCACAGGGCCGAAGGCTGCGGCGCCCACTCGGGGGCTGCGCCTGCGCGGTACGCTTGGGTTCTGCTTGCTGTGAGGCGCGGACCTGTCCCCCGCCCTGCGCGACGACGCCGCTGAACGTTCCGGAGCCTTCCCGGCCACCCTACTGCTGACCCTTTCTCTCAAACTTACTTTCAACGACACATTCATTCCTCAGACTTTCTCAGGAGGGTCCCTGAACGGTTGACCCCGGCGCACCACCCCTCGCACCCTGCGCGACAGGGCCCCAGAGCCGTGGAGGCGCGTCCTTCTGACCGCTCCTGGCCGAGTTACGGATGCTGCTCCGGGCTTCCCCGCAGACCTTACCTTCGGAAGGGACTGCGCCTACTCTGGCTCCCCGTTCCTTCTAAGCGGCTTTGCCCTTTCAGCCTTCCTCACTCCCTACGAGACCATTTGAATATCACCCCAACATGCCCTCCAGGAAGCCTCTCTCCCTCTTCTTTACCTCCTTTTACAGCGAGCCTGTCAGGTCTCTGGTGCTGTTTCCTTTTCATTGAGATTCGATCCCAGCATCCCTTACACTAACCTCCAGCCAGATTTTCCCTTCTGCCCTTTGGATGCCCTGCATTCATAGTCACACTCGCTCTTACTTGGCCACTCCTCTCCATTTTTTTTCAGTGAGAGACTGTGCTCCTCGGTCTGCCGTTCCTGCAGATACGGCTGCTGCCCCGGAGGCGGGGCCCGTGCTGCGGCCTCTCTATATGGATGTGCAAGCTACTACTCCTTTGGTAAGGATGGAGCCTTTGCCAAGGCTGCTTCTAGGAAGTAAACGATGGGTGTGACCACGCAAGGAAATGGCTGGATCCCTGGAGAAGTGAGAGACATGAACGTGTGCTGGAAAAAGCACCGAGCCAGGAGTCGGAAGGCTTAAAAAATTCGAGGCCACTAGCAGTGGTTTTACTGTTCACCAGCAACTGACCTTGGTCAGATAACGCCAGCACGGGCTCTATAGTAGTCGTTAAAAGCATGGGCTCTGGAATGAGCAGAACTGCCATTAGTAACCGTGTGAACTTGGACTAGTATTAAATGCGTTAAAAGACTGATACAAGTTTTCACCGATGTGCGACAAGGGGTGTTTGCCTAGGCCCCGACCTGTCCCAGACCTTCATAGATCACATTGCCTGGCAGGAATGGAAACAGCAACAGAAACATGTCAGAATAAGGCAGTGTTTGTAGACTAACGGAGGGGACGGCCGAACAGTCCGAGTTGGGATGGGTTGTGAGTGGGAGTGTATTAGGTTGATATTTTGTGGGTGCTTTTGTGAGAACAAAAGAATGTTTGAGGCCTCCTCTAGGCAGTGCCTGAGGGGTTCAGTGTCTTGAGGCAGGGTGGGCAGGTCTGAGGGGTGGAGTGGGACCTGAATTGACGATGGGCTCAAGGAAACTGATCTGTTCTGTTGTGCTCAGGACCCCCGGGTGCTTGATGCCATGCTCCCTTACCTAGTCAACTACTATGGGAACCCACACTCCCGGACACATGCATATGGCTGGGAGAGTGAGGCAGCCATGGAACGTGCTCGCCAGGTTAGTACACGGGAGTCTAGGAGGTTCTGAGGTCAGAAAGGGGCAGTGGTCTATGGAAGACATTTCTTTCTTGGTAGGATTGTGTGGAGGTAGAAATGCTTTTGGATTCTTTCTGGAAGAGATTCAGAGAGCAGCCTTGGAGTTGGACTGACTGCAGGCATTTCGTTAGTTCCCATATTTCCTGGCAAAATGACTTAGGCAAGTTATCTAATTTCTCTAAGCCTTATTTTCCTCACATTTAAAATGGAGATTGTAATAGTTTCTACTCTGTAGCGTCACTGGGTAGATTAAATAAAACAATGCTAGTAAAGTGTTTATTAACACAGTAGCTGCACGTAAGAAGTACAATAAGTAATAAGAGCTCAGTAGTTCATCTTTGTTTATTTCTTTGTTTCTTTAAGATGGAGTTTTCACTCTTGTTACCCAGGCTGGAGTGTAGTAGCACAATCATCTTGGCTCACTGGAACCTCAGCCTCCCGGGTTCAAACGATTCTTATGCCTCAGCCTCCCAGGTAGCTGGGATTACAGGCACACACCCCCATGCCTGGTTAATGTTTTTGTTTGTTTATTTTTTGAGACAGAATTTTGCTCTTGTTGGCCAGGCTGGAATGCAATGGTACCATCTCAGCTCACCACAACCTCCGCTTCCTGGGTTCTAGCGAGTCTCCTCTCTCAGCCTCCCAAGTAGCTGGGATTACAGGCATGCGCCACCACGCCTGGCTAATTTTGTATTTTTAGTAGAGACAGGGTTTCTCCATGTTGGTCAGGCTGCTCTTGAAATTCTGATCTCAGGTGAGCCGCCTACCTCAGCCTCCCAAAGTGCTGGGATTATAGGCATGAGCCACCATGCCCAGCCTGAATATGTTCCCTTTTAAATCAGGAAATGAAAGATATGCTTGAGAGGTAATTTACTTGTCCAAGGTCACACAGTGTTGGAGCAGCTAGCTACACGAATTAAGGGGTCTCATTTTGAATCTGTTTTGCCTTCAATCATTACACTGTTAAGAGACTTCAGTAAGATTTTTGCTTTGAAGACTTCTTTTTTTTTGAGACGGAGTTTTGTTGTTGTTACCCAGACTGGAGTGCAATGGCACGATCTCGGCTCACTGCAACCTCCGCCTTCTGGGTTCAAGCAATTCTCCTGTCTCAGCCTCCCGAGTAGCTGGGACTACAGGCGTGTACCACCATGACCAGCTAATTTTTGTATTTTTAGTAGAGACGGGGTTTCACCTTGCTGACCAGGATGGTCTCGATCTCTTGACCTTGCGATCCACCCGCCTCGGCATCCCAAAGTGCTGGGATTATAGGCGTGAGCCACCACGCCCGGCCTTGCTTTGAAGACTTCTTTCCAACTTTGGGAAAATTCCACCCGGCTCGAAAAGAGACTGGATCTGGGTTATAACTAGAATCTGATTCTAGTAGCTTCTTCCAGGGCAATTTGGTAGAATGCAGTGGAGCTCTTCTTGCTCCAGGGCTGTCTGACCTGTGTCTGCGGTCTATTTCTGCTGGGGTATTGACGTTATATATCTCTGTTTCTTGGCTTGCAGCAAGTAGCATCTCTGATTGGAGCGGATCCTCGAGAGATCATTTTTACTAGTGGTGCTACTGAATCCAACAACATAGCAATCAAGGTAAGAGAAGGGAACCAGAGGGCATATCTGGGTTTTTCTGACCTGGGAGATAGTGTCCCTCCATCATTTGGATTCGTATATGTATTTCCTAGCCATCCATCCCCACCCTCTTGTGAAGAGAAGGCTTACAATATTTCTGATTTGTTGCTTCCCTTACCCCTCTTCAATCTACTCTTTCTTAAGTATTTGCTCCTATTGGTCTGAGTTGAGTGAGGTAGTTGGATAGCAGAGGAGGTGGTCCTCAGGCCATTAACCAATTTTTTTTTTTTTTTTTTGGTCTGGCACTTACTTCAGAGAGTGGATAATAATGGTGATTGAACCTTTTCTCTTTTCTTTTTATCTAGTAACAATGAGTTACGCGTGTGATTTTAGGGCTGCCCTCCTCTCAGCCTTCCTTTTTCTTTCCGATCAGATTTGTTTGTAGCAAGTTCCTCCTGTTTCTTCAGACATCTCCATTTTGGGCCCGGCACGGTGGCTCACGCCTGTAATTCCAGCACTCTGGGAGGCCGAGGCGGGCAGATCACGAGGTCGAGAGATCGAGACCATCCTGGTCAACATGGTGAAACCCCGTCTCTACTAAAAATACAAAAAATTATCCGGGCGTGGTGGCTCACGCCTGTAATCCCAGCACTTTGGGAGGCCGAGGCGGGTGCATCACGAGGTCGAGAGATCGAGACCATCCTGGTCAACATGGTGAAACCCCGTCTCTACTAAAAATACAAAAAATTATCTGGGCGCGGTGGCTCACGCCTGTAATCCCAGCACTTTGGGAGGCCGAGGCGGGTGCATCACGAGGTCAAGAGATCGAGACCATCCTGGTCAACATGGTGAAACCCCGTCTCTACTAAAAATACAAAAAATTATCTGGGCATGGTGGCTCAAGCCTGTAATCCCAGCACTTTGGGAGGCCGAGGCGGGCGGATCACGAGGTCGAGAGATCGAGACCATCCTGGTCAACATGGTGAAACCCCGTCTCTACTAAAAATACAAAAAATTATCTGGGCATGGTGGTGCATGCCTGTAATCCCAGCACTTTGGGAGGCCGAGGCGGGTGCATTACGAGGTCGAGAGATCGAGACCATCCTGGTCAACATGGTGAAACCCCGTCTCTACTAAAAATACAAAAAATTATCTGGGCCCGGTGGCTCAAGCCTGTAATCCCAGCACTTTGGGAGGCCGAGGCGGGTGCATCACGAGGTCGAGAGATCGAGACCATCCTGGTCAACATGGTGAAACCCCATCTCTACTAAAAATACAAAAAATTATCTGGGCGTGGTGGCGCGTGCCTGTAATCCCAGCTACTCGGGAGGCTGAGGCGGGAGACTTGCTTGAACCCAGGAGGCGGAGGTTGCGGTGAGCCGAGATCGCGCCATTGCTCTCCAGCCTGGGTAACGAGAGCGAAACTCTGTCTCAAAAAAAAAAAAAAAAGATGTCTCCATTTTGAAGTGCTTGTCTTTGTGGTGCTCTCTGCAGGTATTCACATGGTCACCCGTTATGGTATCATTCATTTTGTACTTCATACATACTAAATCTTTGGTGCTAATGGAAGGAAAATGGTACTTTTAGTAGTTACTGTTAAAAACAGAGCTTTGAATGAAGAGACCCCCTAAACAGGCTTTTTGTGAGCAATACGGCTGTTTATTCACCTGGGTGCAGGTGGGCTGAGGCTGAAAAGGGCATCAGTGAAGGGCAGTGGGATAGGGGTTGGTTTTATAGGTTTGGGGTGGGCAGTGGAAAGTTACAGAGTAAGATCAGTTACAGTGGTGGGAGTAGGGGCAAGGAGTATACATTACTATGAGTTCAGTTACATTGGCAGGTGGGATAAGAGTAGTTATCTTACTTACAAGGTTGGGGGTTGGGGGGCTTGGCGTAGCTCCACAGGGCGATCGGGGTGATCAGCCGAGGCAGGCAGGACTTTAGACTTTCTGGGTCCAGGCTTGCACATGGAGGCCTGACAGTCATGTTGGTGTTTCATAGAATATAATCACATTTCACTGGGCCTGGTTGCCAGGAGTACTTGAGTAAATGCCAAGGCTTGGAGAAACTGTGGCTTGCTGTAGGTTGAGCTCTGGCTCTACTCACTCTCATCTTTGACTCTGAACTGTGCTGCTAGCGTTGGTTTCTTTGACCTTGGCCTGAATGTAGGAGTCCTAGGACAGGCTCCAGGGTCATCAGCACTGTGCCTGATCATGTTAGCAGGAAGGCATCCTTCCTTGGGACTGCCGGGACCAGAGAGTCAGGGTGAAGGTCCCTCCGAAGGTGCAGATGGTTTCTGAAATTGAGAGTATTTTCAAAACCTTGAAAATATTTGCTTTGGAAGTCTCCAAAGATTCCATACCTACAGGATCACTAAGAGTAGCTGTGATGGTGTTTCTTTTAATTGCCATCATGCATCTAGTAAAATAATCTGTTAAGTTATTAAAGAAATCTACATCATGGGTAACTGAAATAAAATAAGATGGGTGGCTGGTGAAATACCATTTAAATTAAATTTTAATAAACAACTGTAACATTTCGAACTACCCTCACCATCCCCAACCATTTTTACATTCCTTATGTAAATATTTTTTGGGATAAAATAGAGTATAAGTCAATTATAAATGGTTTTCTTTTATGTTCCTTATCCTTGTGAACAGACTATGTTTACATAGTTATAATTTTGGCCTATATGGCTTAATATTCTGCTTTATTTTATTTATCTATTTTTTATAAGGCAGAGTCTCATCCGGGCCCGGTGGTTCACACCTGTAATCCCAAGCACTTTGGGAGGCCAAGGCGGGTGCATCACCTAAGGTCAGGAGTTTGAGACCAGCCTAACCTACATGGTGAAATCTGTCTCTACTAAAAATACAAAAATTAGCCAGCCGTGGTGGTAGGCACCTGTAATCCCAGCTACTCAGGAGACTGAGGCAGGAGTATTGCTTGAACCTGGGAGGCGGAGGTTGTAGTGAGGTAAGCCGAGATCACACAATTGTACTCCAGCCCGGGTGACAGAGTGAGACTCTGTCACACACTCAATAAAAAGAAAAGGTCTCACTCTGTCACCCAGGCTGAGGTGGTGCAGTGGTGCATTCATAGCTCACTGCAACCTTGAACTTCTGGCCTCAAGAGATCCCCTCATCTTAGCCTCCCAAGGTAGCTATAGGCCTACAGGCATGTGCTACGACACCTGGCTAATTTTTTTATTTTAATTTTTTAGAGATGGGATCTCACTATGTTGCCCAGGCTGGTCTTGAACTCCTGGGCTCAAGTGATCCTCCTGCCTTTACCTCCCAAAGTTCTGGGATTACAGGCTTGAGCCACTGTACCTTTATATTCTGTTTTTAAACGTAATAGTCTTTTGTAAGTTCTGGGGGGAGATGTACTTTCTTTCAACTTTAATTTTTGAAAAATGATTCTGTCACGTATAGTGTGTTTTTTCCAAACCAATGGAAATATTTAAAATGAAATGTAGGCCAGGTGCAGTTGGTCATGCCTGTAATTCTAGCACTTTAGGAGGTCAAGGCTGGCAGGTTGTCTGAGCTCAGGAGTTGGAGGCCACCCTGGGCAACATGACGAAACCCTATGTCTACTGAAAAATACAAAAGAATTAGCCGGGCATGGTGGTGCATACCTGTAGTCTCAGCTACTTGGGAGGCTGAGACAAGAGAATCGCTTGAACTTCGGAGTCAGAGGTTGCAGTGAGCTGAAATCGAGCCACTGCACTCCAGCCTGGGTGACAGACCAAGACTGTCTCAAAAAATAAATAAATAAAAATAAAATTAATAAAATAAAATGAAGTGTAAATCTTCCTCTCCTTCCCCCAGGAACCCTAATCCCTGATCCTGCTCTACAAAATTGATAGTGTTAATTCTTTTTTTTTTTTTGAGAGGGAGTCTCACTCTCTCTCTCTCCCCCAGGCTGGAGTGCAGTGGTACAATCTTGTCTCACTGCAACCTTTACCTCCAGGGTTCAAGTGATTCTCCTGCCTCAGCCTCCCAAGTAGCTGAGATTACAGGTGCCTGTCACCATGCCCAGCTAATTTTTGTATTTTCAGTAGATCCGGGCTTTCCTCATGTTGGCCAGGCTGGTCTTGAACTCATGACCTCAGGTGATCTGCCCACCTAGGCCTCCCAAAGTGCTGGGATTACAGGTGTGAGCCACTGCACCCAGGCTTATCCTGTTAATTGTAAACTAATTTTGTTTAGTATTGTTTCAGGTATGTATATATATAGGTATGTAAAAAATAGTACATACATATGAATTTTTTTTTTTTTGAAATGGAGTCTTGCTCTGTCACCCAGGCTGGCGTGCAGTAGCACAATCTCTGCTCATTGCAACCTCTGCATCCCAGGTTCAAGTGATTCTCCTGTCTCAGCCTCCCGAGCTGCTGGGATTACAGGTGCCAAACACCACCCCTGGCTAATTTTTGTATTTTTAGTATTGACATGGTTTCATCATGTTGGCCAGGCTGGTCTCGAACTCCTGACCTTAAGTGATCCCCTTGCCTTGGCCTCCCGAAGTGCTGAGATTGCAGGTGTGAACCATTGCTCCTGGCCCCCTTTTGTTTTTTTTCATTTTTCGTTTTTTTGAGACAGGGTCTTGCTGTCACCCCGGCTGAAGTGCAGTGGCGAGATCTCAGCTCACCACGCCCTTGACCTCCTGGGATCAGGTGATCCTCCTGAGTAGCTGGGACTACAGATGTGTACCACTATGCCCAGCTAATCTTTTTCTTTTTTTTTAAGTAGAGATGAAGTCTCACTACATTACCCAGGCTGGTCTCGAAATCCTGAGCTCAAGCGATCCTCCTGCTTTAGCCTCCCAAAGTGGTGGGATTATAGGCATGAGCCACCACCACCGCATCCAGCCCTTTTTTTCCTTCCTTTTTTTTTTTTGAGATGGAATCTCGCTCTGTTGCCCAGGCTGGACTGCAATGGCACGGTCTTGGCTCACTGCAACCTCTGTCTCCTGGGTTCAAGTGATTCTCCTGCCTTAGCCTCCTGAGTAGCTGGGACTACAGGCACTTGCTATTGTGGCTGCCTAAGTTTTGTATTTTTAGAGAGAGGGGGTTTCCCCATGTTGACCAGGTTGGTCTCAAATTCTTGGCCTTAGACGATTCACCCAACTTGGCCTCCCAAAGTACCGGGATTACTGGCATGAGCCACTACACCTGGACCCTTTTTTTTTTTTGCTTAAATGAGATGAATGGTTCTTTATTTTCTTGTAATAGTTGAAAATCCAGGAATTTTTAAACGTACCTTTATTGTTTCTTCTGATATTAAAAGTAACACCTGGGCTGGGCGCGGTAGCTCACACCTATAATCCCAGCACTTTGGGAGGCCGAGGCGGGTGGATCACGAGGTCAAGAGATTGAGACCATCCTGGTCAACAAGGTGAAACCCTGTTTCTACTAAAAATACAAAAATTAGCTGGGCATGGTGGTGCACGCCTGTAGTCCCAGCTACTCCGGAGGCTGAAGCAGGAGAATTGCTGGAACCCAGGAGGCAGAGGTTGCTGTGAGCCGAGATCGTGCCATTGCACTCCAGTCTGGGTAACAACAGCGAAACTCCGTCTCGAAAAAAAAAAGTAACACCTACTCATGACTTGTTTACTGTTATATGGCTGGTACCTAGAAAATCACTTGGTGGGCCGGGCGCAGTGGCTCACACCTGTAATCCCAGCACTTTGGTGGGAGTCTGAGGCAGGTGGATCACGAGGTCAGGAGATCGAGACCATCCTGGTCAACATGGTGAAACCCCGTCTCTACTAAAAATGTAAAAATTAGCTGGGCATGGTGGTGCACGCTTGTAGACCCAGCTACTCTGGGCGCTGAGGCAGAAGAATTGCTTGAACCCAGCAAGCAGAGGTTGTGGTGAGCCAAGATCGCGCCATTGTGCTCCAGGCTGGGTAACAAGAGCGAAACTCTGTCTCAAAAAAAAAAAAGGAAAATCACTTGGTGGCCACGCGCAGTGGCTCATGCCTGTAATCCCAGTACTTTAGGAGGCTGAGGCAGGTAGATCACAAGGTCGGGAGATCGAGACCAGCCTGGCCGATATGGTGAAACACCATCTCTACTAAAAACAAAAATTAGCGGGGCATGATGGTGGGCGCCTGTAGTCCCAGTACTCAGGAGGCTCACGCAAGAGAATTGCTTGAACCCAGGAGGCGGAGGTTGTTGCAGTGAGCCAGGATAGTGCTACTTCACTCAAGCCTGGCTACAGAGCAAGACTTTGTTTTTTGTTTTGTTTTGTTTTTCAAGAAAATTACTTGTCATATTATAGGTGCTAAATACTGGTTCAATGAATGAAACATAAATCTTCCAGTAATATAGGGTAGAACTCTCTAAAAACATAATCACTGTTAATTTGCTGTATTTTTCTCCAGATTTTTAAATACCTATATTAATCCGTATACTATTATTATTTCAGTAGACTTTATTTTTTATAGCCGTTTTAGGTTCACAGCAAAATTGAAAGGAAGGTACAGAAACTTCCCATATATGCCCTGCCCTCAGGCATGCATAGCCTTCTGCCATTATTAGTATCCTCCATCAAGTGATACATTTGTTCCAGTTGGTGAACTGATATTGATACACCATTATCATTATCACCCAAAGTTCATAGCTTACATAAAGATTCACTGGTGTTGTACATTCTATGGGTTTGTACAAATATTAGTTATTCTAATAAATTATTTAACTTGAGGGGCGTTCAGGAAGCCCTGAATTTGTAGTTGGCTGGGCAGAGTATGGGTAGCTCAAGAGACCTGGGACTTACTTCTGGCATCTGAACTAGGGGCAGTCCTGTGTGATTTGCCCTTAACCCATGGGGTTTTCACTAAGTCTGGGGAGTTAGCCTCAGAATTGAATTATATGATACTCAGTTGGTATGAGAGAACTGGTGTTGGAGCGTACTGTTCTTGCCCACTTTTCCTTTACAAATGAGATCAAAGTCATTGCTGTCTCTCTGAGTATGTTCTCCTTCCATCTATCCCCACCACCAATTTCTAGGGAGTGGCCCGGTTCTACAGATCACGGAAAAAGCACTTGATCACCACCCAGACAGAACACAAATGTGTCTTGGACTCCTGCCGTTCACTGGAAGCTGAGGGCTTTCAGGTCACCTACCTCCCAGTGCAGAAGAGTGGGATCATTGACCTGAAGGTAGGAGTGGCTATTGGCATGAGGAGCAATAATGGAGGAGCCTGGCTTCAGCTTGTAAATTTCTCTCTTGGGCTCTAACTGGAGCTTGAAGGACTAGATCTAACATTTAGGGTGAGGTTTAGAGAAATAGGCCTGGCATAGAAAGAGATCATGTTCCCCTTGAGTGTATACTGTCCTTTTCTCTGGAGGATTTGTTTCTTTTGTTTTTTTTACTTTTCTTTTCTTTTTTTTTTTTTTTGAGATGGAGTCTTGCTCTCTTGCCCAGGCTAGAATGCTGTGGTCTGATCTCAACTCACTGCAACCTCTGGAGGAGGACTTGTTTCTTTCTTTCTTTCTTTTTTTTTTTGAGACAGAGTTTTGCTCTTGTCACCCAGGCTGGAATGCAGTGGCATGATCTAGGCTTACTGCAACCTCCGCCTCATGGGTTCTAGCGATTCTTCTGCCTCAGTCCCCCAAGTAGCTGGGATTATAGGTGCCTGCCACCAGGCCCAGCTAATTTTTGTATTTTTAGTAGAGATGAGGTTTCACCATGTTGGTCAGGCTGGTCTCGAACTTCTGATCTCAGATGATCTGCCTATCTTGGCCTCCCAAAGTGCTGGGATTACAGGAATGAGCCACTGTGCCTGGCCTGGAAGACATGTTTCTTACCATTGTTGGTGTTTTCTGGTTTGTATGAGAGCCATTGGCCACATATGCAGGATGCCAGGGACTCAAATTCACCATGGCAAAGCTCTGGCCTCCTCCTTCCCTGCACTGATGCTTCTCATCCTGCTAAAGAAGTGGTATCATTTTCTTGAATCTTATCCACCAGATTTTGTATATCAGCATCCCTAGACAAATCTTAACATGCTGTTTGTAGATGGACCCCTCAATTTAAACTCTAAATTGTTATCATTCATTATTTCCTCCCTTTTTTGTCTTTTTCACATTCATTCATCAATCACTCACACTCATATCTATGGCCATTTTCTTATAATGTCACTGGAATTATACTTTCCCTTCTCTGACTCCTGCCCTCCCTTCCTCCCTCCCTCCCTTCCTTCTTCCCTCCCTCCCTTCCTTCCTCCCTGCTTCTTTTCCTCCCTTCTTCCCTTTTGCCCTCCCTCCCTCACTCTTTCTCTCTTTCTGTCTCCTTTTCTTTTCTTTTTTTTGGAGACAGGGTCTTGCTGTGTTATCCAGGCTAGAGTGCAATGGTATGGTCATAGCTCACTGCAGCCTCAGACTCCTGGGCTCACCTCACCTGGCTAAATTTTTGTTTTTGTTTCGTTTTTTGATGGAGTATTGCTCCGTCACCCAAGCTGGAATGCAGTGGCAAAATCCCAGCTCACTGAAACCTCTGCCTCCTGGATTCAAACCATCCTCCCACCTTAGTCTCCCAAGTAGCTAGGACTACAGGTGTATGCTACCACACCCAGCTAATTTTTTTGTATTTTTAGTAGAGAAGGGGTTTTATCGTTTTGGCCTGGCTGGTCTCAAACTCTTGACCTCAAGTGATTCACCCGCCTTGGCCCCCCAAAGTGCTGGGATTACAGGCATGAACCACCGTGCCTAGCCTGGCTAAATTTTTAAGCATTTTTTATAGATGCAGCATCTCATTATGTCCTCCAGGCTGGTAGTGAACTCCTGGACTCAAGCGATCCTCCTACCTTGGCCTCCAAAAGCACTGCAATTACAGATGTGAGCCACCTTGCTCAGCCTCTTCTCACTTCTTTGACTGGATTATATCCTGTGTCTTAGCTACCTCTGGACTTTAATCTCTGTTGCCTGAAGTAGCCCTTTAGTTACAACCTTCCAGCGTGTCCTGCACATCCTTATCAGACTTTATTTCCAAAGTACTCATTTGACCTTTTCTCACTTTACTCAGAAATCTTGAGAGATTTCTCATTTCCTTTGGCATGAAGCATAATTTCATTTTGCCTGACATTCAGATTTCTTTACTTGGTGCTTTTTTTAAGCCCTTAGAAATTTGTGATATAATTCATGTACCATTTAACTTCCAGTTTAATGGAAAAATTAATAATACACGTACCACAAAATTCATCTTTTGAAATTGTATGATTCACTATTTTTTAATGTACAATTCACAGAGTTTGCAACAGTCATCTCTGTCATATTCCAGGACATTTTCCTCACTTCAAAAAAGAAAGCTATGTATTTTTTCTTTTGTCATTTGCGGGGTTTTTGTTTTTTAGATGGAGTTTCTCTCTTGTTGCCTAGGCTGGAGTGCCATAGTGTGATCTCTGCTCCCTGCAACCTCTGCCCCCTGCGTTCAAGCAATTCTCCTGCACTAGCCTCCCAAGTAGCTGGGATTACAGGCATGCACCAACACACCTGGCTTATTTTGTATGTTTAGTAGGGACGGAGTTTCGTCATGTTGGCCAGGCTGGTCTCAAACTTTTGACCTCATGATCTGCCCACCTTAGCCTTCCAAAGTGCTGGGATTACAGTCATGAGCCACTGCACCTGGCCAATTTTTATATTTTTAGTAGAGAAGGTGTTTCACCATGTTGGCCAGGCTGGTCTTAATTCCTGACCTCAGGTGATCTGCCCACCTTGGCCTCCGGAAGTGTTGGGATTACAGGCGTGAGCTACCACACCTGGCAGTTTCTTTAATTTTGTCATTCATACTGTCATGTAAATGGAATCATACAGTATGCAGTCTTGTAGGATTGGCTTTTTTCTTTTTCTTTTTTTTTTTTTTTGAGATAGAATATCACTCTATCACCCAGGCTGTTGGGCAGTGGTGCGATCTTAGCTCACTGCACCTCTGCCTCCCAGGTTCAAGCAATTCTCCCCAAGTAGCTAGGATTACAGGTACGTACCACCACGCCCAGCTAATTTTTGCACTTTTAGTAGAGGCAGGGTTTCACCATGCTGGCCACGCTGGTCTTGAACTCCTGACCTCAGGTGATCCTCCCATCTGGGCCTCCCAAAGTGCTGGGATTACAGGCGTGAGCCACCATATCCACCCTTCCTTTTCTTTTTTTTTTTTTTGAGGTGGAGTCTCGCTCTGTTGCCTAGGCTGGATTGCATTGGTGCAATCTCAGCTCACTGCAACCTCCCCCTCCCCGGTTCAAGCATTTCTCCTGCCTCAGGCTCCCAGGTAGCTGGGACTATCGCACCATGCCCAGCTAATTTTTATATTTTTAGTAGAGACAGGGTTTCTCATGTTAGCCAGGCTGGTCTTGAACTTCTGACCTCAGGTGATCCACCCACCTCAGCCTCCCAAAGTGCTGGGATTACAGGCGTGAGCCACCACTCCTGGCCTCGACTGGCTTTTTTCACTAATCATAAGTCTTTGGGAATTCATTCATTGCTGCATGTGCCAGTAGTTTGTGCCTTTTGATTGGTAAGCAGTAGTCCATGTTATGGATATACCAAAATCATCTATTGAAGGACATCTGAGTAGTTTCTGGGTTTTGGCTATTATGAATAAAGTTACTGTGAACATTTGTGTAAGATGTTTTGTGAATTTAATTTTTATTTCTCTGGGATAAATACTCAAATGTGCAGTTACCGGGTTGTATGGTAATTTCATGTTTAGTTTGATGAGAAACAGAAACTGTCAAACTCTTTTTAAAGTGGCTGTGACATACATTCCCACCAACAATGTATGAATCATTCAGAGTCTATGCATCCTCACCAACATTCTGTGTTGTCACTGTTTTTAGTTAACTATTCAGATAGCTCGTTAGCATAAAGCTCCTTTTCACGACTAAGCTTGCCTATATTCTGATTTAGGAGGACTTTGTTTGCACTATCTAGTCACCTTACTCCTACATATCCTTAGGAACTAGAGGCTGCTATCCAGCCAGATACTAGTCTGGTCTCAATCATGACTGTGAACAATGAGATTGGAGTGAAGCAGCCTATTGCAGAAATAGGTGAGTATCATGGGTTAACCCTGATCCCTGCCCACCATGGTGGTCTGTATGAGGTAGTAGACTGATAACTGTAATACTCTATGGAGTG
The DNA here is from genome assembly GCF_049354715.1 of Callithrix jacchus. NCBI lineage: Eukaryota > Metazoa > Chordata > Mammalia > Primates > Cebidae > Callithrix > Callithrix jacchus. The sequence continues at coordinate 3,598,160 of NC_133506.1, forward strand.
AAGTTAGGAAATCAAGGGAAAGAGAGTCTAAGTACTTTGTTCAAGGACAATGTAAGTGGCGTAGCCAGTATTTGAATTCAGGTCTAGTACCTTTTTTTTTTTTAAATTGAGACAGAGTGTCACTCTGTCACCCAGGCTGGAGTGCAGTGGCATGATATTTGCTCACTGCAACGCCTGCCTCCTGGGCTCAAGCAATCCTCCCACCTCAATCTCTCAAGTAGCTGAGACTACCAGGTATGCATCGCCATGCCTAGCTAACTTTTGTACTTTTAGTAGAAACGAGGTTTTAGCATGTTGGCCAGGCTGGTCTCAAACTCCTAACCTCAGATGATCCACCTGCCTTGGCCTCCTAAAGTGCCGAGAGTACAGGCATGAACCACTGTGCCCAGGCAGGTCTAGTATTTTTTATGATTTTTCCTTTTATTGCAGTTGCTTCCAAAACCAACCACAAAACAAAAAAAGGCTTCTACCCTTTTTCCTTTTAGAACATCTCTTTATTATTCCCAGATAGAGCTCACCCTGTAATCTCCTTAGGCACATTAGCACAAAGAGCTGTTAGTTTTTTGTTTGTTTGTTTGTTTGTTTTTTAAAATCAAAAGGGATCTGGAAGAAAATCTGACATTTTGAAAGGCTGGTGTAAATGACGTGGTAAGTTTTAAGTATAGTATGCATGATAATATCAGGAGTATTTTGACCTGCTGCTTTGCCCTTCATCTTTTTTATTCTAAAGAAGGGAAGCTGGGGAGACTGAGAGAGGGAGGAAGGGAGAAGGGAGAGGAGGTAAGGAAAAGAAGTATAAGGGGTTAGGTGGAAGGAGGGGAGGAGTTTAATATTGACGGAGGTCATTTACTGCTGGTGGAGATAATTCACAGTGCATTGTGGGATACTGATACATTACTTCCCAACACTTTGCTGTGGGTCTTCCCCTCTGTTGTTTCCTCAGGGCAGATTTGCAGTTCCAGAAAGGTATATTTCCATACTGATGCAGCCCAGGCTGTTGGAAAAATCCCACTTGATGTCAACGACATGAAAATTGATCTCATGAGCATCAGTGGTCACAAAATCTATGGTCCCAAAGGTACCAGCCCCTTCTTGAGTTCCTCTTCTCTGTACTTTCCAGCAAGACATTTGATAGATGTTTGTCAGAGTCATTTGGGACTACTGTTGGTCTCAGAGGAAGTTGTACATTCAGAGTCCCTTCTAGAATGCAAGTGTCAATTAGCAATAGCCAGAAACGCTTGCTGGTTTGTAGACCTTGGTAGTTACTATACGGCAGGCCATTCTTTTTTTTTTTTGAGACCGAGTCTCACTCTGTCACCAGGCTGGAGTGCAGTGATGCGATCTCTGCTCACTGCAAACTCTGCTCCCGGTTCAAGTGATTCTTCTGCCTCAGCCTCCCAAGTAACTGGGACTACATGCATGTGCCAACATGCTCTGCAAATTTTTGTATTTTTAGCAGAGATAGGGTTTCACCATGTTGGCCAGGATGGTCTTGATCTCTTGACCTCGTGATCCGCCCACCTTGGCTTCCCAAAGTGTTGGTATTACAGGCGTGAGCCACTGTGTCCAGGCAACAGCAGGCCATTCTTTATTGCTCTCTTTAACAAATCCTTACGGAGTCTTGCTCTTGTTCCCCAGGCTGTAGTGCAGTGACGCCATCTCTGCTTACTACAAACTCTGCCTCCCGGGTTCCAGCGATTCTCCTGCCTCAGCCTCCCAAGTAGCTGGGATTACAGGCACCTGCCAGTATGCCTGGCTAATTTTTGTATATTTAGTAGAGACCAGGGTTTCACCACGTTGGCCAGGCTGTCTCAAACTGCTGACCTCGTGATCTGCCTGCCACAGCCTCCCAAAGTGCTGGGATTACAGGCATGAGCCACTGCACCTGGCTCAAGCATGTAGATCTTAATTTGATTGAGGAAAAGGGGGTTTTGTGAAATGAAATTTATCTAGTTGGGCCCAGCTATCTTGTTTGCCCCACTATGATGTACAGAGCAACTATGTGAGTCCTTTATTCCGAGTGTCTTGCTATAGCTTAGGGGAAGATTGCATGGGATTTCACATTCCTTTGTGTTTATTCTTAGAAGACTTTGTAGTCTGTTATCCTAATATTCTCTCAAGGATACCTGTTTGAATTTGGGAACTGTATGAACTCAGATAGTAAAATGGAGAAATGAAATAATTTTTTTTTTGAGACAGAGTCTCACTCTGTCTCCCAGGCTGGAGTGCAGTAGCATAATCTTGGCTCACTGCAACCTCTGCCTCCTAGGTTCAAGCTATTCTCCTGCCTCAGCCTCCTGAGTAGCTGGGACTGCAGGTGTTCGCCACCATGCCCGGCTAATTTTTTGTATTTTCAGTAGAGACAGGGTTTCACTGTGTTAACCAGAACCTTATTTTATTCATTTATTTTATTTATTTATTTTGAGACGGAGTCTCACTCTGTTGCCGAGGCTGGGAGTGCAGTGGCGTGATCTCAGCTCACTGCAACCTCTGCCTCCCAGGTTCAAGCAATTCTCCTGGTTCAGCCTCCTGAGTAGCTGCTACTACAGGTGCTTGCCACCATGACTGGCTAATTTTTTTTTTTTTCCCGAGTCGGAGTTTCGCTCTTGTTACCCAGGCTGGAGTGCAATGGCGCGATCTCGGCTCACCGCAACCTCCGCCTCCTGGGTTCAGGCAATTCTCCTGCTTCAGCCTCCTGAGTAGCTGGAATTACAGGCACGCACCACCATGCCCAGCTAATTTTTTGTATTTTTAGTAGAGACGGAGTTTCACCATGTTGACCAGGATGGTCTCGATCTCTTGACCTCGTGATCCACCCGCCTCAGCCTCCCAAAGTGCTGGGATTACAGGCTTGAGCCACCGCGCCTGGCCCTGCACCCAGCTTTTAATTTAAAATCTGGTGTCCTTCGTAATAAATTTGGAAAGCACTGCCTTAATTTTTATAGTACCTCTATTCTCGGCATAAACAGGTTTTCTGTGTAGAAGAACTGTCAAATGCCCATTCTATTCAGAAACCCTGATTACTTAGTGAATAACTTTGCATGCTCATGCTCATATTTTGGCACAGATTTTCCATAAGTCGGCTTGTTTGGTCACAGGTTACACACATTTTCAGCTTTTTTATTTTTTGAGTGAAGGTTTCACTCTGTTACCTAACCAGGAATGCGGTGAGTGGTACAATCACAGCTCACTGCAGCCTTACCTCCTAGGCTCAAGTGATCCTCCTGCCTCTGTCTCCAGAGTTGCTGGGACTATAAGTACATGCCACCGTGCCCAGCTAATTTTTAATTTTCCTTTGTAGACACAGGGTCTTACTGTGTTGCTTAGGCTGGTCTCAAACTTCTGGTCTTAAGTGATTCTTGGCTTCCCAAAGTCCTAGAATTATAGTCCTGAGCCACCACGCCCCACCAGTTTTTTGTTTTTTGTTTTCTTTTGACACGGAGTTTCACTCTTGTTTCCCAGGCTGGAGTGCAATGGCATGATCTTGGCTCATGGCAGCCTCCACCACTCGGGTTCAAGTGATTCTCCTGCCTCAGAGTAGCTGAGATTACAGGCATGCACCACCAAACCCAGTTAATTTTGCATTTTCAGTAGAGACGGGGTTTACCCATGTTGGTCAGGCTGGTCTCAAACTCCCAACCTGAGGTAATTAACCCGCCTCAGCCTCCCAAAGTACTGGGATTACAGGCGTGAGCCACTGCGCCCTGCCCAGTTTTTTTTTAATTTTAGTTTTAATTTTATTTCAAAAAAGTAATATTCATGTGGTTCAAAATTCAAAAGCTACATAAAAGTGCACAGACAAAAGTCTACCTCTCACCCCTGTCCTCCAGCTATGCAGTTCCCTTCTGGGGAGGTAATTTCTTTTTTTTTCTGATTTACTCTGGTTATGGAGAGGTAATTTCTTGGGTTTTTCTACAATTATCCTATTTGTTTACAAACAAATATATACTTCCCTTCCACCTTTCTTTTTTTATTCAGATGATAGCATACTGTACTCACTGTTTTGACCTTGCTTTTTCCACCTAATAATGCATATTTTAAAAAAACTAAAGTACAGACTTTATTTGGATTTCACCAGTTTTCTAACAACGTATCTTGGTGTCTTGGCGATTTTATGGTATCAGTTCAGAACAAGCTTCCTCTTTTTTTTTTTTTTTCTGAGATGGAGTCTTGCTGTGTCACCCTGGGACAGGCTGGAGTGCCGTGGCATTATCTCAGCTAACTGCACCCTCCACATCCTGGGTTCATTTCCTGTCTCAGCCTCCCGAGTAGCTGGGATTACAGGTGCTCGCTACCACACCTGGCTAATCTTTATATGTTTAGTAGAGACACAGTTTCACCATGTTGGCCAGGCTGGTTTCAAACTCCTGACCTGAGGTGATCCGCCTGCCTTGGCCTCCCAAAGTGTGGGGATTACAGGTGTTAGCCACCATGCTGGCCCCCTCATTCTTTTACACACCTGCTTGATATTTTATTATATGTACATGCCATAATCTATTTGCCATTATCCTGATGATGACATCTAAGTTGTTTCCAATCTGTTTGCTATTATGAATGATACTGTATGTATGATGGCATTTCATACAGCATAGGGAGCTACTTTAAACCATTTTGATCATTACTCCTTCTGGTATTTATATTCCAGGTGTTAAATCATTTTACTAAATATTATGCTTTTACTGCTATTTCTTCTTTTCCTTAAAATTTTTTAATTAGAAAAATGTCACTCTTACAGAAAAGTTGAAATAATATTTTGATCCCTTTGGAAAGTGACATTTTGTTTTAACTATGTTTTTGTCTTTCTCTTTTTTGTAACAAACTTTGTTTCCCAGGGGTTGGTGCTGTCTACATCCGTCGCCGGCCCCGTGTGCGTGTGGAGGCCCTGCAGAGTGGAGGGGGGCAGGAGCGGGGTATGCGGTCTGGGACAGTGCCCACACCCTTAGTGGTGGGGCTGGGGGCTGCGTGTGAGGTGGCACAGCAAGAGATGGAGGTATGGGGAGAGCAGTTCCCTCCCACAACTTCTTCCCCCGTGCTGGGTCTCCTATTTAGAGGCTTCTCAGCATGACTGAGGCAGATCTCTGCTGAGAGAGAGGGCTTAAGAAAGCTCTTCCTTGGCTAGGCGAAGTGACTCATGCCTGTAATCCCAGCACTTTAGGAAGCCGAGGCAGGTGGATCATAAGGTCAGGAGTTCTAGACCAGCCTGACCAACATGGTGAAACCCTGTCTCTACTAAAAATACAAAAATTAGCCGGGTATGGTGGCGCATCCCTGTAATCCCAGCTACTCAGGAGGCTGAGGCAGGAGAATTGCTTGAACCCGGGAAATGGAGGTTGCAGTGAGCTGAGACTGTGCCACTACACTCCAGCCTGGGTGACAGAGTGAGACTCTGTCTCGGAAAAAAAAAAAGAAAACTCTTCCTTGTCCTGGTGCTGCTGCTGGTACCTTGTTCTGAGTTCTGAGGGAGGCATTATGGGCTCCAAAACCCATGCCCTTTTAGTAGTTAATCAACTCATTTATTTCTGGATTAATAAATAAACCCTGTGTCTAGTTATCAAGCACCCTTTACATTGCAGGCACTATGCTCAGTACTGGAGATACAGTGGTTTCCATGAGTAACATAAGATGATAGGTGGGGCTGACACATAGTCACTTCCGGGTATAGGAGAAGGGCTTCTTAAACTATGTGTTTCTTAGCTGGTCGATGGTTACTGCTTAATCCTTCCTTGCCTGCTCCTTAGTATGACCACAAGCGGATCTCAAAGTTAGCAGAGCGGCTGATACAGAATATAATGAAGAGCCTTCCAGATGTGGTGATGAATGGGGACCCCAAGCACCATTATCCTGGTATGGATTTGCCCTTTCTATTCTCATTCTGGTAGAGGCTGAGACTCTGAGACCTTTCTCATAGTATTTCTTTCCTCCAGGCTGTATCAACCTCTCCTTCGCGTATGTGGAAGGGGAGAGTCTGCTGATGGCACTGAAGGATGTTGCCTTATCCTCAGGGAGGTGAGCTGGACAGCATAGACAGGGCCTGCATCAGGGCCACTTAGAAGTGTTGTACAGGCTGTTAAGCTTCCCAGTGTGGAGATGACAGCCACAAGAGCTCTTGATTAAGGGTAAAGGTCATTTTGGAAGGGACTCCTTTTTTATTTGGTTGGCTGGGTAGCTGGGTACAGGCTGAAGTTTACCACCTTAGGAATGCTTCCTGGGGTAGAATTTTGTGGCTTTTTTTTTTGAGACAGAGTCTCACTCTGTTGCCCAATCTTGGAGTGCAATGGTGCAGTCTCGGCTGACTGCAGTCTCCGCCTCCTGAGTTCAAGCAATTCTCCAGGCTCAGCCTCCTGAGTAGCTAGGATTACAGGTGCTTGCCACCATGCCCAGCTAATTTTTGTATTTTTAGTAGAGACAGGTTTCACCATGTTGGCCAGGCTGGTCTCAAACTTCTATCTTTGTGATCCATCCACCTCAGCTTCCCAAAGTGCTGGGATTTCAGGCGTGAGCCATCATGCCCAGCCAGAATTTTGTGCCTTTTATGCTCCCAGGGGATATATGTATCTGTCCTGGGGTTACACTAGCAGTTCTGTTATAGGCCTCCAGAACTGAAGATGCTCCAAAGGCCACTAAGGGTTAGGCTGCCCTTCAGGCTTGTGCCAATGGTATATTGTGTCCTGGGGAAGTGAGCACATGGTCCTCTGCTGCCTCTTCTTGTCAAACCCAGCTCATGTGGTATCATGCTCTGTTATATTTTGCCAGCATCCTTGCTCAAGGAAGTCATCCACCATAAGGGCCAGAGGAGTTAGGTTCACACATCCTGGGATGTGCAGGGCAGCATCAGGTCCTTTTGCTTTGCCAGATTAGGTCTCTTTTGTCTCTGTGGTATGACTCCAGGGCCCTGGGGAATGAGTACAAGACTGAGGGTTTGTGACTAAAAGTAGATGTTGATGACGAACTGAACAAGGCTTGTGTCTCTGTCCTCAGTGCCTGCACCTCTGCATCCCTGGAGCCCTCTTATGTCCTTAGAGCAATCGGCACTGATGAGGATTTAGCACACTCTTCTATCAGGTCAGTGAATTGAGTGGCGACATTTATGAAAGACATCCTCTTACGTTTTTCATGTCCTATTACATCTTTTTTCCACTGTGACATTCTTCTCAATTTAGTTCTTCTTATCTCTTCTAATAACCTTGTGAAAGTTTCTAGAGCAGTGGTTCTCAGACTTCATTGAGTATCACCTGAGAAGTTTGTGAAATATGATGATATCTGAGTCCCACATTCAGATATTCTGATTTGCTAGGTTTGGAGGAGGAGGAGTAGGAAACATCTCAACATCGCAGGTGATTTTAATGTGGGTGGTCTGTAGGCCGTGTTTTGAGACTGTTACCCAGGCTGGAGTACAATGTCATGATCTCGGCTCATGGCAGACTCTACCTTGCAGGTTCAAGTAATTCTCCTGCCTCAGCCTCCTCAGTAGCTGGGATTACAGACATGTGCCACCACACCCAGCTAATTTTTGTGTTTTTAGTAGAGATGGGGTTTCACCATGTTGGCTAGGTTGGTCTTGAACTCCTGACCTCGAGTAATCTGTCCACCTCAGCCTCCCAAAGTGCCGGAATTACAGGTGTGAGCCACCGCGCCTGGCTGGTCTGTATACCATGCTCTGAGAAACTGTGCCCTAAAGGGGAAGGACCATGTTCTTCTCTCCATGTCTCTTGTGTTGTAGATCCTCAGTGAGTATTTGCGGAATGAGTTTTCCCAGTGCCAGAGCTCTGATAGGGAGCCATTCTCCTGTGCCTTTTTTCAGGTTTGGAATTGGCCGCTTCACTACAGAGGAGGAAGTGGACTACACAGTGGAGAAGTGCATTCAGCATGTGAAGCGTCTTCGAGAAATGAGGTAAACATACTGTATCAGAGACCCTTTGGAAGAAATACTAGTGCTGTCTCCCCTCTTGTCCTTAGGCTGTGTGTTTACACAGCCAAAACCAAAGTTCAAGAGTACTTGGATTTTAGGATTTAGAGATTCCACAAAGCAAGAAAGTGGATCTTCTTGACTACTTGTCTTCACAATGAGAAAGTGTTTTTAAAAACTATAGAACTAAGACAGGGCATGGTGGCTCACGCCTATAATCCCAGCACTTTGGGAGGCCGGGGTGGGTGGATCACAAGGTCAAGAGATCGAGACCATCCTGGTCAACAAGGTGAAACCCCGACTCTACTAAAAATACAAAAAATTAGCTGGGCATGGTGGCGCGTGCCTGTAATCCCAGCTACTCGGGAGGCTGAGGCAGGAGAATTGCTTGAACCCAGGAGGCGGAGGTTGCGGTGAGCCAAGATCGTGCCATTGCACTCCAGTCTGGGTAACAACAGTGAAACTCCGTCTCAAAACAAAACAAAAAAAAACTATAGAACTAGATGAATGCAGGTAGTAGGTTTTTTTCGGAGACAAGTCCTTGCTCTGTCATCCAGGCTGGCATGCAGTGGTGCAATCACACCTCACAGCAACTTGTGCCTCCCAAGCTCAAGTAATCCTGCCACCTCAGCCTCCCAAGTAGCTGGGACTACAGGTATGTGCCACCATGCCTGGCTAATTTTTGTATTTTTTGTAGAGATGGAGTTTTGCTATGTTGCCCAGTCTATTCTCAAACTCCCAGGCTCAAGCAGTCCTCCTGCCTTGGCTTCCCAAAGTGCTGGGATTACCAGCACAAGCCACCACACCTGACCCAGGTAGAATTTTTCAGTATGATTATTATTATCTTTTTTTTTTTTGAGGCAGAGTTTCACTCTTGTTGCCCAGGTTGGAGTACAGTGGCACGATCATGGCTCGCTGCAACCTCCGCACTCCAGGTTCAAGCTAGGGGTTACAGGCATGTGCCAGCATGCCTGGCTAATTTTGTATTTTTTAGTAGAGACGGAGTTTCTCCATGTTCGTCAGGCTGGTCTTGAACTCCCGACCTCAGGTGATCCACCCACCTTGGTCTCCCAAAGTACTGGGATTATAGGCGTGAGCCAGTGTGCCTGGCCAGATTATTATCTTGAGAGACAGTGTCTCATTCTGTCACCCAGGCTGGAGTGCAAGTGGCACAATCATAGCTCAGTGTAACCTTGGACTCTTGGACTCAAGTTATCCTCCTGCCTCAAACTCCCAAATAGCTAGGACTACAGTTGTGTGCCTCCACGCCTAGCTAATTTTAAAAATATATTTTTTGTAGAGATGGGGGTCTCACTGTGTTGTCCAGGTTGGTCTCGAACTCCTGGGATCAAGCCATCCTCTCGCCTCGGCCTCCCAAAGTGCTGGGATTATAGGCATGAGCCACTGTGCCCAGCCCCTCATTATTTTAGTGATAGTATTAATAGTTGTCATTGTAGCACTATCAATACATAATTAGTGGTTTTCAGACTAAGTATAGGAAAACTCTCTTTAAGATAGGATTTCATGGCCGGGAGCAGTGGTTCATGTCTATAATCTCAGCACTTTGGGAGGTAGACGGATTACTTGAGGTCAGGAGTTCCAAGACCAGCCTAGCCAACATGGTGAAACCCATCTCTACTAAAAATATAAAAATTAGCCAGGCATGGTGGCATGTGTCTGTAACCCCAGCTACTCAGGAGGCTGAGGCAGGAGAATTGCCTGAACCCAGGAGGCAGAGGTTGCAGTGAGCCGAGATCGTGCCATTGCATTCCAGTCTGGGTAACGAGCGAAACTCCATCTCAAAAAAAAAAAAAAAAGACAGGGATTCATAATTTGAGTCCTATGGCTAGATTCAGGAGGTATATGATAGCTCTGAAATTGTATGTTAAGTATTATACAGTTGTGTATTTTCCTTGGAAGAAAGTATGTAATTGTATTGGATTTTCAAAAGGTTTAGAACCAATACTCAGGTTGGGTGTGGTGGCTCATGCCTGCAATCCCAGCGCTTTGGAAAGAGGCCAAGAGGCAGGCAAATTCCTTGAGCCCAGGAGTTCAAGACCAGCCTAGGCAATGTTTAAGCCCCAATTTCAGAGCTATCATATACCTCCTGAATCTAGCCATAGGACTCAAATTTCTCTTTAAAAATAAGAAATTTGCCTAGGCTGGTCTTGAACCAGCCCCATCTCTATTTAAAAATAAGAACCACTAGGGCCGGGCGTGGTGGCTTACGCCTGTAATCCTAGCACTTTGGGAGGCAGAGGTGGGTGGATCACCTGAGGTCGGGAGTTCAAAACCAGCCTGGCCATCATGGTGAAACCCCATCTTTAAAAAAGAAAAAAAAAAATTTTTAAGAAAAAAAAAAAAACCCGCTACTCAGAGTTTTCTTTGTAAAGGTGTTTATAAAGGTAATGAGATTCTTGGCCAGTCAGCTGGCACCAGGGCTTCCCTAGTAGTCACAGAGCTAGCTCATCTTCCTCCTGGGAACCTTGAGCCCTCCGGATTTTTTCAGAGCCTGGCTTTGTCTTGGTTAACCTTGGCTTTCAGGATTCTCTTGGTCCAGTTGGTAGAGAATAATTTCAGATATATACTCTCCTTCCCTTTATGAGCTCTCCCAAGCTTTCCTGTGCTCTGAATTTTTCTTTGTAGGGTCTAGCTGTATTGCTTAAGCGTCTATAGCTTGCTCAACTATACGATTTTTCCTTTGGACTAGCTTTCTGGTATACTGTGGTACATTCAAAAGTCATTTTTACAGACCACATGGCCAGCAAAGCCTTTTATTTACTATCTCTGTGGCTTCAGCATCTGCACCCTATTCCTTCCAACCCTTTACAAACTGAATGCAGCCTGGTCCCATTAGCGCTCAGAGTCCATAATAATAAGTGGCCTTCCCTAAAGAGGAAGGACAGGAAGGAGATGGCTGACTTTAAGGGCCATGGAAAATCTCATAAATAGAAAGGTATTCTGGGAATGTTTAGTGTAAAGGAGGCAAGTCAAGAATAGAATGAAATTAAGAAAAAAAGGTAGGGGGCTCGAAAAAAGAAAAAAAAAACAACAGAATTAAATTTGGTAAAATTACCTGGTGAAATTTAAACTGCAAAATCCTATATTCATAGCACATTGAAGTAATATCTGGCCTGGGAACATTATCCAAGATATCCAAGCTTCTGCTTGGGGATTGATCAGAGTTTAGCAGAGATTTCTCAGCAGCAGCTCTTTTTTTGTGTGTGTGATGGAGTTTCGCTCTTGTTGCTCAGGCTGGAGTGCAATGGCGCGATCTCGGCTCACCGCAACTCCTGGGTTCAGGCAATTCTCCTGCCTCAGCCTCCTGAGTAGCTGGGATTACAGGCACGCGCCACCATGCCCAGCTAATTTTTTGTATTTTGAGTAAAGACGGGGTTTCACCATGTTGACCAGGATGGTCTCGATCTCTTGACCTCGTGATCCACCCACCTTGGCCTCCCAAAGTGCTGGAATTACTGGCGTGAGCCACTGCGCCCAGCCCCTCTTGTGTGAGATAGGATGCTCAGGTCTAAGATCCAAGGAATTTTTTTTTTTTTTTTTGCTCTCCCCTACCCGCAAGGGATTCTTTTAGATTGGAGCCAGGGATATCAGAAGCACAGCCCAACTCTGGGGAGATGAAGCTGGCCAAAACTGGGTAATGGCACAGCATACTGAGATGATTTCAGCATTGTTTCTGGTTTTGTTCTAGTTCCAAGCCCTAACTGGAAATTAGAACAAAACCAAGAAACAAATGCTGAAAAGCGGATAATATGTGGGCTGAAACTAGCTGCTTATACAGGTCATGTGAAGAGAGGCTGAAACTAGCTGCTTATACTAGTCCCAAGGGTCTTGGTTACTGCAGGGGAAACTGTGGCCATAGCCTCTTACAAGTGGAATGAGAGCTTCAAGAATGTGACCATGTTTGGTGTGCATTGGCTCAGGACCCCACGACACTTGAGTCTGAGGTACTTAGTTATTCCTGTTTGTTGGCAGTTGGGGAGAGCTCTCAGGAAGGCTAACAGGGACTTATAGGGAGCTGGGAAAGACATGTTAACCACTTGTGTTAGGATCTACCGGCAAGAGGCAGAGGATAGACAGGGACGGAAGGAGGCAAGGCATTGCTCAGGGCCTTGGGGCTAATGTTGGCCACTTCCTATCTAAGCCCTCACTCTTTTTTTTTTTTTTGAGATGGAGTTTCGCTCTTGTTACCCAGGCTGGAGTGCAATGGCGCAATCTCGGCTCACCGCAACCTCTGCCTCCTGGGTTCAGGCAATTCTTCCACCTCAGCCTCCTGAGTATCTGGGATTACAGGCACGCGCCACCACACCCAGCTAATTTTTTGTATTTTTAGTAGAGATGGGGTTTCACCATATTGACCAGGATGGTCTCGATCTCTTGACCTTGTGATCCACCCACCTCAGCCTCCCAAAGTGCTGGGATTACAGGGGTGAGGCACCGTGCCCGGCTGCCCTCACTCATTTAATGTCTTTTCTCTTTGGCAGCCCTCTCTGGGAGATGGTTCAGGATGGCATTGACCTCAAGAGCATCAAATGGACCCAACACTAGAAGAATAGGGCCCTGGCTGGGCGTGGTGGCTCACTCCTGTAATCCCAGCACTCTGGGTGGCAGAGGTGGGCAGATCATGAGGTCAGCAATTTGAGACCAGCATGACCAACATGGTGAAACCCTGTCTACTAAAAATACAAAAATTAGCTGGGCATGGTGGTGCATGCCTATAATCTCAGCTACTCGGGAGGCTGAGGCAGGAGAATCACTTGAACCTGGGAGGCGGAAGTTGCAGTGAGCCGAGATGGTGCCACTGCACTCCAGCCTGGGCGACAGAACAAGACTCCATCTCAAAAAACAACAAAAAAAGAACAGAGCTCTGACGTTGTGCTGGTCTGGCCCCTCCTGCCTCATCAACCCATGCACAACCAGGCACTTTGTTAGGCCCAGTGGATGCTCCAGATTGGTATAGAACATTGGCTTCAACATCAGCCCACCTGTATGACAGAAACACAAGGAAACTATCTTTCCCTAGCTTCAGCTCCTTGGGTTTGGAGCACTTCCCATTTCTTCCGGGTCTTACAGTGTGTGAACATTTTCATCCTGAAGCCGTAGAGACATTTGCTATTATATTGCTGCTGTACACATCTGTGCTCTTGGTGAGGAGAGCAAGAGGAACCAGAAGAAGTCTCTTTGCTCAGGGACCATGATGCTCTACATGGACATTTGAGTTGTCATCTTCTGCCACTCAGCTGGACCAGTTCCTTTAACAGCAAGCATAATCCACTTTAATTTAATGCTTTCTGTGTCTCCAAAGGGTACCTCTTCATATTGACTGCAGACTAAACGGACAGTTTCTTAGAGGCTTTGTCTCCTTTCTCCTTTCCTCTTTCCTTTCCTTTGACCTAATGGAGCTAGAAATATGTCTATGACTCTACCTATTATCCTAATGATTTATTTCCTTAAAAATTGTTAATACGAAGACTGGAAAAATAAACTCACCTCCTGTTTACTCTGTGACTTTATGAGAGGTTCAGGGAGAAGTGGAAGCTGTACTTGGGAAGTGTGAACAAGGACGGGCGCGGTGGCTCAAGCCTGTAATCCTAGCACTTTGAGAGGGTGAGATAGGCGGATCACAAGGTCAAGAGATCGAGACCATCCTGGCCAACGTGGTGAAACCCTGTCTCTACTAAAAATACAAAAATTAGCTGGGCGTGGTGGTGTGCACCTGTAGTCCCAGCTACTCGGGAGGCTGAGGCAGGAGAATTGCTTGAATCTGGGAGGCAGAGGTTGTAGTGAGCCAAGATTGTGCCACTGCGCTCCAGCTTGGCGCCTGGCGACAGAGTGAGACTGTCTCAAAAAAAAAAAGGTGTGAACAAGACCACCACTCCACCTGATTTACATAAATGACTCAGTGGTGTTAAAACTCGCACTCTGAATGAAGAGACCCCCAAACAGGCTTCATGTGAGCAACATGGCTATTTATTCACCTGGGTGCAGGCAGGCTGAGGCCGAAAAGGGTGTCAGAAAGGGCGGTGGGATAGGAGTTGTTTTATAGGTTTGGGGTTGGCAGTTGAAAGTTACCGTTTAAGGTAACTTAAGGTTTGGGAAAGCTGGGATTGGGTCATGGCCAGCACTTTGGGAGGCTGAGGTGAGTGGATCATGGGGTCAGGAGGTCAAGACCAACTTGACCAACATGGTGAAACCCCGTATCTACTAAAAATACAAAAATTAGCTGGGTGTGGTGGCACACACATGCTTATAATCCCAGCTACTCAGGAGGCTGAGGCAAGAGAATGGCTTGAACCCAGGAAGCAGAGATTGCAGTGAACCGAGATCGCCCCACTGTACTCCAGCCTGGGCAACAGAGCAAGACTCTGTCTCAAAAAGAAAAAATGAGCCAGGCACAGTGGCTCACGCCTATAATCCCAGCACTTTGGGAGGCTGAGGTGAGTGGATCATGGGTTCAGGAGGTCAAGACCAACTTGACCAACATGGTGAAACCCCGTATCTACTAAAAATACAAAAATTAGCTGG